>NC_091129.1:82873911-83196411 GCF_040183065.1 Periplaneta americana | reverse complement strand
TTATTTTACGACGCTTTATCAAAATCTTAGATTATATAGCGTCTGAATGAGATGAAGGTGATAATGCCGGTGAAATAAGTCCGGGGTCCAGCACCGAAAGTTACCAAGGATTTGCTCATATTTGGTTGAGGGAAAAACCCGGAAAAAAACCTCAACCAGGTAACTTGCTGCGGACGGGAATCGAACCTGGGCCACCTGGTTTCGCGGCCAGATGAGCTAACCGTTACTCCACAGGTGTGGACAAACGATGATTCCCAATCTATTGCGAGGTGGTACTTGATCTCTGAACAGCGACCAAAGGCCATGTCAAAGGGTGTACATTTAATAAATTTCATATCTTACTTACTTACTTACAAATGGCTTTTAAGGAACCCGCAGTTTATTTCAACCCTCACATAAGCCCGCCATTGGTCCCTATCCTGTGAAAGATTAATCCAGTCTCTATTATCATCATATCCCACCTCCCTCAAATCCATTTTAATATTATCATCCCATCTAAGTCTCGGCCTCCTCAAAGGTTTTTTTCCTTCAGATCTCCAAACTAACACTAAGAAATTTCATATCTACCATTTTAAATCCAGTCTGAAATTTGTATATATTTCATATTATAATTTTCATACAAGATTTTATCATATTTACATATTTATTTCATACCATTTCGGTCTATTATATTTTTTCCTTAAATACTTCAACTTTTCACAATTTATTTAATGTAAATTGAACAGAACGAACTCCACAAAATATAACTAACACTGACAAAGGAAAAACGTACCAGAATTCAGATTCGAACCCATAACCGCAAATGAGCGCTATTGTATCCACCGCAATACATTATTTGTTATAATGTTTCATTGTTCATTACTATCTTGCACCTCTTGATTTGTCCCCAAAAGACCACTACTTCAGATTTTGTAAAATAAATATTTAGGGCCCATATATCGGTGCATGCAGCGCAATTCGTACTCAAAATTTCGACCCACCTGGGGCCAATGAACCCCACACAGAATCCTTGTTGTGAATTGCATTACTATCTGGATGATCCTGCGTGTTACATCGTGTTAAATATTAATTTATTTCGGGTCTTATATTCCGATGAATGTAGACTGCCCCAGCAGGCTTAGGCCACACACACATTGCGTGTGAATTATGTGTGGCGATATATTGCAGCACACTGGGATCCTGACACAACCGTGTAATATACTATCAAAACTAATTATGGTGGTTGGCGGAGTTGGTCCGCGACTCTGATTTACACAGCGCTACGCTGACGCCTAGACTAGCATCATGCGGCGATCGCGTCTCAGAGATCGGGTGCATTCTGTTGCTCTTAGTAAAGAGGCTATGGGTTCAAAATATTGAACAATCTGCCTTACTCATGTCCAAAATATATATTCAGTGTATATTTCTTTTTTCTGATGATGACTTTTATTTTACATAACTAAATTATGGTATATTACATTTTCATTTTCTTTTCTGCCTGAATAATGATAAAAATCATTGAAATATAGTTGCATAAAAACTCCATTTTGTTATAAATTCAATTTATTCTTTTCTCTTCTTCTAATCTTATTTCACCTTTCTTACTTCCATTCTTTCTTTCTTTCATTCTTTCTTCCTTTCTTCCTTTCTTTCTCTCTATCTTCCTTCCTTTTTTCTTTCTTCCTTTCTTCCCTTCTTCCTTTTTTCCCTTCTTCCTCTCTTTCTTTCTTTCTTCCTCTCGTCCTTTCTTTCTTCCTTTCTTTCTTCCTTCCTTTCTGCCTTTCGTCCCTTCTTCTCCTCTTCCTTTCCTCCTTTCTTCCTCTCTTCTTTTCTTTCTTTCTTTCTTCCTTCCTTTTTTCTTTCTTCCTTTCTTCCCTTCTTCCTCTCTTCCTTTCTTCCCTTCTTCCTCTTTTCCTTTTTTCTTCCATTCTTTCTTTCTTCCCTTCTTCTCTTCATTTTTTCCTACTTTCTTTCTTTCTTCCTTTCTTTCCTTCTTCCTTTCTTTCCTTCTTCCTCTCTTTCATACTTTCTTCCTTCCTTTTTTCTTTCTTCCTTGCTTCCCTTTTCCCCTCTTACTTTCTTCCTCTCTTCTTTTCTTTCTTACTTTCTTTCTTCCTTTTTTCTTTCTTCCTTTCTTCCCTTCTTCCTCTCTTCCCTTCTTCCTTTCTTCCCTTCTTCCTCTCTTCCTTTCTTCCCTTCTTCCTCTCTTCCTTTTTTCTTTTTTCTTCCATTCTTTCTTTCTTCTCTTCTTCCTCTCTTCCTTTTTCTTACTTCCTTTCTTTCTTACTTTCTTTCTTCCTTTTTTCTTTCTTCATTTCTTCCCTTCTTTCTTTCTTCCCTTCTTCCTCTCTTCCTTTCTTTCTTACTTTCTTTCTTCCTTTTTTTCTTTCTTCATTTCTTCCCTTCTTTCTTTCTTCCCTTCTTCCTCTCTTCCTTTCTTTCTTTCTTCCTTTCTTCCTTTCTTCCTTTCTTTCTTTCTTTCTTTCTTCCTTTCTTCCCTTCTTCTTCTCTAACCTCCTTCCTTTCTGTCCTTCCTGTCTTCCCTTCTTTCTTCATGCCCTCATTTTCTTCCTCGCTTTCATTTGTTCTCGTAAATACTTCTAGTATTCAAGGTCGTCATAATTAAGCTGTGCTACGTAGCTCTGGACGGAAAATTATTTATCGGGGTAACGTGAACTTATCAACATTTTGTAGGACATGTAGAAAATAAATTAAGAATAGATAAGAAAATTGAACGAAAGTTAAAATTGACGGGTGCATAGAATAGAATAGAATTTTCTATTTCGCTGGCAAAGTTAAGGCCATAAGGCCTTCTCTTCCACTCATACGGTAAACTACTCATATTATGCTGCTTACTATACGGTTGTTAAAAAAAGTGTCAAATATTAGGAGGTGATAGTATGCATGAAACAAGCAAATAATGTCTAATAAACATGGGTCCTACAACACATACTTTCTGAGATTTGAACACTTGTTCATAGAAGGTGCTCAATGTGACGTCCATTCATGGCAATGCATTGCTCTGCCATACAATACAGCAGACTACCAGCAAATCATACCGTAGCTGACAACCTTTACATGGAATAATGATATGTCGCAAGGAATACTGTAAATAAAAGTTTGGTTGCGGATATGAGAGGGGGGGTTCAACAGAGATGGTGTTGTAATCAGCGTGTGTAGGCTGATGAAAACCCCCATGCAGTTGAAGAAGCAAGGCATCAGCATCGATTCTCAATCAACTTATGGGCAGGCGTTCTTGGGGATAGATTAATAGGACCATACATGCTACCACAGATTAACTGGGGATCGTTATCAGAACTTTCTTATTAACGTATTAAAACAAGTTTCAAAGAGTACGTGATTCCTTACTTTGAGGGGCAGAGGAATGCACTGCCATGAATGGACGTCACATTCAGCACCTCCTGTGAACAAGTGTTCGGATCTCAGAAAGTATGTGTTGTAGGACCCATGTTTATTAGACATTATTTTCTTGTTTTGATGCATACTAGCACCTCCTAAAATATTGGATACTTTTTTTTAACATCCTGTATTTCCATACACTTAAATGTGGTTGTGATCACCGTCGACAATGTAGATAGCACTACTATGCTGCATATTTTACGTAGAACTAAGTGTGAGAACAAGAGAGCGACAAGGACAACAAGAGAAATACAAGGAAAACAATTTGAAAACAAGGAGAACAGGAGAATACATATAGGAGAAGTGGAAGACAGGAAGAAAAAGAAAAAGGACTACAAGGCAATACGAGAAAAAGAATAAAGGGAACACAAGGAGAACAAGGGGCATATAAGGAGGACAAAAGAAAATACAATGGGACAAGAGGCATACAAGGAGAACAAAGGGACGACAAGGGGGATACAAGAAAAACAAAAGGGGAACAAGGAGAAGGAAATTGAAGGAGAACAAGGGAAATGCAAGGAGAACAAGGAGAAGAGGAGACCAAGACAAATACAAAGAGAACATGTACAACAAAAGGGAAACAAGAGGAATATAAGGGGAAAAAAGGAAAAGGGGTAGGTATTGCTGAGTGGTCTAATCTGACCTGAGATTTTTAATTGGAATACAGTAGTCTTGCGATGGTGACTAATAATTTCGAGCGAGAGCTCTTTTATGCCCGCTGCGCGCGCGCGCGGAGCTCTTTTACCTGTAAACATTGCTAAAGGATGTACAGATCTTAGAACACAGCGCATCATGACGGAACGGAAGCGCTTAAAGCTTTCAAGGAAGAGTGGAAGATACAATATTTTATGCTTCGAACATGGCGATGAAATCCAGTGTTTGTTGTGTAAGAAAATATCATTTTCAAAATAAAGCAACGTAAAACGGCATTATGAGACGAAACATGAAAAAATATAGGCATTATTCAGGAGAAGAGAGAAATAAATTGATTTCGGAATTAACATCGAAGGTAAATTAATTTATATTTGGGTCAATAGATTGTATCTAGATTCCTTTTATATCTTTATTTTAAATGTATTGTTGTTGTTTTATTTGTTGCTTGTTTCTGGATATTTACTTTTATTAGACTACGTGTTTCTTTAATTTAGGAATAATATTTTATCTTTGATTCCACTTTAACTTATACTATTACTAAGCTTAAAAAAGCTAATTCACTTGTATTCCAATAACTATTTTTAAGATTTTGAGCTAAACATTTAGAAAACTTTGATGCAAGGAGCATTTTTAGTAACGTCAATATAAATATACTTAAAAATATAATTTCAAAGCTATTAGACCTAATTGCACCAAATTTTGTACAGATATTATTATAGATCTGTTTATATAGTTTAAATTTCACAAATTTTGGCCGAAAATTGTGGAAGTTTTAAAAGTCATACATATCCCCTTAAATGATTGACTCCAAAGATTACGATGGCTCTCAATATCTTAATTTAATCAATTTGTTTTTTCGTGTTACGTGCATCTCACAAATCACTCGAAGAAAACTCATTACATAATCACGACTGGAGAGTAAGGACTACATTTTCACAATCACACAATCAATATACTCTACTTCAATCAATATTGTCATTATTATTTTTTCAACAAATACTCAAAAGTACTTAGAGATCACACACGTCGAGCAGGTAGACCCTATTAGTTTCTCCTAACAAATGAAGTGAAGTATTTACGTAATAAATAATTGCTTTTAACAAAAAAATTGTTTAAATATAATTAACTTTTCCTATTTCTCTTTTTGTTCCTAAAAACCCTTTCCTTTGCGATTTGTTTATATATGTACATGTATATTAAATAACTGAGTAATTAGCCCTATTACATAGCCAGAAATTTAGTAACGCAAGTTATTGTAATAATTGCTTCCTTTATTCGCTGCATGTGCATGTACATCCCTGATGTCTACGTTACGACGCTATGTAATGGATGCGCTATCTGATCAAGGTCGAGCTCTTCTACCATGATTGGGAGCTAATATCGTCTCATCCCTGGAATACAGTATTATTAGTGGAAAATATGGCGGAGAAGATAGCAGTTGGGCAATTACTTGAGGTTCTCCCGTTTCCGCATAGGCATTAACTTAATTCCAACACATCTCCCGTAGGATTAGTTCAGGTTTATTCCATGGTTTTCCCTCGACCAATTAAGAGCAAATGCTGAGCAAATTTCGGCGATGTACCCTGGACTAATTTCACTGGCTTTATCACATTCATTTCATTCACACGCTAGATAACCGTAACTGTTGATGAAGCGTCGTAAATTAAACCAATTAAATAATAATAATAATAATAATAATAATAATAATAATAATAATAATAATAATAATAATAATAATAATAATAATAATTTCAGCTAATTTCAATTTGGATTTCGTACATCTAAAGGGACAAATGATGCTATTCTAGCTGTTACATGGAATATTATGAAAAAATTATGGAAAATAAATGTTTAGCAATATTTCTTGATTTGAAAAAAAGCGTTTGATACAGTTAATCATGATATTCTTCTTTAAAAATTAGAAAACATTGGTATTAGAGGAGTTGCATTCAAACTTTTTCGTTCATATTTAGAAAATAGATATCAAAAAGTAAAATTGACAATTATAATAGCAATTATAAATTTATTGATATTGGAATTCCACAAGGTACAGTAATAGGGCCAATATTATTTATAATATATATCAATAACTTGTTGAAAATTGATCTAAAGAAATACGGTAATATATATTTTTTTGCGGATGGTACAGTACTAACATTTAATGGGGAAAATTGGGGTAATACTTATTTAAATGCTAGCAATGGAATTAAAGTAGTAAAAAATTGGCTTGACTCTCATCTCCTGTCCTTAAATACTAATAAAACTACCTATGTTCCATTTTCTTTAACAACCTATGAATAATTATCACTTAGTAATACATAATATTTCATGTAATGAATTAACAAATAATTATTGTAATTGCCCACATCTAACAGCTTCCACAAAAGTTAAATATTTAGGAATTATTATAGATCAGCATTTACGTAGGGATAAACAAATTGATTTTATGTGTACACATATAAGAAAGACAATTTATAAATTCATAATACTTCGAAATTTTATCACTAAGGAAGCACTGAGAATGATATTTTTTAGCTTTAATACAATCATTAATATAATATGGTATTATAAATTGGAGTAGAATAGCATCATCTGTACTTAATCCATTAATTTTATTACACAGAAGATCAATAAAAATTTGCCTGACCAACTTGCTACTACAGAAATCGAATAAAACTTATATCTAATCGACATGAATATCGTACTCGAAGAAAAAATCTACTTTCCCATTAATTGAGCCTAAATTTCATACAAATGCAGGTCTTAAACATGGTGCTAGTTTCGGCCCAAGACTTTATAATAAAATTACAAACCATTTTCCAAATTTGAAATATTTTAAAATTGAAGCTTATAAAAAAGAAATTTATGAAATTATTCATTATATTATAATATTAACAAATGTGAGTATTTTTTACCTTTTATTTCTGTCGACTATATTCACTGGCTTCTGTCTGATTGTTAATTTATATTAAATGTGTTTTTTCTCTCTTTATATCTTTCTTCTTTTTTCTGCTCTTGTGTGTTATTGATTGGTTTGAATTAAGTTACTTACTATATTTCGTAAACTGTCTTCGTAAATTTTATGTTATATTATTGGCTAAGACCACACCGTACACGAGCCTGGCTCTTACGGTAGTGGCTAGAAACATTTTTGTTTTATAAATTTAATTTGTACTCACTAGCTAGCTAGCTAGTTAAATAAATAAATATAGTATAATTATTATTATTAGTGTATTATTATTGTTACTATTACTAGTATTATTATTATTATTACTATTATTATTATTGCTATTATTACTATTATTACTACTATTATTATTATTGCTATTATTACTATTATTATTATTATTATTATTATTATTATTATTATTATTATTATTATTATTATTAGAAAAGTGGTGGCCTTGAGCCAAGGACGTTTAGCTACTCCTGTGAGTGCATAGTGTTTCTCCAGATTCCTCAGAAGAGCGCAGCATGAGTCAGGGTATCTAGTCCTCGAGCAGGGGTAAATTAAATGCAGAAGATAGCTAGATAACGTTACAAGGACGTGAATTTCTAAGGATAACTAGCCGGCTAAGAGCAGAGAAATGTGCCTGTGTAAAAATTGCGTAGGGAATTTCTGCAAAGAGGAAAGCCACGTACGGCCGGCTCGGCGCGGTGCGGTGCGGCGCTATCTGTGGATCATGCGTGACGCCGGCACGAGATCGCGGCATAAATATCCTCCAGTCACGCACGTGCAGCCTGCTGCTGTGCTGGAATTAATGCGCTGCAATTCTAATCACTACAAACCTCCCTTATTCCTCAACAAATTGTTTTCTGTATTACGGTAATTCTACAATGACCTTTTTTTCTTCTATTTTTACACAATTTTGATTAAATTCCAACTTTATTAGACAAATATTATGTTTCTTATACTTCATCTTCCAGTGTTGAATTAAGACTTTTCCCCCGTGGGGGATTTACACTATCCGGGAGAGAGATGGAACCGAAAGCAAAAGAAACAACAATTCAGATCTTACCTAACAAAAAAAAGGCACTCTGTATAAAATGGAATATATTTACTTCCTTACTGGCTTTTAAGGAACCCGGAGGTTCAATGCCGCCCTCACATAAGCCCGCCATTGGTCCCTATCCTGAGCAAGATTAATCCAGTCTCTATCAACATATCCCACCTCCCTCAACCTTCCCATCTACGTCTCGGCCTCCCTAAAGATCTTTTTTCCTCCTGCCTCCCAACTAACACTCTAAATGCATTTCTGAATTCGCCCATTCAGAATTTATAGAGCCACCCACAAAAACATCGAGTACGATGCACCTCTGGAAGTGATTCACTGGCCACACCCAGCTGAAGAACCACTCATAAGAGCGCCTATGGAGGATAGGGCAAACAAAATAGATATATACACGGTTGGAAGTAAAATCGGAGGAAAAGTTGGAGCTGCTGCGGTCATAATCCAGAACGACGTGGTCATCCACCGATCCAAATACAAACTGCATGAAAAATGTTCTAACAATCAGGCAGAACAAATAGCAATCTTGAAGGCACTACAACATTTTGAGAATGTAGAAATAACAGAAGAAACAGAGAATATTGCAATAGTTAACACAGACAGCAAAGTGACACTGGACACTTTACAGAACAGAAATAAACATAATCCAATAATTGAAAATATAAAGAAAGAATTGAAAAAAATTGGAGAGACAACAATGGACAGTTCTCTTTAGGTGGGTGAAGGCCAATGTCGGAATACTAGGGAATGAGATAGCTGACCGTCTTGCCAAACAAGCCGCCATAGAAGATGAAGGGGAAATAGCTTATAACAAAATACCGAGAGATGCCATATTAACACAAGCGAGAGAAAAGACCTTAAGAAAATGGCAAGAGCAGTGGGCTATCTCAACTAAAGGCGCAATAACGAAATCATTCTTCCCATCAATTAAAAACAGATTGAAGATAAATTTACCTGTCGGGGCAGAATTTACTTCTATTGTGACAGGTCATGGCTTCACAAGATCGTACCTTCACAGATTCAAGATTATTCCAACATCAATGTGCCCTTGCAGACTAAAAGAAGAACAGACAGTCAACCATATAATATTAAGATGTGCCACACTGACAAAAGAAAGAAGAATTCTACGAGCTAATATAATACGCACAGGTCAAACCTGGCCTCCACCTTTTGATCAGTTCACAACAACATACCTCAGAAGCTTCGGAAAATTTATAAAATCCATAGCATTTGGCAAAATGTAACAGTAATTGAAATTATAAATAATATAAATAATGATGGTAACCTAAAATAGAAGAAGTACAATTAGGCAACACTTGTATCTATAAGAATTTAAAGATCTCAATCAAAATTGTAAATATCTTGTTCTCATGTAATAAATTATGTAACTAATTATTGTAATATTTTATGCAAAGCATGTAGTATTACTCCAATGTAATGGAGCATGCTGATATACAAAAAAAATACGTGCTACATGCCCTGCCCATCTCAAACGTTTGGATTTATTGTTCCTAATTATGTCAGGTGAAGAATACAATGCGTGCAGTTCTGTGTTGTGTAACTTTCTCCATTCTCCTGTAATTTCACCCCTCTTAGCCCCATATATTTTCCTAAGCACCTTATTCTCAAACACCCTTAACCTATGTTCCTCTCTCAAAGTGAGAGTCCAAGTTTCACAACCATAAAGAACAACCGGTAGTATAACTGTTTTATATATTCTAACTTTCAGATTTTTTGACAGCAGACTGGATGATAAAAGCTTCTCAACCGAATAATAACACGCATTTCCCATATTTATTCTGTGTTTAATTTCCTCCCGAGTATCATTTATATTTCTTACTGTTGCTCCAAGATATTTGAACTTCTCCACCTCTTCAAAAGATAAATTTCCAATTTTTATATTTCCATTTCGTACAATATTCTCGTCACGAGACATAATCATATACTTTGTCTTTTCGGGATTTGCTTCCAAACCTATCTCTTTACTTGCTTCCAATAAAATTCCCATGTTTTCCCTAATCGTTTGTGGATTTTCTCCTAACATATTCACGTCATCCGCATAGACAAGCAGTTGGTGTAACCCGTTCAATTCCAAATCCTCTCTTTTATCCTGGACTTTCCTAATGGCATACTCTAGACTCTAGAGCAAAGTTAAAAAGTAAAGGTGATAGTGCATCTCCTTGCTTTAGCCCACAGTGAATTGGAAACGCATCTGACAGAAACTGACCTATACGAACTCTGCTGTACGTTTCACTGAGACACAGTTTAATTAATCGAACTAGTTTCTTGGGAATACCAAATTCAATAAGAATATCATATAACACTTCTCTCTTAACAGAGTCATAAAACGGAATATAGAAGAATATAGTCAATTAAAGAAATAGAGCTTTCATTCGTTTATATTTATTTTAAATACTAGATATTATTATAGATATTAACTTGTGTGAGGTAAGTTTTGTAAATAGTGAAGTCAGTGTTGAGAAAGTATCAGTTAAATAATGTAAATAGCAATCAGTGTTTGTCAAAGTGCTGATTTTAGTATAATGTGGATAGTGCAAGAAAAATGAACAAAGAACAGAGTGCTGAGACTATTTAAAGTCTGACGGGGTTATTAACCATGTCACAAAAGTAGTATACACGACAAGCTCGTCTGGATTGGCTCACCAAGCGAGTACACTTGAGCCATCCCTGTCGAGGGGGTTCTAAACTCATCACAGGAGGACTGTGCCCAACATGGGACATCATGGCTAATATTCATTCATTCATTCAGTCATATTTCTACTTCAACCACCACACACCCGACAACAATTTGACTGTTATTCTGCTTTACTTTACCCTACAACAAATGGGTATTCTCCTCAATACAGCAACACAACAGACGTTATTACACTCCACACGATGGCAATACACGACGTGTATTATTGAGAAGAGCAACAAATGTACTCCTAATTTCAATTAATGTTCACAATGCACCATGTGTAGAACAAAACGTCAGTTCTCAGTTCATAGTTCACTTGCCTTGGCTAGTTCTTCTAGCTCACTGTTCGACTTCACTGCACGTCGAACCCAAGTCTTCCAAACGCGGACCCACTGCACGTCGAACCCAAGTCTTCCAGATGCGATTCCACTGCACATCGAACTCCGGTCTTCCGGATGCGGTTCCACTGCACTTCGAACCCCGGTCTTCAAGATGCTCTCGAAGACTGGCTTCCTCTCTCGAAGACTCACTTGTAGACTTGAATATTCAAGACAGATTTCTGAAGACTGACTGACGACGAGTGACTCTTCTGTCGGCACTAGCGCTTTTATTTATTACATAATAACTTCTGGAATCTTCGAGAGGAATATGCTTCTAGATGTTTCCCTTGCTCTCTTCGCTTCGCGCCGTCACCGCAGCCTTCTCCCCTCGCTCCGTACTGCGCTACAGCTCCTACCGAAGCCTGAGTTCCCGTTTTCCCGCGCCTTCCTTCTCGCCAGATGCCCGCGCAACTCCCGACGCGACCAGAATATTCCTGCATGGCACCACAATATTGTTATGTGAAACATGGTTAATATACAGTAAACTATCCTCTATGTAAAATTATCCCATAAAGCCGGTATTGAGTATTTTTCTCACATTAACTATCTAAATTTAGTAGGCCTACAAGTAGAAATAAAATTACTCATCGATTAAGTTAGATGAATGCGCCTTCCAGTAGCTTTTATACATTTTTTGAAGGGAACTGATATAAATACTCCAATTGTATTCTGAAGAGCTTCGAGGTAATTTTTAAATGCGTTTCACAGAGTCAACAAAATGCACTAGCCCGAATACGATCGAAACACAATCAATCATATCTAGTTTGCAGTCGGTTTTGTATATTTTATTTTGCCTCGAGCCCTTTTATTGATTGACTCACCACTAATAGCTCCAGATGAAATTAACACAGATGGAATTACCGGTTCACAGATTTCACATTCATTTAAAGTCAATGGAGAATTTTTCCTTCATTAAATGCAAAGGACGGACTTTTCCTTGACTTCTCAATACGTTTTTTCTTTTTAGTAAAAGTAAACAATGTCCTTTTTTGCCATCGTACTCTGAAATAATTATATATGTAGTTTAGTAAACAAAATTATTATTATTGCTAAACAAAATAATATTGAAAATTACACTAATAAAACAAAAGCACACTTACCTTCCTCACTGAAACAATCAAGACTGATAATTCAGACTGTTTAAATTTCAACCAATCAAAATCAGTCTGCAGACAACCATCAGCCTTCAAGGAAACAGAAATTATTTTAGTTACTGAAAAGAAATATCTAATTGACTGAAAACTGAGACTGTCTGAATTTCAACCAATCAAGATCAGACGGCATTCCACAACCAACCTCCATGGAAACAATACCTGGAAATGAACATAACAGAATTTATTTCAGTTATTGAAAATAAATATCAAATTGAAGTATAATTTATATATATACATATATATATATATATATATATATATATATGTTTTAGTTTCAAAAGTCTGAAATCTTCGGCGCGGGGGTGAGTGACATTCCGGAATACGGAGGAGGGGAATTCATTCCCGAGCCACCTCATGAATTCGTCACTATTCATCTTCTGACATTACGTCTTTGTACTTAGCACTGCAGGTCGCCAACCGCTCGGTAATAATGTACAAAAAAAGTATACAATCGTTTATAACTAGAGCTCGGCCATGGGTACCAAGACTATGTTATGTGAACACGGATCATTCTGCTCTGTCGTAAAAGGGTTGAGGTGTGTAGTTTTGGCTTGGCTTTGGTAAGCAGGAACGGAAGCGCTATGTTTAGTCTCTTATCACCCAATAGTAGACCTATGTAAAGCACAATTTTGCCAAAAAAAAAATTAGTTGCATATTTTTGCATTGTGTATACAGAACATGTAACTTTCTATCACGTGTTTGCATATAAGGCTACGTTAAAAAAAGTAAGATAATGAAATTAACTAGTCACATTTTATACGTTCATAATTCCTTTAAAATTAATTATATTAACTTATGAAATAGATTTAAATGTATCGAAAGTGAAACTTTTTCCATTATCAATCAAATTTTATATCTACAGAAGCTCTTGGGAATTGTCTTTGATACGGTATATCTATTTTCTTAAAAGACATTCATTCATTCATATATATATAGATATATTTATTTTTTGTGTAAGTCTTTCTGTGGGTAAACACAGGTGGAGTATGGTGAATCTACCCACATTTCGAGAATACTTAAAAATCATGGAACTATTACTTTATTGTCATCCCAACATAGCCATGAATGATAACTAGGTTATTCCACTTTTACAAAGAATTATTTTATTGGGATTATTAGTTACAACTATCATAAGTCCTGTTTTGCATAATTAGTGTTCCAGCATTAACAATTCATATTACATTCATTTAATCTCATGTCTGGTTTCAAAAACAAAATTTGTATACATAATAATTAGAGGATTTGCAGCAGAAATGCAGTTCCGCATGCAGGATGAATTAACTGCAATGCTGCTAATATATTCATATGCAGAATGTCAACACAAATCTCTTCAGCAGATGCGTGGATAGTGGGCGAAATTTAAGAGCAGTTACCCACCCGTAATTGCAAGGCGGGGTCGATATCTTTGCAAAAAAAAATAACTTATGAATAATTCAAAATAGCCGTAAATTCTTCCTTCCCTTTCCAGGGAAAGCGCACCATTTCCTACGTATTTTTGAAAACTACGAGTCGGATTTATCGATTAACCACAGTTCGACGGTCACACTAGCAATATTGGATGCATCTCAAACGCGAAGCAGAACGCCAGACATGGTATTGTCGGATATTACTGAAAGCCGGATATCTCTTTAATTGTTGAAAGCAGAAGTGAGGGACAGTAACGAAGAGAATCCGGAAATGGAAGAGTTTCAGAAAAGAATATATGTTCAGAATACCCTACTTCGATATAACGGACGGGAAAACGATGCCTGGAGCAGATTCGACCTCAATCTTGAATCCACTTATCAGACAGATGCATCATTTTCTATTAAACAATATGGCTTTGGCCAGCACCGGTCTTCATTGACTTTAGGAAGGAATATGATTGCGTTATGGACTATTATAAATGGTCAAGGGTATCTTCAATATTTAATTCATGCAATAAATTACTTATAAGTTAGGTATCTTTAAGGGGAGTGGGTAGTGATGCCTCTGCGATTGAAACAGTCCGATACAAAAGTTTAGTTCAATATTTCTAGGGTTTTAGTGCTCAGAGTGGAATAAAAATTTCCATGCTTATACAACCAATCATTCTGAATTCAGTGGTATAAAAGATAACTAAATAGTTCCGTATTCGAGTGCAAAATAAAGGCCCTAACCGATAACCTCTTTTTCCACTTTGCTAAGTGTACCTCATTCTTCAGGTGCACATTACTTGCTACAATCTTGACTAATATACTTTGTATTTTGTTAAGTTATCAAGTAATGTATATTGTAAATTCTAAAGCAAAATTTAGTTAAATACTTCACCCCTAGTGAAACAGAAAAAATATTGAACGTTGTTTAACAATTTTTGCAATTTTTTTCAATGCGTATATATTTTTTTCTCGTGTTATGTGTGTGTCACATTCTTAAACCCGTAGGTCTACTGTGTAGAACACAGCCTGCAGAAAACACTGTAAAAATCTCATGTAAATTGATTCAGTAGTTTCAGAGGAAAATGCACTTGTTTGAAAAATGTCAACTTATGGAAAAGTGCATTTAAAAAGGAATGAAGTATGAATTAGATGCACCGCCAAATTTAAAGAGATCATTTAAAGGGCATATCTGAAGAAATACCCCCCCACAAATTTATATTATTTTAAAGAGGAAGTTTTATACTCTTTTTTTTTAACACAAAATAAAAAAATCGAATTTTTGACCTCTAATGACTACCTGGTTCCCTTAATTTCGCCAAGTCTCCAAAGTTCGTCACTCGTCATTTTCGTTAAGATACGATATCTTGCCAAAATTTGACAGCAATAACTTGATGAATTATGCATTAGAACGTCGTTGAATACGCAAGGTGCATTACCAGTATATATTGCCTATGCGGTAGTCGCCGTATTATATTAACTGTGGTTGCCGGTATGAGATTTGCTATTTAAGTATTCGTTTCATCCAACGGAATAAGTAATACAAATACAGAGTGTAATATATCATTGTAAAGCTTATTTTGTGCGAGATCGTGCGTATTTGCTTGGTTTCCGCACAAAACCAATCCGCGGAAAGTCTAAAATTCCACATTCAGTATTCCCAACCTAACACACATAACAATTTCCCTCTTCTTACCGCTTAAGTGACATATTGATTTTACTGCTTTAGGCTTTTAACATATTAATTTTAGAGACGTTCACTATAGTAATGATTATAAATTGGAAACTTACCAATGCAATTTCACCTAAATTGCACTGTTAATTATTGTTTTTAAATATTTTCAAACATTAAGTAAACTGTACAACTCCACTAAAGTTACTGCATTCGTGATGCAAGTAACATTAAGGAAGCCGTGAAAAAATCAACAAATAAACTTGCCGATGTTATTACTGCAATATGTTATATAAATAATATTGTTAAAATATTAAAATGAAAAATAAATCATTACATAACCTTACCGTTTGTTTTAAGTTCGCATTTATAGACTGGAGGGAAAAAAAGACAGACGTATATCACGGCCTGCTGGAGTATAGTAAACACAGAAAACATTTTAAAGCAACAATCTTGAAGATAGATATTTTTGTTTTGCAAATTTGCCGTCATTGAACAGAAACCAATATGGAGATTTCATTGCAACTAATTAGAAATTCCTCTTTCAGGTATGCAATAAACGATCTTCGCACAAAATAATGTACGATACACGAGCGGTATGTTTTCTTTCAATTTTCGGAAATTAAAAAAGCTCAACTACGTTTCGCCTTTTCAAACTTTCCCTCGAACATGAAAACTTCAACATACTGCTCTTGTAACGCATATTACTATTGTGCACTTTCTGGCTGTATTTTTATAATTGCATTTATTATTGTGATGTCCCACTTTATGACATTATTATTAAATGTTGGAAACTGTTCTTAAGTTCGCCACTGCACCTTTTACATGTCCTACTTAGGATCATTCGTTGTTTCTCTTTGAGATCGTTTCAAACTGTTGGCAGTTTAAATATCAGATTGCATTTTAACTTTAGTATCTAAATGAGTGATATTTTATAGGTAAAAGAATACTAAAATTATTAATCCTGTGGTAATTTATTAATGATAAAACTTTGTTTGTTTCTTACTATGACCATTTTTTCTGTATTAAAATATATTACATCTGTACTCTGATGATATTAAAATATTATTTGAATTTACAACAGACACACAAGTGGCGAACTTATGGAACACATGCGTCCTAACTTCGCCAGTTGCATCCTCCAGTCTATTTTGTTTTTTGTACGAGAAGGAGTACCTTATTCGTTACGAAATGTTAATTTAAAATGTTCTTTAGTATCAATATCGCAACGCAAATTTTTATACGGAATTGATCATCAATTAAAAAAAAATCGCTTAAGTTGGCGAACTTAGAAAGGCTTATCTTATTCCATCTCTAAAACAATAATAAATACAGGAAGAGATTTAGACGTACTTATCAGAGGATTCAGAAATGGATGCCGTATTTCGGTCATACTTTTTATTTCGTATTAATGATATTAAAACTGGATTATTAAATCAACTAAATCAAGAAACAAAATGTTAACGTTTTATTATATAATAATAATAATAATAATAATAATAATAATAATAATAATAATAATAATAATAATAATAATGGCTTTATTTAACATGGCAGAGTTAAGGCCTTAAGGCCTTCTCTTACACTCAACCAGGATTAAAACTTGTTTACACAGTTGATCATAAAACTTGATCAGAATTAAGCAATTACATACTGATTATATAATGAGATCAAAAGAGGTAGTTACATAAAATTTACCTCAATAAATAAAAATAAACATAGTGAAATACATATTAATTTGTTAGAATCAAATGCGAATCACATAAAAACAGAAGCCGATAATTCAATAAAAAAAGAAAAATGTACACAGTAAAAATAAAAATAAACACATTAGTATACATATTAGTATTAGATTACAATGAAATAGGATTTACATAATTAAATCAGAAACCGGCAATTGAATGAAATGTACACAAAAAATAGATCAGTAATAAAAAACAACACAGTGGGATACATATTGGCGTTAAGTGATAAATAAACACGATTTAGATAATAAAAATAATAATAATAATAATAATAATAATAATAATAATAATAATAATAATAAATACAGTGGAACACATTTGCAACACGTTAGGTCTGGCAACTCATCATAACATACTTTTCTAATTTACATTTAAAGGAAATTAAAGTTCGGTAGCCCTTGACTTCAGGCGGCAGAGAATTCCAGTGACGAGAAATAGCAACAGTGAAAGACGAAGAATAGAGAGATGATGTGTGCAGTGGTATTTCTAGCGTGTTGTCATATTGTGACCGAGTATTTAAGTTATGATACCGAGAAAGACTGTGGAATCGGACAGATAAGTAAGAGGGAGTAGAGGTGTGCAAAATTGGTATAAGAGAGAAAGGGAATGTCTATGTGATAAGCGTATAAAAATGATTAATATTTGTGTACAATTTTCTCTGTACCACCATAATGAAATAAGCACGAAATAGCAACTGAAAATATTAAATTAAAAGAAAAAACCAAAATAATGGCTGTCTGGGAAAAATATAATTTATAATACATTGATTTTTTGAAAATCTAAAAAACTTTAACTGTTTGGGTAAGTATGAATAATGCCACAGAACAAGACATAAGTAAGAAGTTACCAAATATTCAAATGTTGTTCACTGAACCTGTAACAAAAAGGAAAATAAGAAAAACAGATTGATATTCTTTAGGTAGACTATTACACTTTAACGTCACACTATTTTTGACCAATAAAATGGTACGGAACGACGTGTTTCAACCAATCTTGGCTGTTTATCCTACAATTTTATCATCTCCCAAGCATTTGTTTGTTTTTATCACTCCCTAGCTTTTGTTTCTTTGTTTGCCAACAAAACCTCTAGTGAGATTACTGTAGATAAATCAATGGTTTTATCAACTTTATTTTATGGCTCCGAAATATGGACAGTAATACAAAGCTTAAAGTAAAATAGTTTTTATCTAAATGAGATTTATTAGAAGTACAAAGGGATATACACGATCAGCGTTGATGAAAATCGAGGATGTAAGGTTAGAATTAAACACATACGACATAAACGATTAAATAAAAGTCTATCGTGACAATTATATACACAATACTACCAAACAATAGTACTTGTATAACTACGGATCTTAGGGAGCGAGAGATGTGGAGAGAACAAAGAAGACATGGTAGGAACAAGAATAAAGCCATAGCTCTAAAGTTGAAACAACTACTAAATCTAATCCGTAATGTGGAGCAAAATTATTATAATATAGCAATACGTTGCGTTCCGTTGTGATTTTATATTAACGTGGAACGTTTATGCTTAAATAACTAAAATGTTACATAAATTATAACATCTGACGTCACTTGCCTAGCAACGTATGAAACTAATTTATATGGTGTTTGTTATAGGAATGATCTTAAATTCTTGCATTAATTTATTATATATCTTATTTATCTTATCGCAGACTAATACAGATGTAAATATAATGAAAGAAAATCAATCATTACTAATGCAACACAAAAACATGCCTTGCATTTATTTCATTCTCAGTCATATTCACAATCCTTATGAACAAGAACCAATTTCTTAAAAAAATTAATTGTCACAAAAACATCTATACGATGGTAGACAATGGTTGGGATTTTAAGGATGTTTGGGCTGTGAAATAAAATTTTGATATTTTTTTTTCATTTATCCTTATACCCCCTCTTTTAAATTTAACAATTAATTAATTCATAATTAGGCTACTCTCTCATTCATGGAAGGCTAATTTTGAGACAACAATGCAATTGGCAGTCGAAACGACCCGTATATCAATATGACGCCATTGAGTTCTTTGGAATTGTAATAAATAATATCTCATTATGTAGAATTGAAATAATTTGAAATGAATCACAGTTAAATACAGTACTTTACTAATGTACTATGTTACATTAACTATTACTGTGTTTATGTTCCCTGCATTTATTAATCATCCTCATTTGTGTACGAATAATAATGAAATCATTATCAAACCATAATAATTTGTTCTTCCTTTACGTTTTATGACAGCTGGATCAATTCGAAACTACTTTGCTTTGAACAATTTATGGTTTCAGTCATACAAGTCCGCCTATAACGTGACTAAAGAGAAAGACAGGGCTATGGCGCGACGTCAAATTCTTAGTCATGACACGGTCAACATTGAACAAATTTATATATAAATGCACGTTTAACATAAGTTTAATATAGCAATCAATACCTTTGTTTTTTAGAACATTTGAACATGTATTTATATCAGGCGATTTTACGTTGGCCGTGACTAGATCATAATAACCATGTGACTACGATTCGCGCCGTAGTCTTTCTCGTTAGCCATAGTCTATAATTTTATTAATGACGTCACCGTATTAGCCGGATTTTTGGCCATATATCTCGCATCTCGGGTTAAAAAAAACATCCGTGGAATTCGAAACCACGCCTGATCTCAGTTATGGATTAGCTGAACAGTAACTTGGTTTTGTGTCATATTTTTTTCCTTTTGGAGTAACTATTCGTTTTTTTCATGAGTTAATGAGGCAAACGCTATCCTTATATTTATAGTGTTTTTGTAGTAATAAATGAAACAAAAATCGTTGAAGGTTAATTGTAACACACTGTATAACTTGTTTTCTAAATTATGTTACTATACACAGCGTATAATATCACAATTAATGACATCGATTTAACAATTTAATGCAGTAAACTAATATACATTGTGAACAGCAAATGCATTCAAGATATAAAACACCTATTTTAAAACTTCCTAACTTTTCGTACGCGCCTCATTAAAATGAATAATGTATATTTGTTTTGAATTAATACAAGAACGATGTAATATTCAAGCGACGATTTCAGTGTGCGTGTATACATATATGCATGGCACATTAATAGGAATTAGAGACTGGCTGTAATTGGTATGTACTTTGTTACCTATTCATACGCGCGCTAAATGGGCTAGACGGTTCATTAGCTGTACAATTGTTCCAACTCTCAAACGGCATTCAGATTTTCTATATAAATTTTCAGTAATATGTTTCCATGGGGATGCCTTTTGCAGCTAATTGTGAGCCTGCCCACAGAATGAATAGAGGGCAGGAAATGTATAATTTTGTGCCGGGGTCCAGTTTATTACCGCATACCGAAACTGTTTGATGATGATCGAGATCATTGATTGTGTTCCTATTCAAAGTCATTTTGATTGAATATCGTTTTTTTATTAAATTGAAATTCTTTACACCACTTTATGTATTTGTGCCTTTCAATTTTAAATGGGAAATATTGTGAGATAGGCGAAATTAAAACTACGTAAAACCACAATCTGATTAAAAATTGAAGTAAATTCTCCTCTAAATGCGTGGTATAAAAACTGCTACTAACTGAAAATTATTGTCAAAGGAGTAAAGTGTTTATGACGACAATTTTATTTGAACGTCATGCATGATTTATTCCGAAGTAGCACTAAATATTTTTTTTAATACTACTGAAGTTAAAAATACGTCATATTTTGTGCCAGAGATGTCCAATTCGATCACTTTCCACGTGTGATCACACTTTGAGCTAGGTTAGACTTCAGGAGATTTAGTGCTCCGATCACAAGTTCAGTGCGTCTGGGGCTATTGACAAAATCACAGTCAATTCAAGAAATGGCTGCGTTTAATCCTATGCACCCGATCCGCGATACGTTTTATGCTTTTTATAAGGGAATTTATAGGCCTACATGAATGGAAAGAAAATATTACACAGGGTGTTAAAAAATACGGGGCATAATTTCAGGTATGTATTTCCCACATGTAGACAATCAAAATTGTTCATTACAACATGTGTCCGGAAATGTTTTGGCCTTCACAACATTGAAATTCACCGGAACGTTTTTCTTTCCGCAGGTCATTGCCGTCAAAGGAGACATTAAGAGGGCACTCTGACAGTTCATTCCGAGGCGAAGGTTACATTCAGTGTTGTGTAGGCGTTAGACTGTGCGACATGTATTCAAATCAAGAGCTGGCAGAGATACACTTCATGTACGGTAAGGCGGACGGCAATGCTGCGCTGGCTCGTCGTTTGTACCAGGAGAGGTACCCACAGCGACAATGTCCAGATCGGAAGACATTTGTACGTCTCCATTACCGTCTGTGCGAGTACGGAAAATTTAACTCTCCTGGTTTGGGAAGGGGACGACCAAGATCTACAACTCCAGAAGTACAGGAGGAGATTCTGGAGGCTGTGAACATGACTCCTTCTATCAGCACACGAAGGGTAGCGTTGCAAGTCAATGTTCCTCATACGACTGTCTGGAGACTGTTGAAAGAGTATCAATTGTATCCTTACCATTTGCAACGTGTACAGGTCCTGTCACCAGCAGATTACCCTGCACGAACGAGTTAGGTTCTGTCAGTGGTTCTTGCAGCAGTGTGGTGTAAATCCGAACTTTCCTGCCTTAGTATTATTTACAGATGAAGCACAGTTCACACGAGATGGCATAACAAATTTCCACATTCAGCATGTATGGGCGTATGAAAACCCACGTGCAACTGTTCCATCTCATCACCAGGTGCGGTTCTCCCTCAACATGTGGGCCGGTATCATTGGTAATCGATTAGTTGGACCCCATGTACTTGTAAACAGACTTACGGGGCAGGCGTACACAAACTTCCTGGAAAACACCATACCTCATGTTTTAGAAGACACTCCACTGATCATCAATCGTCAACACATTCATTTCTTGCATGATGGCGCTCCTGCACACTTCAGTCGTTCGGCTCGCCGGTACTTGGATCGAAGGTTTCCTGATCGATGGATAGGTAGAGGTGGCCCAATTGCTTGGCCTCCACGCTCACCTGATCTCGATTTCTACTTGTGGGGCCATTTAAAATCATTTGTTTATTCGTCTCCGGTGCCTGATTTGGAATCCCTTCGGAATCGAATTGTGGCATGTTCTGAGGACATACGCAATACTCCTGGAGTTTGGGATCGTGTTCGCAGGTCAATGAGATATCGATGTGAGGTCTGTATTCAAGCAGGAGGTGGACATTTTGAACATATTCTGTAATGACAACGACCTGCGGAAAGAAAAACGTTCCGGTGAATTTCAATGTTATGAAGGCCATAACTCGGAAATGAAGAATTTCCGGACACATGTTGTAATGAACTATTTTGATTGTCTACATGTGGGAAATACATACCTGAAATTATGCCCCGTATTTTTTAAACACCCTGCATAATTTACAGAAGTAAAAGAACTTGAACACAAAATTTGATGTCATTTTACAAATTTTTAGAGCCTTACAGTAGATCAATTGATATTTAATAGACGTAAGAGGTTAAATTTTTTTCGTTACTCGCTATTACATTGTTTGTGAAAAAATTAATAAATTATTGCATATAGTTGTCACATCACAAAAACAAATAGTGTTACAAGACTGATATGTTGTTTATAGCCTACTTTCACATTAAGGGTGTTTGAGAATAAGGTTCGTAAGAAAATATTTGGGGCTAAGAGGGATGAAGTTACAGGAGAATGGAGAAAGTTACACAATGCAGAACTGCACGCATTGTATTCTTCACCTGACATAATTAGGAACATTAAATCCAGACGTTTGAAATGGGCAGAGCATATAGCACGTATGGGCGACTTCAGATATGCATATAGAGCGTTAGTTTCTATACCAGAGGGAAAAAGAGCTTTGGGGAGGCCGAGACGTAGATGGAAGAATAATATTAAAATGGTTTTGAGGGAAGTGAGATATCATGATAGAAAGTGGATTAATCTTGCACAGGATAGGGACCGATGGCGGGCTTATGTGAGAGCGGTAATGAACCTGTTGGTTCCATGAAAGCCATTTGTATGTAAGTATAGCCTACTTTCACAAGTCAAACAGGTTATTATTATTATTATTATTATTATTATTATTATTATTATTATTATTATTATTATTATTATTATTTACCTAGGAAAGTGTTAGACTGGATTGACAGTTTTCTTTTCTCAATCATACTATCAGGGACTGGAATGCTTTGCCTGCAGACTTACTAAAGGCTTTACCAATAACCAAAAATGTATTTAAAAATAGGCTTAAGGACTTAACTAATAGACGGTAGTATATTATACACACTACTTAAAGGATGTAATTGATGTTTTGTTATTTGAAATTTTGTATCAGTGAAGAATTGTGTTGTGTCAGTGAAGTGTGAAGTGTGTTGTGCCAGTGAAGTGTGAAGTGTGTTGTGTAAGTGAAGTATGTTTGTGTCAGTGAAGTTTTATAGTTTATAGTGGTAGTGCAAAGTATTTGAACAACGAAATGTTTTTGAAGTGTTAGTGAAATTAGATAGTATCATTGAAATGTGTCGCAGTTCCAGTGCAGTGAGTGAGTTGACAGCGAAATGAGTATAGTGCTGAAAGGTATACGTGGGTTTTAGTTCGAATTTAGCTTATACAAATTAGATTTACTTTGAATGGTGTTTAAAGTTATTGTACTTTATTTAATTTGGGATGCTTGTGGTTATTATTATTATTATTATTATTATTATTATTATTATTATTATTATTTATTATTATTATTATTATTAGAGTAGTAGTAGTAGTAGTAGTAGTAGTAGTAGTAGTAGTAGTAGTATTGTTATTAATTGTATTTTTTATTAATTATATGTATTATTAATTGTCATTATTGAGTGTAATTAGTTACCACTGCCACCGGGTATTTACCCATTTGCAGTGTGAATAAATGCATACATGTACACATTAATTAGTTCTCTAATCATATGCCCATTCTCTCTATTTGTAAATCGAAACAAGAGTAAAACATTCAAAGCAACATAGCTGTTGGTTTATTCCGAAAACTGGGTGACGTATTCTACGTGCCTGTGTTTTTCTCCGATACAGCGAAGTTTTTTTTTTTCAAAGTGAAAGGGATCCTCGAGAAAAAGATTTGAGAAACTCAGCACTAAATGTGCGTTTCCATTTCTCGCAGTGAGCACACTGTTTACGTTGCATATACAAAATGTCCACATAGTAGATATACCTAATATGAATAATAGCACAATATTAACAGTATGGATAGATGCAAGGTATTAGATCTAATGCAGATATTATAGCAGCGATGGTAAGTAATCCTGGAATGTAAATCATATTTGAAATGCTATACCGTAAGATTAAACGTAATAAATAAGAGAAAAAATTGAATGCATCTCCATTAGAATATTGCGGCAGATATTGATTCCTACATAAACAAACCTCCGAGTTCTGTACGCGGGACTAATTCCATTTCAATCCCAGATATTCATCTATCACATCAACCTGTCAATTCAGTCAATCTTGTGCTAGTACGGGGATTCCCATTCTGTTGTTAATGTAAGTAACCAGTCTCTATAAAGCGCGTTTCTCATTGCATCAAATATATAGGGTGTAAGGGGTATAAGTACAGTCTTTTTCACAGTCGTCGGGGACGGTCTACAGGATCAAAAAATGTCCATACAACATAGGATCAAAACTTGATAGTTTTCCCAGAAAAAAATATTTCTTTCCTTATGTTATTTGCGTTATAGTGCTTATATCTTTACTAAACTTATGAAAACAATTACATCAGGAGATACATCTAGCAAAGAGATAATATTAGTTTAAATAAATATTTGTGTGTTCTATTATGTTTTCGTGAAATTAAATAAAAATTCAGCCTAAAATTTCTTAATATTCTGGCGTGAGAGACTTGGCAACGTTCAGCAGGCAATACTCTGCACAGACGTAAGTACGAGTCACCTGAGTTCAAGCTCCCTGTCCATAGCTCTACTGCCTAGCGGATGGCAGTTCAGTACAGGGTATTCGACAAACAACTTACAAGTGTGATTCACAGTTTAGGAATATCATATGTTATTAATTTATAGAGAAAGTCGTCGTAATTCAAATGAGACAAGAAATATGTACCGTCAACATTTTCCTCGAAGAAGGTTACCTAATCGGCGAACTTCTGTAGCAATTTCTCAACGATTATTATAAACTAGAAGTCTCTTACAACGTTTCGAAAATCACATAACCAGAAATTTAAAAAAAAATGATACTGCTTTACGGAAGCGGGAGAGATTAAAATGTTGCATTAGAAAAAAAGTTCGTGTGATTTTTTACAGAAAACCATTACTGTTTACTTTTTAGACCTACAATTAAAAAATTGAACAAGATTGTTACATAAAATGTAAATTTACTATAATGTTCTATTAATGAGATTGAAAGTTTGTATTTGCTGCTCGTTTTATGCAAACAACAGTGTTGTCATGGTCGGCTCCTACATTAGAACAGAGCATCTGTTTTGTACCGGTATGTACCCGCTTGAGTTGTACTGTGTACTTCTAAACCCCTCCTCCCCATCCAACACTCTTCCATGGTAAGCACTCTTCCTTAACATTTTTCTAATTGTTTCATGGTGCACAGTCTTTGTAGGTTCTTTTGCTAGGTTTTTTGCTAGTTGGGGAGCACTTATTCGAGGGTTCATATTAACTTTCCTGATGATCGAACGTAAATATCTGTGTGTTAACTTCCTTCTTTGCACTCTCTGCTGCATCTATTCAATCCTGTATTCATTCTCATATCTTCTAATTATGTCCTCGGCTGTTCTCTTTCTCATATTCAACATTTCGGCGATCTCTATATGTGTACATTCCTTCGCATGGTGAAAAATAACCAGCTATCGTTTTTCAAAACTAGTATTCTTGCCTTTGCGGCCCATTATTACAATGATTTTGCAAAATCGGACTACAGGTCTGCAAGTGTTCACAGCAAGAAGACAACTGAAGCATACCACTCCCACCCTTCACTGTGCGATGCTTGCAGACGAAATAGTAAACACAGTGAAAAGGGGACCGTATCACACTGCCCGAATATTAAAATGTACACAATTTTTTTTCCTTTTTATATTCAAAAGTATAAATTATATGGTATATTAATTTTGAATCAATAAGTATTTGCTCAATATTCTTCTATCGTGTGCTTCAATTTATTAATTTTACTTTCTTTAAGTTTTTTGCACTTACTGACTCAAGTTCGAAAATAATGAAATTTAAAACCTGTCCATATATTAAGGTGAGTACCTGTATATGAGCCGTTCAGAGCAAAAGTGGTGTAAGTCAGAAATGAATAATGAGAGTTAAAGTAAACATTCTGTAAAATACAGCGCAAAAAGTAGCAATTGATATGGCCTACTTGCTATCCACTGACTGCTAATAGTTTAAATAAATGGAATATTAATGGCTACTTTGCGCTGTATTTTACAGAATGTTTACTTAAAAACTCATTACCCATTTCTGACTTACACCTTTTATGCTCTGTACGGCTCATATAATCATCAGGCTTCGAGACTTGGGACCCGATACAATAAGTTTACTGTGCATGTACTATAGGTGTTGACTCACTGCAGGTATTTAAAGGTAGAGACGTGTTGAGGTAACAACGTTGCTATTTAGAATAGAGTACGGTAATATGGGGAAACACACACATATGTACATTCTGAAAGTAAATATACAATGACAATGTCAAAAGAATGTGAAAAGCATTTACTGTATTCTCCTGTCTTTTATAAGCATTTGTGTTTAATTATACACAGTGTCAATGGTGAAAATAAACATGTAGCAATTTTAATTTCTTCATTTATCCTATTGGTCGTCTTTAGGAAGTACAGTTACAGTACCAAATTGCAATGTACTACAAGATACATTTTCAGTGTCTCAAACGTAAATCTTTTTCGGTTATCTGCCAAACACAGTTTGTACTGTGAAAAGCTGCGCTCTACGTCACATGACGTGATAGGAACAAAACGAAAAAAACCTAACATCATTGCAGTCTCTAAGAGATAGTCCTTTATTCTCGGGTGACTCTATATCCACTAATTTGCTGTTTATATTACACAGTGATCCATATCAGTTATTTTTATATAAAATTGATTTCCACTTCTATTTTACACGTTCAGTGACCGGTGTACTTGGTGTCTTATTAATTCTCTGTGTCATTCTCTCAACTAATTTCAGGCCTTCTGGCATCTCTTGCTCAGAATTTTCTAACCGTGTAATAGTTTCAGACACAGTTTGAAAATAAATTTGTATGGAAAGCAAATTATTCCTCAGAGCTTTCAAATCCGAGCGTTTTCCTTTGCGTATTTGTTGGCATTCATTCTACAGTACCCTCACCCACTGTACGCCTTACCACTATACGCAGTACTCCGTTATGCGGATTTCCCACTGAATTGCTCTATCGGGTCCGAAGTCTCGAAGCGTGATAATCACCGTCGCCTTGAACGCTCTGATACGAAACCGTCCTGTCCTCCTGGCCAAGATAGAATGTTAGATGCAGTATGCTGCAGGCCTCAAGAAATAATTATTCGTAATTTTACAAAGATCAATACAATATTCAGTTTTCCTCCAATGACGCTGAATCATGTTAGACGATCGCTTTCGGATTTGCTCCGGGTAATCAGAACTGTTGTTATGTCCTAGTCTTAGAAAATAGTGTGAATATGTTCCTTTTGTAGCAGTAACAGTTTTTATGATAGAACTGTAAAGAGGCAAAGCAGGAAAATTCAGAGAGACTTGGAAGCTGTGAAGAAAAATGGAGTCCACACGTAAGAAACCTCAGCACGAGGGCTGCATGCGATTATGTGGCGGAGGGCCGGGCCCATTACAACGAGATGACAGGAGATAAACGTCGAGATGCGAGATCCGTGCCAAATTGCAAGTGCCTGTAGTGGAGCTACGTGCTCTGACGCTTGCATTGTCCCTCCCACACAGGTAGCACAAGAAACTCGCTGGCACGAAGCGTTCTTCGTTAATATGCCATCTCATTGTGCCTTTTAATTTCATATAAAATTAAGAGATATGGATTCAGGATATTAAAACAATCTCAAATAAAATAAGTCTAAATATGACAACTGAAATAAATGAGTCAGAATATGAAAGTAATCTGAATAAAATGAGTCTAAATGTGACAACTAAAATAAAAGCATTCAGGATATGAAAACAATCTTAAGAAAAGGAGTACAAATATAATAACTAAAATAAACGGAGTCAGAATATGAAAGAATCTGAAACAAATCTATTCTAAATAATACCGTTGTAAACGTGTAAATGATCTATATCCTATTACATTGATATTATCCACAGAGTTGATAAGAGCAGAGGTATTGCTAGATACCTTTTTTCAGCTTTTTATTTCTTATATTATCACGAGGGAGGGAGAGAGAGAACATTCCACGCACTAGGACCTGAGGTCTATTTGTACACCCCCCTATATGGGATGAGTTGCGTGCCCACCGATCCTCTATGCGCACCGACCTAACCACTTGACCCCCTTAACGACCGGTCCCTACAGCCAACAGAATCCATGTACCATTCCTGCTTCGGCAACCCTCTCAAGGCTCCCTTAACGGTGCAAGGCGGAAGCCCTCTCCCGAGAAGGTCTGCCCCGGGTTCCGTTGCAGAACCTATCCACATCACGGAGGCCGGTCGAGAGTCAGAAGCTTCGGAGGGCCGCCTGTAGAGCGATCTGAAAACCAGTAACGGGATAATGAATGGAAGGATGATAGGGGAGGAAAGGAAGTGGCGAAGATGAGTGGGGTTCCAATCGCCTGATAAAGTTACCTGAAATTCATTCATAGGAGTGAGGGAAAAACCCCGAAAAAACCTTACCTAGGCAACTCGTCCCGATCGGACATCGAACCCGGGTCCGCTGGATTCGAAGTTAGACTCGCTAACCCCTCAGCCACAACGGTGGACTTTTTTCAGCTTTGCTTGTAAAGCAATCTGATTTGCTAATATTTGTTGAGTGTTGACATGTATGGAAAGTAGCTGAGGACTCATAAAATTATTAAGTGTATGACTCTGATTAATAGAAGAAGAGGGATTTATAAGTTAGATATTTAATTTTTTACGTTTTACATTATGCACATTGTTTTATAGCCTACGTTCTAATGTATGTGCACCCAAAATAACACATACCTTTTCCTTCCAATGATTTAACATCTGAAATCAATTTTAGAGAGTGAGTTCCATAACAACACAAGTGCAGCATATTTTTTAATATATTATAGCAAAATACTTGTGTTTATCACTATTTTTAAATATGGTGACATTTATATTCACATAAACTTTTACTATAGAAAAATTCTGATTTATAGGTTGTCATTTTCAAGTTATATTCAGTCTTTTATTGATAACCTCAAAATCTATATTTGTTTCATTATGAAAGTCATGGCTTCAATTGTGAAAACCTTGGCGACGAAACAGTCTTTTAAGTATAAACGATAGCTGATATGAATGATTATGAACTTTCTCAGGACCGTTCGTTACCGAAATTCTTATAAAGTAGGGCTATAACGAAAATCAAGTCCCCTTGTTTTCTATGTAGCGAAAGTATTTTGGAGTCTCCAGCGGACAAAATAAAATCATGTATAAAGTTAACAGAAATACAATAATTATTGAAATGTATACCAGTATTAACTGCACATGAACGAAGTCCTATGCTATAACTGAAATGACAGGTTTTCTTACAGATATCAATATTTTACTGGAAAAGAACCATTAATTGCAGCTAAGGAAAGAAATAACAAATGATGTGTCAACCTAGTAAGGACTAAATCCATTGGTTGGTGAAATAACGTGACATTTCTGTGAGCATTAATAAGACAAAAGTCAATTCGCATTGTTTCAGCTGTTGCGTCGAGTTACAAACCAATATCACTTTTACAGTGCATGACGACAGCTCATAAAATGACGTAGGATAGAGTTACAGTGACAAATTTGTTACGATATTTGTGTCGCTAGTCGTTCTCTTGCTATTCACAGCTTTAGCTTGCACAGAACTAGGAGTTCGAAGGAAAGAAATAAACTCCACAGCCTCCCACGCAGTCTTCAAGGTTGTGTATCCCGTCTATAAATCACACATGAGCTATTGATAGGTGTGATTTTTTTCTTCGATCTGAATTTTCGGACCGGAAGGACGTGACGTATGAGGAACGCATGCAACTGTCAACCCAAGTCGACTCAGTTGCACAGATAAATTTATCTTTCCGGCGCGTAGGAAGGAACCGGGGTGGACCGCCCCGCCAGCTGTCGACAGCTCAGATACGGGTTCACTTATTTCCAGATCTGGTCCAGTTGCTAAGTTACAGCATTATATAATTTTAATTCCTGAAGAAGTTGTCATTATTTGATTTGTATACGTCGGTCTATTCATCGGATATGTTAAATTATTTATTCCTGTTCTTCTACAAGGAGAAGTTGCCATAAAAACAAAGAATAATGAACAAAAGGTATAAAAAACAGAAAATTAATAAGATGAATACCTTAGCCTGGCTTAAAAGCTGAACAAGACTAAATTAACAATCACAAAATGATGAAGCATCATGCAAAAATCGATAACAAAAAATTATAAACCCACTCAAATAAAATATTATATCTGGCTATACAGCTGATGTCTAAAATTGCTTTAGAACCTTTAATAGCGATTAGGGTTATATCTTATAACAATACATCTTGTCCCTTTCAAACCTACGACATATTAATTAATCATTGCTAACAAAGTATGCAGAATTGTGAAATGGGGCTGGTATTAAAAGAATGAGAAACTAAAGGAATTATTATTTCATTTGTGCAAATCTAGATTTCAGATAAAGCTCCCTGTGATGCAGACTTGAATATTTTCAAGGAAAAATTTGTTCCGAGGCCGGGTATCAATCCCGGGAACTCTGGCTGAACGCACCAGCGCATCTACCGACTGAGCTACCCAGGAACTCCACCCAACACCATCTCAATTTTTCCCCTTATGTCCACACACCTCGAGTGGGCTGACAAGACACCAAAAACCCACATCGAGTGCATACAAACTCTGTAAGACTTGAAATTGTAGTTTTATGTTAACGTACCTACACTAACGTATATATTACGCAAATTTAGCTTTCAGTAGTTCTGTCGGTAGGGCGCTGGTGCGTTCAGCCAGGGGTCCCGGGATCGATACCCGGCCCCGGAACAATTTTTCCCTTGAAATTATTAATGTTATTTCATTTGTTTGAAGTTATTTCATCTGTCACATGTTGAGCAGAAATGGCATAAAATAAAATGGCGACTCCGCAGAAATTCAAAGAATTGTTATTTCATTTGTTTGAAGTAATTCATCTGTCACATGTTTGGCAACAATGGAATAAAATACATTGACGACTCATCAACAACGCGCACAAACTGTTTTCTGGTATGCAGAGTCGAAATCAATAATTGCAGTACAAATAAATTACCGGAGAGAATATGGAGGAAATACACTTGTTGGGAAAACCATTAAGGCATGGTGTGAGAAGTTTCTGCCGATTGGAAGTGTGAACAAACAATCTGGAGGTTCTCGTCGTCGTGTCTCAGAAGAAAATACTGAAGAAATTAGAGCAGGATTTCAGAGAAGTCCTCAAAAATCAATTCGCCATGCATCCCGGCAATTCAATGTGCCGACATCAACTGTACATCGAGTGCTTCATAAGCAACTCTGTTTCTACCCCTACAAGGTCCAAATTATTCAACAATTAAAACCAGATGACAGGCCACGACGACAGACATTCGCTATTGAAATGCTGGATCGTATTAACAGGGACCCTCAATTTCTTAGAAACATCTTGTTTTAAAATGAGGCAACGTTTCATGTATCAGGATCTGTCAATCGGCACTATCTATGTGTACATGTAGAGGTGTATTAGTGTATGATAATGAAAATTCTTTGAGTTTCTCTCTCTCTCTCTTACCATCTAATTTCATAATTACGCATACTTTGTTAGCAATGATTAATTAAAATGTGGGAGGTTTGAAAGGGACACAATGTATATTGTCAAGGGCAAAATCTTTTAAAATCTGGGCCGTAAGTTTTGGTATCATGCACCGAGCTCCAACGAGAGGGCCTCTAATTTTTACAACAACTATACTTCGTTCCATAATGTCTGACAGGAGATGTAAACATTGTCGGCAGAAGAGAAGTACGATTGCAGAGATCTTGAAGTTGGGCGGGGGTAGAATGCTTCAGACTGCCAACTTCAAGATAAGCATGGAATGAGAGCTCTGCCATTGGTTGAGGAGCAATTATACTTCTCTCCTCCTCTGCAGGAAATGTGGAACGAAGTATAGTTGGTACCTTTCTTTATAGAAATCCATAGTCGGGAGAGGTATTGACATTTTCTCTTCATCTACTTCATGTGGTTGTGTGAGATAAATCTTGAACCTACGTAATGGTAGGATCTAAAATATACCCACTTGTTACCAGGCGGTTTCATGACGATCATGTATATACGTCTAATGCTGTCGTTGCTGGGAAAACAGTGGACTTTTGTAATTAATCATTCCTAGTAAAAAAAATGTCCTGTAATTAAAAACAGAGATAGATTGATTGACTATTACATTACATCGTTGCCTTACTTCTAAAACCTCGTAACTGCGTTTAAGAAAATTGTACAGAAGAATAAAATAACGTTTTATTCTTTTTATACAACCAGCTAACAACTGAGTCCACCGCTGTGGAGGAAAGATTATCATGCCTGACAGTGAAACGAGCGGTCCCGGGTTAAAATCCTGGTTGCGACAAGTTACTTGGTTGAGGTTATTCCGGGTGTTCCCTCAACCCATTAAGAGCAAACGCTGGATAACTTTCTGCGCTGGACCCTGGACTCGAAATGTTTGGCTGGCATTATCACCTTTATTATCATTCATCATAACAGTTCTTAAAGCGTCGTAAAATACCCAACTAAAAGAAAACAACTGTTATTCATTTGTTATTTATAAAATATAGAAACATTTGGTGATTTAAGAGATGTTATCTGGAGAAACAGCATCGAATTAAAGTTGCTAATAGAGCATATTATTCACTTATCCGTCTAATTAGGTATCGTGGAGCCAATTGGGGAAGTCGAATTGAACTATATAAAAGAATGATCCGTAGTATAATTACATATGGATGTGAAAATTGAACTTTCACCACACAAAGTACAATAGAACAAACGAAAAGAATAACAAACAGTTAAACCCGTAGAAAAAAAATGAAAGAAATCCAAAAATATTTACGTATTTTAAAGATATTAACTCCAAAAAAAAATCACAGAATGCAGTTGACAACTTCGAAAGAAAGGTGTTAAGAGGATATTTGGACCAGTGGTAAGGGAAAGAAAATGGAGAATCCAATATAATCATGAATTATACAACGATATAGCTTTGTCAACTTTCATACCGATCAGGAGACTGGAATGGGCAGGACATATAGTCAGGATGGAGAAGGGAAGGATACCAAGGAGAACTTTAGAGGGGCAATATGGAGGAAAACGACCTGTTGGAAGATCACGGAATAGATGAGAGGATATGGTTCAAGAAGATACTACCAGTTTGCTGCAATTTTCGAACTGGAAGGTGGCAGCAAGGGGTAGAAAAGAATGGAGAGGAAGAATTGGGGAGACCATGGCTCGAAAACGGGCCGAAGAGCCATAGATAGATCTGGAGACCACTTTGAAAATATACACTGATATCAACAGTTGGGAAAAATTGGACTTGCGAGGCTATTAAAAGTAAGTATAACGTACATAGTTATAAGCCAGGCTGTCATTTCATATCTTCTCAGTCTAAATAACTATTTATTTCAATTAAATTAAATTTCTCTTCTTATTTTTATTGCGTAGTAGGCTAAATATAAACAAACTACCTGATCGCTTTCTCTAGCTATACTATGCAAAAATAATACGCGTAAATACACATATGTACGTAACTAGGACTTATTCATTTGTTTTCACACACACTGCATTTTCAATTACGGTCAATTTTTATATTTGTTACTTTTTACAATTTGGAAAGCAAATAGTCATAAAAATCCGAACAGTTCTGAGAATAGTTGACTTTACGCTGAATTTGTTTTCACATCATCAACGTCTAATGACTTCGGCTGTTATTCCATGATATAAAATAAACGTTGGGTAAAATCACTGCTTACAACGCTTGATAACATAAATTGACGCACTTTGTACAAAACAGACAAAGACTATGTTTTGTACTTCTGAAAAGAAAGGTTCCACATTGTTTCGCAAGGGATATTATTAATGTCTTAAGTACTTTCTGCCTGTAGAATCTACTGTATATTTGAATGGTTCAGAGATTAGAAGACCTTATTGTCCACACCTGTGGAGTAACGGATAGCCCGTCTGGCCACGAAACCAGGTGGCCCGGGTTCAAGTCCCGGTCGGGGCAAGTTACCTGGTTGAGGATTTTTCCGGGGTTTTCCCTGAACCCAAATTGAGCAAATGCTGGGTAACTTCCGGTGTTGGACCCCGGGCTCATTTCACCGGCATTATCACCTTCATCTCATTCAGACGCTAAATCACCTAAGATGTAGATACAGCGTCGTAAAATAACCTACTTAAAAAAAAGTCTTTTTATGTTTCTCATGCAGATGGGTTTATATTTCTAAAAACTTACATGGTAATCGTGAATTCTTTAGCCTGATCATATGCATCTGTAGTTTTCAATTCCTTCGTTAATTTTTTATATTTCCAGCCCTTCCTAAATGTTCATTTACTTGCCTGTCTTTCAGCTTGTTTATTTATTTATTTATTTATTTATTTATTTATTACTTATTCATATTTTTCTTCCTTTCCTTCGTAATATTTTTCCTGGCTTCTCTCTCATTTTTCTTTCTTTATTTACAAGTTTCTCTATTTCTTCATATTACCATTTCTTTATATAGGTGTCTTTCTTTTTTTACCTTTACTTTGTCTTCATTTTTTTTATTTTTTTGTATATTTTTATATTTTATTTCCTTTCTTTCTGTCATTTTTAATCATTTACTTATTAATTGCATATTTCTCTTCCTTCCTTTATACCTTTTTTAATTATACCTTACATTCATTGTCTAGAGTTCGGAGTAGAAGAAGATATCAGATGATAAATGACATTGAGATATATGGAGTATATGAGGAAACAAAGAGAAAGGCAGAAAGTAGGAAAGATTGGAGAAAGCTGGGTTTGCAATGAAAGACTTGCCCTTGGGCAGAACACTAAATGAATGAATTCATTCTCTATTTCTTTCTTATCTTCCTTTATTTGTTATTGATTTAAACCTTGCTTTCATTCTTTGTTCACATATTCTTTCCTTTATATCTTCGTATCTTAATATCTTCATTTCTTTCTTCCCTTTTCTTTCGGACTGTTTTTCTTTTTTATTTATTTCTTTATTCATTTGTTCATTTATTTATTCATTCATTCATTCATCCGTCCATCCATCCATTCACCCACCCAACCATCCATTCATCCATTCACTTATTTACTCATTTATTAATTAATTATATATATTTATTTACTTATGTACTTTTTATTCATTCAGTCATTCAGTTTTGTTACCGATTATATAGTTTAATAAGAGAACAATATTCTTTATTTATTGTAACTGAACAATAACTCAAGTTCTTGAGTTACTTGTTTTTGTATTCGTTTCTTCATTGACGCATTCATTCAATAATTTTATTTCTTAATAATGCATATGGCCAAGGTTTACTCTCTCAAGTTAGTGTGTAGTGATGCCACAATCCTAACATTAATCATGAGACACTGATGGAGAATGAGGGAGAGATGTCAATTCTTGAAAAGAGATAATGATTGTGATTTATAGAGAATAGACTAGTTTATGCATATATCAATCTATTTTTATAAAATAATGTACATCTCTTTTACGTTTAAAGAATTATCGATATGTATTTGTATGTTTAAATGTTTATGTTTATTCACACTATTGTCTTATTTTTGATATAGGCCTATAATATAATTAGAGATCTACTACAGTTCAAGAAGAGAGAAAATTTCTAACTTTTCTTATCCATGATACAGGCTATTGTAATTTTTATAATTCATATATGTATTTATACTCTTATCAATATTCAGTATCAAGTTCATGTTCCGAGGACTACGTTAAGCTCCATAGGTTACAAGCAGCGAACACTTGACATACTACAGCGTCCAAATGACAGCCGTAGTTGAAACAATAGAACTTAGAGATCTACTGTGGTTCAAGAAGAGAGAAAATTTCGAACTTATCTTTTACCCATGGTAAGGGCTATTGCAATTTTTTAAATGCATATATTTATTTATACTCTTACCAATGTTCAGTATCAAGTTAACGTTGAAGGGTCGTGTTAAGCTTCATAGGTTGGCAGCAGCGAACACTTGATATACTACGACGTATAAAATGACAGTCGTAGTTGAAACAGTAGAAGTCTTCACTTGTAAGCATTCCTCTCACAGGGCGCCGACACTGCGTTTAAATCTTTAAGTCCTAATTCCAAGGCCCAAGAGCGCCGCAGCGTTCTAACAAGGAGAACACACTTCTTTGGCTTCCCTGCATATATTTAGCGGTCGTGTCGAACAGTCACGTCTCCTGAACGACTGGCTGTACCATAATATGTTTTTCACAAAAATTAGCATCAATCATTAACTTCAATACAAGAAAAACAACTATCATTAAGTTCAAATCTCCTACATATGACGAAATCTAATAGCTGCAAGAGTGAGAGAGAGAAACAGAGGGTGAAGAGAGATAAATCAGTTCCCCGTTAAGGACAGAGACGTGCTGAAATACAGTTGCACTTGTATTTTATTGCTACATGTTATAAGTATATTGCATTATAAGTTGTTACACAACACTTTCACAATCCTAAGTCACATATTACACTCTATGAAACAACTTAATATAAAATACATTAAATGACAGGACAGTGGCAATACAAGTTTGTGCACAAACAATATAGCAGCACAGTACAAATTTAATTTACTTAATTAGAGTTCATCTTCATGAAGAAGCATGTTTGGTATCCCTTTATTTATGGGAAATTTTCTTTCCGATTCTGGGCAGACTAATTCTCCATTGATGACTTCGACCTCAAGCAAAACATGCTATAATACAATACACAGAGTAAATGTAGCATGCACCTGTTTGAGCAAGCTCGTGTTTTTCTTTACAGGGTTATTTGACGATGCTCCATCAACAACGAGGATATTTAACGTAGATGGAATTTATTTATTTATTTATTTATTTATTTATTTATTTATTTATTTATTTATTTATTTATTTATTTATTTATTTATTTATTTATTTATTTATTTATTTATTTATTTATTTATTTATTTATTTATTTATTTATTTATTTATTTATTTATTTATTTATTTATTTATTTATTTATTTATTTATTTATTTTGCTAATAACTGTAACATAAAATATAATATATACAGAAAAATTTTAGCTCGCCCCTGAAAGAGTAGAACTCGTGCTCAGGGGCGGATTCCTGAATTGAAATTAAGAACTATATAATGCAATTTGTCTTATGTCTACTACGCAATAAGAATATATAAATTTAAATTTACAATTTTTTCAGTTTTTATAAAATCCATACATAACTTTTTAAACTTAATACTAGAACTATTAGAATTGATGAGATTGGGATATTTAAATATAAATATGTTAAATATTCTTGGGCCTAAATTCCTAGTATGATTAAATACTGTAGCAGTGTTGCATTTTGGTTCAAACCATCTTAAAGAATTCATACCTTTTGTTTCATAACTATGACAATACAATTCAAAATTATTTCGATTTTTATGTATGAATTTTATTAATACAATATAATAAATTTGTCTTATGTTAAGAACATTAAAGTCTAAAAACAATTTTTGAGATGGAAAATCAATAGATTTATGAAGACATATTTTAATTATTTTCTTCTGTAATAAATAAATTGGATTATAATTCCAGACATCATTACCGATTGAAATAAAGTGTAGTATATTGTGTGTAATAAACTTATTGACAAGTAATTCCTCAATAAAACAAAATAATATATTATTTTACGTAATTTATTACAAAGGTAATTAATGTGTTGATTCCATTTTAAATGATTGTCGAAAATTATGCCTAAATACTTAGCTTCAGAGGACTCCTTAATAATCGGACATTTACAATGTATAAGACAACAATCAGAATTATGTAATTTAATACTTAATATAGATGTAGGAGGTTTGTTACATTTTTGGGATAATGATAATGGAATAATTATGGATTTATTTTCGTTGATAGAAAGATAATTTATGTCAAACCATTTTTTTATTAATTTAAGTCCATTATTTGAATTATTATATGCATCATACCAGATATTCCACCAAAAAGTAAAACTGTGTCATCTGCGGTGATAACGATACGATATTTGACGAGGTGAGGCCGAGGATTCGTCATAGATTACCGGACGTAAGTTCGTGTACGAGAGCAGTTCCTATAAATAACTTATTTCATACTAAAATACAATATAACTTATTCAATGAATTTAGAAAATGTAATATATATATATATATATATATATATATATATATATATTAATTACAAAAACAGGAATTATTAAGATAAAAACGAGAGGATCAAAGAAAGAAGGGAATATAAGTTTGAATCACTAAATTGATAATAAAAATTGACATGGGTATTAAACAATTTCCTTAATTTCATTCTCAAATTCATGAAAATTAAAATTACGTAGATCTGGATTTATGGTTAATATGGGATTGTATGATCTCTTGACCCGTAACTCTGGCTGTGATGTAGTCCAGCGATTGTGTAAAATTTAGGTTCAGCTAAAAGTATTGTTAATTCTTCTGGGAGAATAAAGATGTTGTCCTTCTTTATACTTTTAGCGATTTTTATAACAATATTTAATAATAGCTATAATGAGAGAACCTTAAAGAATATGAAGGTGATTTATATTCGTATGCTGATGATATTGTTTTACTTTTTAGTGGAAAAACTTGGACTGATGATTATCATAATGCAAATTGCGGCTTAAAATTAATCAAAAAATGGTTCGATTTAAATTCACTTGTAATTAATAAAGATCAAACAATATCTATCCCATTTTCTTTAAATAATAAATATAATAAACCAATTTCATCTACACTAAAAATTAAAATGCATAATTTTGACTGTTCCGATATAAATTGCAATTGTTCAGTTATTAATGAAGTTAATGAGGTTAAATACTTAGGTATCATTATTGATAATCATTTAAAACGGAATAATCATATTCATTATATTTGTAATAAATGACGTAAAACATTATATCACTTTCTTGTTCTAAGAAATATTTTGTCAATCAACTGTTTACGTATAATTTATTTAGCATTATTTCAACCTATATTTATGTATGGTATTATAGGTTGGGGTGGAACTTATAAATCCAGCTTTTATCCGTTAATTTTACTGCAGAAAAAACATTAAAAATGTGTTTAAAAAAGCAGAAAGATTACTCAAATGAATTGTTCTTTAAACATGTCAAAGTTTTTGACATTAAACAAATTTATTATTTTATTTTATTAAAATATTTTCACAAAAATCTGAATAACTTTGAAAGGTATATATATATATATATATATATATATATATATATATATATATATATATATATATAGTGATAGGTTATCGTATTTGGTACTTAAGGGTAGATGGTGCGATATCGTAGTTGTAAATGCTCATGCCCCTACAGAAGAGAAAGACGACCATATAAAGGATAGCTTCTATGAGGAATTGGAACAGACTTTTGATCAGTTACCTAGATATCACATGAAAATTTTATTGGGGATTTCAATGCTAAAGTAGGACGGGAGGATATTTTTAAACCGACTATTGGAAAAGAGAGCCTACACATATCTAGTAATGACAATGGAGTTAGGTTGGTCAACTTTGCCACATCAAAAAATTTAATTGTTAAAAGTACAACATTCCCCCATAAGGATATACATAAATATACTTGGACTTCTTCAGATGGATTGACACATAACCAGATAGATCACATCTTGTTAGATAAAAGAAGACATACTGGTATAGTAGATATTCAAACCTTCAGGGGGGCAGACTGTAATTCTGACCATTATTTGGTAATTGGAGAACTAAGAGAAAGACTATCAGTAGCCAAGCGAGTAGAGCAACAATTTAATGTCAGAAGATTCAATATTCCGAAATTAAAGGACGAGGAAACTAAGCAACATTATCAGGTCGAAAATTCAAATAGGTTTGCCGTATTAGGAAGTTCCGACGATGTTGAGGAAGAGTTAGATGTGAATAGCATGTGGGAAAATATACGATATAATATCAAAATTTCAGCTGAACAGAACATAGGTTATTATGAAACTAAGAAAAAGAAAGCGTGGTTTGATGAAGATTGTTGCATGGTAGTAGAAAGAAGGAAACAGGCAAAATTTAAATTCTTACAGGATCCAGTTGAGGTGAACAGAAATAATTATTTCAATATAAGACGGGAAGCAAATCGTACGCTTAGGAATAAAAAGAGACATTACTTGAAGGAAAAACTGAATGAGGTAGAAACAAATAGTAAAAATAAAAACGTTAGAGATTTATGTAAGGGCATAAAGGAATTCAAGAATGAATATCAGGCAAGGGTAAACGAGATCAAGGATGAGAATGGTGACTTGCTTGCAGACGCTCATTCAATTCTGAACAGATGGAAAAACTATTTTGGACAACTACTAAATATACATAGGCCAAATAGAAATGATCGGGACGAAATTGAAATACAAACTGCTGAGCCATTTACACACGAAACAATACTTTCTGAAGTCGAAATTGCGATAGAAAATCTGAAAAATTATAAGTCTCCAGGTATCGATCAAATTCCAGCAGAATTAATGCAAGAGGGTGGAAGCGCATTATCTAACGAAATTTATAAGCTTGTACTTGTTATTTGGGAAAAGTAAATAGTACCAGAACAATGGAAGGAGTCCATAATCATACCTATCTTTAAGAAGGGGGACAAGACTAACTGTAGTAACTTTCGAGGAATATCACTTTTGTTGACGTCGTACAAAATTTTGTCCAATATGCTTTTGAGAAGATTAACTCCATATGTAGATTCAATTATTGGGGATCATCAATGTGGTTTTAGGCGTAATAGATCGACTATTGACAAGATATTTTGTATTCGACAGATAATGGAGAAAAAATGGGAGTATAAGGGTACAGTGCATCAGTTATTCATAGATTTAAAAAAGGCATATGACTCGGTTAAGAGAGAAGTTTTATATGATATTCTTATTGAATTTGGTATTCCCAAGAAACTAGTTCGATTAATTAAAATGTGTCTCAGTGAAACGTACAGCAGAGTTCGTATAGGTCAGTTTCTGTCAGATGAGTTTCCAATTCACTGAGGGCTAAAGCAAGGAGATGCACTATCACTTTTACTTTTTAACTTTGCTCTAGAGTATGCCATTAGGAAAGTCCAGGATAAGAGAGAGGGTTTGGAATTGAACGGGTTACATCAGCTGCTTGTCTATGCGGATGACGTGAATATATGGAGTGTCGTTTCAAATCGTATTAAATACATCCTCGGTCGAAATTTAGTTTGAAGCGATTTCGCATAGCTGAGACGGTATTCTTTGAGACCCTGGTCTCATATTGGAGCAATTCGTATTCTTTCCCGCCTTTTTTCTATGGTGAAAATTATGTGTTGGATCAAATCGTATTATGTACAATTCCCATGATGTGTCGGATCAAATCGTATTATGTACAACTTCCATTAGTTAAAATCTTAAATGGACAGCGTTGGCCAGCGTGCTGTACCTTCCCACCATTATTGAGTTTCCCGCTGTTTTATAACATTGTGATTATTAAGGTATGTACAATAGCAAAATCTATTAAGAGCAGTAAGGGAATCAGAGAGAGGAGAGGTTTTTTTTTCTCCATTCATGTTTTTTTTATATTTAAACTTAAATATAAGGAATAAAGAATATAATTACAAAACAAACAAGAGAAATAGAAATAAAATAATACAAGCAATATAAAAAGAAGATACAGTAGTATTAACAAAATTTGAGACCGAATGAGCAGCGCTTGTGCTCGGTCGCAGTTCAGATATAACATTAAAATAAAAAAATAATAGTAATAATAAAAATAAATAGGTAAAATAAAGTAGGAACTAAAATATAATTACAGAGGCAATGGAATTATATAATATAATATTAACACTAGAGAAGAATAATATCGCACGTGAAAAGTAGGACTAATATATATTTCAAAATTATAGAATACAAATATAATATGGGTTGATTAATTCATACACATAGGCTATAAATTTATTTAATCAACTTGAAGATATTAACACGTTTCTAATTTTCTTGTTATATGTTAGTGGGTTACATGTTAGAAGTTCTGGGTGTAATTTAGTTAAAGCATTGTACAACCGAGGGCCAAAATTTATGCTATGCTTTAGACCAGCAGATGTGAGACATTTAGGTTCTAGTAATGTTGAATTAATATTTCGTCTTGTGTCATAATTGTGTGTCTGTAATACAAACTTATTACGATTTTTATGATAAAATTTTAACAGCGTATACTTATAAATTTGTTCAATATTAAATACATTAAATTCAGAATAAATTAATTTAGTTGGATAATCGAAACGTTTATTCAAACAAATTTTAATTATTCGTTTTTGTAGTAAATTTAACGGACTAAGATTAATTTTTGTACTTCCACCCCAAACAATTATACCATATTGAATGAAAGACTGAATAATGGCCAAATAAACATTTCGTAGAACTCTAATGGGTAAGTAGCATCGAAGATTAACGAATTTATAAATTGTTTTACGAAGCCTCTTACAAAGATAAGTAATGTGATGAGGCCATTTTAAATTCTGATCAATAATGATACCCAGATATTTGACATACGTGGCTTCTTTCAATGGTGGACATTTACAACTTTTGGGATCTAAACAATTTTCACTGTGTATTATTAGTCTATATTCATCGCTAAATTTTAAATTTTGAACACTGGCAGCTGTTAACGAAAAAGGAACTAAAGTTGATTTAGGTATATTTAAAGAAAGGAAGTTGGAATTAAGCCATTTTTTAACAATGTTAGCACCTATATTAGCATTTGTATAAGCTTCCTGCCAAGAAAAACCACTCAAAATAACTACTGTATCATCCGCATATGAATATATAGATCCATTACATTTTTCTAAATTTATATTTAGCAGATCATTAACATATATTAGAAATAAAATAGGTCCCAAAATTGTTCCTTGCAGTACACCTATATCAATATATTTGTATTCACTAAATTGATCTGCAATTTTGGTCATTTGACTTCTGTTACTAAAATATGATTGGAATAATTTTAAAACTATACCTCTAACTCCAATAGTATGTAGTTTGTCCAAAAGTAAATTATGATTGATAGTGTCAAAAGCTTTCCGTAGATCCAAGAAAATACCCAAACATTTGTTTCCGATATCTAGTTCATTGATAATTTTTTCCAGTAACATTAATAAGAGCATCATCAGTAGAAATATTATTGCGGAAACCAAACTGATTTTTAGAGAGGATTTTATGTTTTTCTAAATAATTTATTAATCTATTCTTTAAACATTTTTCAAGCAATTTGGAAAATGTTGGAAGTAAAGATATAGGTCTATAGTTATTTAAATTATTTTTATCTCCAGATTTGTATATTGGAATTACTATGGCACATTTCAAAACATCTGGGAATATACCTCGCACAATACATAAGTTAAAAATATGAACCATGGGTTTTAATATATATTTGATAATAATTTTGAAAGTATTATTCTTAATTCCATCTATACCAGGAGCAACATTGCTTTTTAATTTCTTAACCAAAATAATAATTTCATCTTCAGTTACAGGGAAAAGAAACATGGAGGAAGCTAAATGTTCATCTTGTGTCTCATTTTGTAGAGAAGAGTTAAAATTTGACTTATTAATGTTAGAAGTAAGTTTGTGTCCTATCTCTGAAAAATAATTATTAAATTCGTTTGCAATCTCTTTTCTGCAATTTAATATTTCACCCTTATCGTTTTTTAACTCCTTGATTAGCTGTTTATTTTGTACATTTACATCTGTAGCTTCATTTATAACTTCCCAGAATTTTTTAGGTTCATTTTTGTATCTATCAAATTTGGATTCATAATATTTAATTTTCGTTTTTCGAATGATAAGAGTTAACATATTTCTATATGCTCTGTAGTAATTTTTTAGTTGTACGTTACTTGGATTCTTTTTAACTTTTAAAGTAATTTTGTCTCTTGTACGAATAGAATTAATAATGCCGGCCGTGATCCAGGGTTTTATTTTCTTGGATTTATTAGAAATTTTCTGATTACTGTTTATAATAGTATTTTTATCTATACACTTTATGATTAAATTGTAGAAAATTTGAAAACAGGCATTGGCATCATTACAATTATAGACCGATTCCCAGGTTTCTTTTAGAAAATCTGTAATCAAATCAGGATAATTAATTTGTTGCATATTTTGTGATGAGAGAGTAACAGACGGCCTGGAATTGTATTCATTGTTAGACATTTTTAATAAACTAAAAACAATATAATGATCGGTAATAGCACTAGATAGAACGCCAGGTATGAAGCTATAATTATTTTTGAGTTTTTAGAAATATATGGTCGATGCATGTGCCAGAAATTATTGAAGGCCTAGTGATGGCATTTAAATAATTTACAAAACCATATTCGTGGAGAACATTCATATATTTACTGCCAATTAAATCTATACTATTTTCTAATATGTCTATGTTTATGTCTCCAACAATAATATGGTTGTGACAACCTTCTAAATTGGATAAATACTGCTCTAAATTGTCTATGAAATCATTTTTATTGTTTTTAGAGGATCTATAAATGGCGGTGAAAAAAATTCCACTCTTATCAAGCTTAGTCTTAAAATGAAATGAATTACAGTGCTCAATTTCAGCTTCTATTACACTAATATCAATGCTATTTTTAAAGTATATTACTATTCCATCGCATTTATTGAGAGAGAGCACTATATGTAGCTAAGAAGAGGGAAGTAGTGTAATTTATTTCTAAATTAAGAGCAAGTGGTCCACACCTGTGGAGTAACTGTGAGCACGTCTGGCCGCGAAACCAGGTGGCCCGGGTTTGATTCCCGTTCGGGGCAAGTTACCTAGTTGAGGTTTTTTCCGGGGTTTTCCCTCAACCCTATATGAGCAAATGCTGGATAACTATTGGTGCTGGACCCCGGACTCATTTCACCGGCATTATCACCTTTACTTCATTCAAACGCTAAATAACCTCAGATGTTGATAGAGCGTCGTAAAATAACCTACTATAAGAAAGAGCAAGGGAATCACATTACAATAGAAGTAAAAGTCAGAGACTTTATTTGGCTTCCGACTTAAATATTACAAAGCTCTTCAAAATGTACAATTAAACTGTTAATACCCGACTTAAGAGTAAAAAGATTTTTTTTCCCCCAAATATTTCTCGGACAGAATTCAATAGGCTATAGGATGTTGTACACCGGCCAATGATGAATGCAGTTATTGCGCACCCATGCTGCTCCCAATAAGAAACTGCGATGATACACTGAAAAAGACTAGGCTCTTAGTCGATTTAAGCGCACATAAGCTTCGTGCTAATACGTTCCATAAAATTATGAAAACAAAACCTAATGAGACACAGTCATTTTGTTTCGACTTACAGCAACTGTAACCGCTCTCGAAACTCAGCATAGATTAAGTATATTATTCAAGACAATTAGCTTTCTATACTCTCTTAAACTGATAAAGCTTCACAGACGCCAAATTTCTTTACATGAAATGAAGCACAGGCTGGGCGGGCGCTATTGAAGTGGCGTCTTGTGTCACTACATTTATCAGTGAATTTAATTTCGACAGTTCACTGAATGTATTAGGCTGTTGCCGATGACTGTGGTGGACAAAATAGCATGCATGTTGTACATGCTCTTGGTCTTTGGCTCCAAAGAAAAGCACGTCCTCAGGTTTCTGAAAATCTGTTAGTTTTTCTGGTAAGAGGCCGTTCTTTTCTACCAGCTGACAGAGCCTTTGGGCTACTAGAAAAGGTTTTGCGTAAGAATGAAATTCTTACTCCTGAGGAGTATAAGGCGATATATGAAACAGTGGGGACAGTAAAATATTTAGGCACAGATTGGCATGTCAGGGATTCAAGCTCTCGGCTAATGAATTTCATAACCTCAGTGGCATAAAAGAAATGAAAAGAATAATGCTAAAGAAATGCGAGAAGAATGGGAAAGTGAATGTCACTTTCAAAATGGAACTACATACCGATGTGACGATCCATCTAAATCATGTGCTAGTCTGATGAAACGTGGTATGTTCATGGATCATGTCAGAGTACCTCCGAAAGTCACCACTTTGAGATCATTCAGTAATGCCAAAAAATCTGATTTGCGAAACCTACTCAATAGTATATTCGGAGAAAATTGGAAAGAGATTAATTCAGTGAAATTGTATGATTTTGTTATTAATACAAATCAGATTAATGAAAGTTAAAACAATGAGAATGAAGAATCTGATTGTTTGCATGAAGAATCACATATAGGTAGAATTTAAAATGTTAATGAAATTGTGTGTGCAATTTAAGGCAATGATTAATACATTTTCCAGTGTTCACGCCACATTTCATAAATTTGTTACAAAGCTTACTTACTTAAATATTGTAATTTTATAATACAAGCATTTACACATTTCGTAATTTTGTTATTAAAACTTACTTAGATATTGCAGTAATCAATACAAGTGTTCACAACATATTTCATAATTTTGTTATAGAACTTAATAAAATACTGATATATAAGGATTAAAGAATAAAGTATATAGGGTGGGAAAAAAGTCCCATTACTCCATATTATTTTGTGTCATGAGAATAATGGGGAACTCTTTAGATACTTAGGTATACACAGTTAGTGTACAGTGGTTATTTTGTTTGTATGTTTGAATTATACCATAATTAGCCTACATCAATAGTGTGCATATTTGAGATATTTCAGATATTTAAGGGGGTAACGGAACTTTGTGCTCATCCTGTAGATGCCATAATTATTTAAAATTTATATTAGAGATCGAACCTGGTGGCCGCACGATCCAAAGTATGTCTCTTTAGGCAGCTCCGTTCAAAGGGTTGCAGGTAAGAAACTCGCCATTCCTTATCATTATTTTCCAGTAGAAAACTATAAAAACTATTGATGTATCGTCCTACTTAGTATACTGCTGTAATAGCTACAGAAAAACTGACAAATGACAGGGCACAATTCAGCGTGGTTTACAGATACAAATCGTATTATGTGACAAAATTGCTTCAAAACGTATTAAATACACTGTGTCGGTGCAAAACGTATGAAGTGCGAACTTCAATTGACAATATCATGCATTAGATTAAACAATCAGTGTCAGTGTTATTACATTTGCTGTCATTTCACAATGCCTAAAAAGTGACATTAAGATATTTAAAATTTTCCCATTATTTTAGCCGTAAAACGTTTTTTACGTTTCCTGTAAAATTTGTTTTTCTGCATTTAATATGATTTGAAACGACACTCCACATATGTTAGGAGAAAATCTACAAACGATTAGGAAAAACACGGGAATTTTACTGGAAGGAAGTAAAGAGATAGGTTTGGAAGTAAATCCCGAAAAGACAGAGTATATGATTATGTCTCATGACCAGAATATTGTACGAAATGGAAATATAAATATTGTAAATTTATCTTTCGAAGAGGTGGAGAAGTTCAAATATATTGGAGCAACAGTAACAAATATAAATGACACACGGGAGGAAATTAAACACAGAATAAATATGAGAAATGCCTGTTATTATTCGGTTGAGAAACTTTTATCATCCAGTCTGCTGTCGAAAAATCTGGAAGTTAGAATTTATAAAACAGTTATATTACCGGTTCTTCTATACGGTTGTGAAACTTGGGACTCTCACTTTGAGAGAGGAACAGAGATTAAGGATGTTTGAGAACAAGGTGCTTAGGAAATTATTTGGGGCTAAGAGGGATGAAGTTACACGAGAATGGAGAAAGTTACACAACACAGAACTGCATGCATTGTATTCTTCACCTGACATAATTAGGAACATTAAATCCAGACGTTTGAGATGAGCAGGGCATGTAGCACGTATGGGCGAATCCAGAAATGCATATAGAGTGTTAGTTGGGAGGCCGGAGGGAAAAAGACCTTTAGGGAGGCCGAGACGTAGATGGGAGGATAATATTAAAATGGATTTGAGGGAGGTGGGATATGATAGAGAATGGATTAATTTTGCTCAGAATAGGGACCAATGGCGGGCTTATGTGAGGGCGGCAATGAACCTCTGGGTTCCTTAAAAGCCAGTAAGTAAGTGTATATATATGTATATATACATATATATGGAACTAAAAATATGAATTCTCTGCGTTTGTCTGAATCAAAATGTAAAACCAATGCATCTTTTTATCATAGCATGAGTCAAGGACCCAGATTATTAAACAAATTTTATTCTAATATAATTTTAACCACGAATCCTCTCCAAATTAATAAAAAAAAATATATAAAATGTGTATTGGATTTATAGTTTGGTTTTAAGCATATTAAACACTATGTAATATGTATTCACTCTCAATTTTAATTTTATATTTGTCTGTATTGGAATCCCCTCCTGAGCACGAGTCTTACTCATTCAGGAGTGGGCTAGTTGATCTTGCATTGTATTAACTTGCATTCATTTCAAACTTACTAGCAATGAATGAATGAATAAATAAATAACTAAATATATAAGTAATTATTATACTTATACATTGGTAATAAAACTCCACTGTCGTACGATATTACTGACTTTGAGCTGGCTAAAGATTTTTAATATTTAGGGCACAAAATCACAGATAAATACATAATGGTAATATAAATTCATCAGTGATTATCAAATGCTTCCATGCTTTAAAAACAATGACATGCCCCAAAATACTTTTGCTGCAATGTGTGTGTGATATAACATAGTGGAGGACATATTGAACAATTTCTCCGAAATTCTGGAAGATTCCCTTCATTTCCGTAAATAAACATAATTCACTAGTTACTCAAACTATTACTTGCCACACTCCAGTGCCGTAAGAGTGCCGCGAGAGTTGGCTGTCTGCTTGCCAAGATGTAGTGCTGAGAGACAGCAGGAGTGCGGGTCCCTTAGATTTGACTCTGTAGATCGGCAACATATGCATGGCTCTTATGCGCGATCTTGTCCAGGTGCCGAATGGGACACTCTGCAATATTTGATACGTATACATATGCGTTCCACATGAAAGAATACTGAGTAGAAGGTGACAAGAAAAAATTTACGATAAAAATTTTAAACCAGCACACTTGACCCATATGTTGTCCAAATGTGTGTGATATTTCCCAAGCTCCATCTAATCCATACCACTTCACATTTAGGTACTTTACTACCGTAATGTCACACTTACGGATTATGCTACGGAGCTTGCACTGAAAATTCACTTGCGTCGTTTTTCCTCTAAAAGATTTCCGTCATGTTGAGATTAAAGTTCAAATAAGTTGAATAATATATGATAAGAAAAATTATGTTACAATTTCAGTCAACAACTTATCAGATTGGTACAAAAACAAGTTTTGTTACAATGATCACACTATAATTCTTGGTAATAACCAGGAATATTTTTATTTTACAAGAAATCATCATCAGATGGAAGCAATATAGTAGACAAGTTGAACACAAGAGAAACACATTCATTACGTATGCATTTTTTATTTTGTGTTTCACTTGTGTTCAATTTGTCTAATAGGCAATAAAATCGAAAATATTCCTGGATATTACCAAGAATTATAATGTGATCATTGTAACATAACATGTTTTTGTACCAATCTGATGATTTGTTGTCTGAAATTGTAATATAATTTTTCTTATCATATAATGACATGTTTGTTACGAAGTTCTCTTGCTGCCAATACGTCTCGTCCTCATACAGAACTGGACGGTGTATATAACCAAAGTGAACACAAGTTGTTCCTTCATCACCATTGTACTAAATCTTTTAAGGGAGAAAATATTATTTTACAATCTCTTTGCATATATATATATATATATATATATATATATATATTATTTAAGATAAATTAAATAAATAATTATGAGAAAAATACATTTTCCATAACTTCACTATAAACATATTTAATTTACTGCATGAACAACAGAATGTACAGGAAATTAGCGAGGTTATGTGTACCTCAACTGAACGGGTGCGCCACATCTTTGTCAATATCTTGGGCATGTCAAAGGTCTCCACAAGGTAGGTTCCGCGTTTGTTGTTAACATCGACATAAAGCACGTCCGATGTCAAATTTCGAGGGATTGTCTGTCTCTATTCGAGAAATATACGTCCGACATTTTTAGGAGTTTGTGACCATTGATGAAACCTGGAGCCACTACTACATACCAGAGGCATAACAGCAGTCAAAACAATGGAAGCACTGTGATTCTCCGCTTCCAAAGGAAGAAAAAGATGTTCAATCGACTGGGGAAGTCATGCCGTCCGTGTTCTCGGATTATAAGAGGATAAGCATGTTGACTTATCTAGCAAAGGGGAGAACAATAACCGGAGAATTATCTCCTTCAGCAACCGAAAGGAAAAATTCGCGAGTAGAGGCCGAGTATGGCCTAGAAGAAAATGTCGTTTCACTACAATGCACAATGAACCTGCTTACATGTCTAGTGTCTACAATCGCGGTTGCTAAACTACGATTTAAATTGTTGCCACCCCCCCTCTCTGCTTACCAGATCTCGCACCCTGTGGCTTCTTCTTTTCCCAAAACTCAAATTTTACTTGGCTGGGAAGAAATTTTCGCCAAATGAAGAGGCTATCGCAGGAACAGAAGGCTTTTGCAGACCTCGAGGAATCTGTGTACAAGGAGGGTGTAGCAGCAATGCAGCACTGATGGACCAAGTGTGTGAATCTTAGTGTGGATTATGTTGAGAAATGAAGATTGTTTAAGATTAATACTCGTTTAATTTCTATGTCAGACTATGAAGTTTTTAAACAACTCTGGCATTCATAATAACAATGTAGTCTTGTCATCATGCTTCTTGGAAATTAAAACGAAACCTATAAGCAATGTTGCACAACTTTACACACCCGTGATTAGGACGCTATGGTACCGGATTTAACCTTTTCTTGCTTTACGTAACGCAGACAGGTAGAAAATTTGTGCAAGGAGAAATTAAGAGTTGTGTAAACAGGAACATATTTCCTATGCCTGCCCTAAACTATTGGGGTTTCAGGACTAACTTAATTTCCAGTGTTATTTTTGTGCTATAAAGTTAAGTGCACAGCGACTTTAGTTCATTTAGAGCAGCGGTGACCAAACTGATTATCGTGATTACATCGTGTAACCGAAGACATGCATACTGGTAAGGGGAGTTTCCTGAACATTGCTTTCTGTCTTGCTCACGTACTGAAAGTAAGCAGTGTCGGTACCATGTCGCTCTACAAACCCTCTGTCTTTAGCAGGAACAGAAAGTTTCGTACAGAATGAGAAGAGGAACTTATTCGCTATTCTGTCGAAGAAAATGTAATATGTTGCTTTGCTCAACGGTTTAATTAGTAGCAGTGTATAGCAGCGACGTTACATGGCATTACGCTGAATTCACAGGCATAACAGGTATTATTATTATTATTATTATTATTATTATTATTATTATTATTATTATTATTATTATTATTATTATTTTTATTTTTATCAGAAAGTGTCACCATAATTCTTATATACGTGGCTGAATATATATGCTTACGTCTTCCCTTGAAGGATAAAATAATTATTAGACTACGCTATATAACCATTTTATTTTTTTTATCTTTTGATGACTAATATCAGTTATTTACTAGTTATTAATTTAATAATAATAATAATAATAATAATAATAATAATAATTGTAATACTAATAACAATGCTGATAGTATTACCAGTAGCAACAGTAGTAGGAGTAATAATAATACTAATAAAACTAATAATAATAATAATAATAATAATAATAATAATAATAATAATAATAATAATATAGAGAAACTGACTTAATATTACATGCTAGTGTAGTAATGAAACGAACTATTAAACTCCAAGAACTGAAAGTAGCCATAAGTCATCGTCATGAAGAGAAAGATGATATAAATAAATGTAAGGAAGCTAGCAATCTAGTGGCGAACGAAATAGTTCGTTCTCTTAAGCCTTCCAACGAAGGGGAGGTTTATAAAAGCGTAATGATCAAGGTGGCAGAAATAATTTGTCGAATGAAAGTTTTAAATTAATATTGAAAAACTGCGCTTTCTCGACATAATATTCAGAAGAGAATTCAGGAGATTTCTGATTGTATTCATGAGGAATATTTTATAAACAGCAAGAAAATTCATATATATATATATATATATATATATATATATATAATTGGCTCTTGATGACAGTAGTGACATTACTGATACAGCAAAGCTTGCGATTTTCATTAGGGGGTTGATGAAGAACTTAATGTTAGTGCACGAACCGCCACTGGTTGTAGTTTTCATGCCAAGTATTTCTCCCCCGTCTGTTTACTTCATAGACCGTCTCTCGCGTGTAATCACTGCCATTCGAGTTTTGGTCGCCGCTGAGTTAGAGTGTCAGTTACGCTGTGATGTCACCTCATTGCCCCAACTCCTGTCCTTTTTTTTCGTTGTAATACCTGGAAATCATTCGCTCCTCTCCCAATCTCACCGGAACCAATTGTACATTCACCTTTCCCATGTCCACATTTCCCACCGAAACTCATCCCTGATCAGAAGTTCTGTCACGATTGAGAGCCGATTTAAGAAATTTTAATAGTGAATTGTTGGGCGCCCTGTGGCGCATGTCCCAACTGAGGGTCGCGATTTGACCGACGCAATCTGAAGCATAAATTATGGCTCGCTAATGAACCAGGTCCCTTTCCGATCAGGTGTAGATAATTTTAAACGCTATTTGATTGAATAATACCACTCATTATTAACGCGGGAAAATTTATTGTAGTGTTGTGGTGCTGTTTAATAGATAGCATCGACTAGCAATTTGCGTGAAAGATAGATAGAGCTGCTATTATTAATTGACCAATTACCATACGTCAAAGTCAGGCATCAATTAAACATCTGTTGTGATATTACACAAAGATAACGGACCTTGAATATATCCTCAGTGAGCCTACAGGAAACAGTATTCGTTTATTTTCGTTCGCAATACATTAAAGTTAAAATTGATGTAAATAGCAGCATGGAGCATTAACGCACATCAAGAGCCCTGAATCACGTTAATGCTGGTTGTCTAAATAATTTTTATGATAAAATATTATTGTCCTCTACGGTTTATGAAGTTTAGTCTATTCTTTACAGGTTCTGTCATTATGGATTGGTTTCAGCTTAGTGGAAAGATATATGCTTCCTGAGTTAGAGGGTTAATGTGCCTAGAGTTCACTGATTATGGATTTTATATCCCTTCAATGCTCTAATAGTTTATGTACAGGATGTTTGGAATTTCAGAACCGATTTTATGACTTATACTGAAAACTATCGATAGCGGAGAACTTCCGAAAATTAAAGTGTGTTTCTCCCTTGCGAGTGCCTGTTACTAGGGAAACCAGTTGAATACACGGTGAATTTTCGAACGCGCTACACACCATACACAGAAAAAGAAAATGTACTTAAATCGTTCAAAATAATCTAAAAACTGTGGCACGTCACTCTAGAGACACGATGCGATCACTGCGAAAGCTGTAAATCTACCTAGCCCACTTCAAATACCTTCGCTTCTTATTTACCGGACATTTTCATGGGAAATGATAACTTATCTCAGTGGCCCCACCAACATTTTACACTACGGGGAAAGTAGATGTGATCAATCAGTAGAGAATGGTGCACAGCTACTTACCTACCTATCCATCTATTTATCAAAAAGAGTATAGGTCTATGCAAGACATTTAAAAAACCTGACGAAGACAAACATGTAATTTATTCTCGACCATGCGAAATATTGCTTTCTATCTACTAAAATACTTAAATGCGAGATATACCAAAAGCGTGAACTAACTAAAGTTAACCTGTCACTGATCCTCGACTCTACAAATACTGTATAACACTCAGTTCTTTGAGGTAGGAACATTGTAAACTAAATAAAAATCCTCATTTATAAGTTATTATATTATGTTATACAGAGACAGAATCTAGGACATTAGACAGAATAAATCAAAATAAATTATTGGCTACTGAAATGGACCTCAAACGGTGAGCACCAAGGAATTCAAGAAGGGAAAAGTTATAAATCGAAGAATTAGAGACGGACGGATGGATGGATGGATGGATGGATAGGAGGGAGGCAGGGAGGGATATACGCATGAATGAATGAATGAATGAATGAATGAATGAATTAATTAATTAAATGTATAAGTAAATAAGGCCACCGGCGTGTCTCAGTCGGTTAAGGCGCTTGCCTGCCGGTCTGAAGTTGCGCTCGGGCGCAGGTTCGATCCCCGCTTGGACTGATTACCTGGTTGGGTTTTTTCCGAGGTTTTCCCCAACCGTAAGGCGAAAGCCAGGTAATCTCTATGGCGAATCCTCGGCCTCATCTCGCCAAAAAGCATCTATCACCAATCTCATCGACGCTAAATAGCCTCATAATTGATACAGCGTTGTTAAATAACCAACTAAAACAATAAGTAAATAAGGAAGTAAGAAAATAAATACATTGATGAATGGATGGATGGACGGAAGGATGAAGGGACAAACGTACGAATGATTGACTGACTGACCGACCGACCGACCGACCGACCGACCGACCGACCGAATGAATGAATGAATGAATGAACAAATAAAGACAACTTTAAAAAATAAAGACATTCTTAAGCTTCATTGCGATGAGTTATCACCGAAATTGAAACATGCTTCGAAAAGATACAGTAATTTGTATCCGACATTTCTAAATGTAGCAAACAATGAGGTCTTAGGAAAATATTTGGGACTAAAAGGGATGAAGTTACAGGAGAATGGAGAAAGTTACACAACGCAGAACTGCATGCATTGTATTCTTCACCTGACATAATTAGGAACATTAAATCCAGACATTTGAGATGGGCAGGGCATGTAGCACGTATGGGCGAATCCAGAAATGCATACAGAGTGTTAGTTGGGAGGATGAAGGGAAAAATACATTTGGGGAGGCCGAGACGTAGATGCGAGTATAATATTAAAATGGATTTGAGGGCGGTGGGATATGATGGTAGAGTCTGGATTAATCTTGCTCAGGATAGGGACCGATGGTGGGCTTATGTGAGGGCGGCAATGAACCTCCGGGTTCCTTAAAAGCCATTTGTAAGTAAGTAAGCAAACAATGAGGTCATTGGTATAAAACTAACAATTCAAACACTACTAAATAATCTATCTTCACCTGTTTTCATTCATCCATTAAAATGTTTTTGTTGGTTATTTAACGACGCTGTATCAACTACGAGGTTATTTAGTGTCGATGAGATTGGTGATAGCGAGCTATTAAAATGTTAATGATAAAAATATTTATATTTATTCTGTAGATGTAATTATTTGTATTTTTCGAAATTTTAACTCCATGAAAAAATGTAAAACATAATTAATCAGAACTGCTCAATCAACTTTGAAGGACATACCTGCAATTCTTTATGGCAGTGACATGAATGTCTGCTCCCCTTGTATCGACGAGGTAGGCTACATTACAAGCAGACAGGTTAGTGGACGGCAGAGGGCTCAGATTAATTCAGTTACACGCTATCTTGTATCTGGAAGAAATCCTCTCTCTCCAACAAACTGGACTCTAAAACGTAGCGACCATTAACTTTCTAAAGCCGGAATTCCTTTCAAAGAAGCCTCATTTGGAGAAAATGTTACCTCCGCTAGTCATTAAAACTGCACATGATGTCCAGCAGCAAGCCCCAAAGTCACTCTTATATTTCTGTCCTCAAAAAGTAACGTGCATTTGGTATAACGAGAAGTAAAACCACCCCACCCCTTAAAATACATTAAACAGCGCGCGGTTATCTTTCAGAGCTTCCGCTTCACTCCCCCTTCCACCCTTCCAGTCTCTATGTCCCTCCCTCTGTTTAAAATCAGCAGTGCAGGTCTAAAGTATCATCCCGACAATAAATCATATCTATATTACAACCCTCGTAACCCCACCACAGGGTACTGCATTTCATGTCTTTCTGAAGCTAATTAAATCCACCATTAAAAGCTTCTTGAATATTGCCAACTTATTACTTTGTGGCTATTAGTTTTAAGGTTCAGTAAATTAAATGTTTTCACTGGATTAGGTTTTGAGTTATGTCAGAGGCTTATTTCACGAGCTGAGGGATCCTTGCAGATACCTGTAATGCAGGTTTAGGCATCACCATTGTGAAATGTCACTTCTGTGACTCGGCACTGGTACGCTATTTTGATACAGTGTATCATTTTGTTATTCATACAAGGCCAAATCTATTATAAAAACACAATTGAGGCGTGTAGTTGCAAAATCAGATACATCACTTTTTTTCGAAAATGAGTTAATGTCATGATTCATATCTTCATATGATTCTACAACTGCTATAGCACTATTATGATCCAAAACCAGATTCATCACATGGATTTGTATGATGAAAGAATAGTATTGGTTGCAAATCCAGATAAGTCATGTGAGTTTGTTTTCAAAACCAGATGCATCAAGGATTTACGCATACGTTTATTGCGCATCAGTATAGTTCCTGCGCAGAAACAGCTGAAAGCAAAACGGCAAGATGTCATCATTAGCCCTAACGAGTAAACACTAATTTTGGAACAGTCATAACTTTCTCAGATAAAACATATGACAGGAAAAAAACTGTTTCCAATATAGTGCGGCCACCATCTCAGTAGCATTTTCCATGTAAAAGGTTTTTCTTTTAGTCGAACAAGAAGAAAGATGACGTCCTGGTGAAGGATGAAGTTCACTACAGAAGTGAGTCTGGTCAATACAAGACCATTTCTTACAAGAACAAAAAAATAATAAATATTACACCACCAAGCATAATGCTGCTAGGAGTACAAGTATCACAATTGCTGACAAAACATTTTGGCAATGACTGAAAATCACTTCAAACATTAGTTACTATGCACGTATTGTTAACAGACTGGAAAGCTTGGATGAAAATCAGAATTTTTCTAAGAATGAAGAAGAAAATGTGTGACCATGCCTGTGAAATAGGTTGTTTAATAATAATTTAATTTCTTTTGTGATGAAACAGTAGGTTTAAAATAATATATAAAAGAATGGTTTTTTGCTTTCAAACCAAGATAAGTCATTTTATTCATTTGCAAACCCAGATAGATCACAGAGCAATTTTCAAAACCAGATACATCAAATACATTTTCTCTATTAATTACTACTTATACAATAATGTCACTGTCATACGTCATGGAACATTACAATATTCCATAACAAATGTATCCTCCAAGTATTAAAAGCTTACCTTTTGGTGTATATGAGATATATGTTTTTCCTTCACACTGAAAAATTATGTTTTAGTGATGTATCTGATTTTGAAACTAAACGCCTCAATTCTGATATTAGTTACTGCTAATATTAAATTGTATTTTTGTAGTTTGAATATGGAGACATAGCAATCTGTTTAGCCCTTATTAATCAGTTAATCTTTTAATACTTTGATTTTTCTTGTATTTGCAAATTTAATATTAATTGTAATTGTAATCGTAATTGTATTCTTAATATTGTAGTTATAATCCCCTGGTAGAGGGGAAGACCTAATGGCCTTATCTCTACCAGATTCAATAAATAAATAAACAAATAAATAAAAATGTAAATATCCAAAGCAAAAATCACTTCAAAAATAAAATATTTTATTTATAACAAAATAAATATTTTTAACATAAAATACAAGCCGGTTTCTTATTCGTACACTTCAGTACGTAGTTGGCATGTTTCCATCTCTTACATGGCACAAACATTCGTGAATCAGACCAGGCACAATTTGCTTCATTTGTTTACTCCGTCAGGTAGTGCTCTTCATGATGGGTAAATATAAAGAGCTCAGTTCCGATCTCAAGATGACAATTGTCAATCTAGCCCTACAGGGATTTCCTTAAGAAATATAGGGCAACTTGTAAACAAAATTACGCAACGGTACTATAAATATTGTTAATAAATTTAAAAGAGTAGATAAATATTTCCTATATATGTACAATCTACAATTGAGGACTTCACCCGAATAATGGCGTATACCCTTATACGTCCGTTTTCCGACGATCAAGGAATTAGATAGTTGAATGCGTATAGTGCACTGTAGCAAATTTTCGTAAGTCTAGCTTCAATACGTAACACAGGACACAATGTTACGTGTTTACGTTGAACGAGTGAACGAACCTACTACAGTGGCAGTCACATGCTGTTGCAAGCCGTACTGTAGTAGGCTAGTATTCGATGTTTAAGCTTACTTCAGGTTGTCAGTTGCAGGAGTGAATCATGACCGAAAATATGGGAAAAAAGAAACTTGTGAGCGAAACTAATGGAAACCCGAAGAAAAAAATAATTAATAGAAACAGTGGCCAGTCATACACAACTTGTACAGGCAAGGAAATGGAAGAGAAGTCATTTACACCTGTGAAAAGATGATGTATGAAAATATGTACATATGAAATTTCAAAGAACGATCATCTCTCTATTTTTAAACTCTTTTCGGATATGGATTCAAAATTAGAACAATATAATTTTATTACTTCTTGCCTTGAAAGAGTAAATCTAAAAACTAAGAAGCTTCAGTCTTTCAAGAATAGGGATAATGTTTGGAAAGATAGTGTTTTCTGTAATGGAGGTAAAAAAGTTGATGTTGTTAAAACTTTCTATTGAGTCTATTGCAAATTTCAGAGAAACGATAAACAACGGTTAACAATAAACTGTTTTCCGGTGACATCTTCAATGATAAAACGGGTACATACTTAAATCGTCCGCATACAATCATGATGCAAAAGTATAAACAACTGTAATACACTACATCAGGGGTATTGCCAGCTTGAATCTCATAATCTACATCATTTGTTTCCTTCAAGATTTGGAAGACGGGAATGGAAGTGTCGCAGCTGAAACTTTTTTGAGTCCAACACAAATGAACCCAGTGTCTTTGAAACTCTTCAAGGCGGAGGACTGAAGAGATCTCTTAGAGTTTTTAGATGAAGATGGCCAAACTTGGCTGAACTCAATGCTGAATAAAGTCCGGACATCATCACACAATGGTGAAGTTGACTCTAGCAACAATAATGTTGATGTATGTAGAAGAAGAAAACATATAAAGACAAGAAACCCATAAACTAAAAATGTAATGTTATTTTGTAGGCCTACTTGTGTAATTGTTCAATATTTTTATTTAGTATGTTATGGTAAATGTATATTTCATTTTGTTGAATTCATTTTATTTTACTTTTTAAGACAAAATTATTAATAAAGTGCGGGATGTTCCCATATATAATTAATTTTCATGCAACGTTAGACACCTAGAAAATCAAAATTAATTAAAAGCACTAGTAAAACATATTGTCGTCGGAAGAAGGGCGTATACAAAGTTCCATATTATATTTATTTACTAATAGCAGAACATACTATTTGCTGTTATGTTTCAACAATTTTATTTTAAATATCCTCGAAACTATCTAACAGTAATGGAAAACTTTTTCGACGCAACTATGATGAACCTGACAGCTTACAAACATTGAAATTAGTTTATATCAGAACTACATTTTGCTGTGTACGCCCTTATTCGGGTGATGTATTCAATTATAAGCATATAATATATTACAATAGTAAAGAAACAGGCACGCAAAGGACAGAATTCAATTCGAAAAATTAAATAAGAAAGAAATATAAACAAAGCACAAGAAAAATAATAACTTAGTGAAAGATAAACAGAAAACTAGATCAAGCAAACAAAGAACTAATAATGAAACTACTGTAAGATCGAAAAGTGAAGTTGGCAGAATGCATCCACAGAGTTAAGCCCGTAAGCAAACTAAGCCATTACTGTAATTTATTAGAATTTCCGCTTCCTTTCATCCAAACCTTATAATACGATATTTCTGTTTGAACATCGTCCGCCAGAGTCCAGCTCAGTAACTTGGTCTGCAGTAGAGCAGGGATACCAATCTCACAGGAAGAATTCACGCAACAATTTCGAAGCAACATAAAGCGAACGATAACTGCTAATTGGGGAATGATACGCAGTCCCTGTATCAGCAAAAAATCCCCGCTTTCGCCTCTAATAGAGTCGCTTTCTTTCGTTGCCACACTCAATTCCACATGCAAAACGACGGTTATAAAACACCGCGCTTAATTCTTGTTCATACAGATTACTATGTGAGTAAATTAAGCTCTTACAGTAAAGAGAGCGAGTTTCAGGGATGTCCAGAACACAGTAAGTACAGTTATTCTGACAAATTTTGATTTCAGTAAATTCTATGATAGAGTGACCACAGTTTTTCTTTTTAACTGGAACGTGTATGTGGGCACTTATTCGGGAAAAATAACCGTTACCAGTTCTCAAATACCCTACGCTGAACTTGCTTCTTAATGGGAGCTGGACGATGTAATCATGTAACCAGCAACATATCATTGTAGGGAAAGTAAATTAAGTTTTAATATCGTACACTAGCAGGCAAGAAAGAGGATTTCTCGTACTCTGTAAAAACCAAACACCGTCAATAAACCACCAATTTAGAGACAGCATTATTAAATTAAGAAGGTTTTTTGTCTATAGAATTGAATTGAATTTCGGGAGGGCGCACTACGATCCAACACTTGAACCTTTCAAGATCTATTGCGCAAACATTCAAGTTAAGCGCATTCCTAAACCCACACCGGTTGACTACATTAAGGTTCGCTCCCTACCCAGGTTTCGAGCAGATGCTTAGGCCAGCCCTGCGTACGGGGAATGCTACGAAACGATGATTAACTGGAGAGATGTTGACGGAATGACGTAGATGCTTAACATGGGAAAACGGGAGAACCATACCTACGACCTTGTCCGTCATATGTGTCACTTTGAATTTTTCAATGAAAAATCCCAATACTAAACGGGACTCGAACGCAGACCACCTGCGCAAGAGGCTGAAGGTCTGACCATTCAGTCACTGCAGGGGATGATGTCTATGGGAAGATGTAGTCAACATTTTTTTTAGATATATAGCCTATGATGCTACGAGATCATAAATTATCAAACTGTGTGTTTTATGGTTTTACAACGTTGGCTGGTAACGAATCGTTTAAATTTTATAAATTGTGCTGTGGCCACTATTGAACTATGTTAATGTGTGGCGAATTTTCTGTCACAAGTCAACATTATGTCATAATTCCCTGTATCGAATTTAATAAGTTAACATACTCCTTAGTACCGAAGACATTTTGAAATATGTAGGGTGGTTGAGGATGAATTAATGATTCGTTTAGCTGCTAATGCTATCGGTAGGGTTAGCGACGTAAATTACATAATACAAATTTTACGTATTACGTAAATTACGTCGTAAATTACACGTAATTTATGTAGCGTAAAAAACGAATTTTTACACGTTTTCCTACGTAGCGTAATAAATTATTTTCATGAAAGTAAATTAATAAGTTCCATACTCTTCTATGTGCATCAATATATAATTTGAGGAGATTTTATTTTCAGGTTTGGTAGGAATAAAATCAAGTTTGTCATACTTAAAATCTCAAGGTCTTCCTGCACACGATATGTCGTCTTCAACTTTTATTTTTAATACAGGATGTAACTAACTAAAAAATCACTGATTAGAAACTCTTACTGAAAACTTTGAAACTATTCTGTGAATTGAAGTTAACTATGTCTTCCAATCCTTTCAAAATTTCTAGACTATCAGATCACAATATGATTAAAAACAATCTAGAATAGGCCATCGACGTAGCTCAGTCAGCTAAGGCGCTTGCCTGTCGATCCGGAGTTGCGCTTCGATCTCCGCTTGGGCTGTTTATCTGGTTGAGATTTTTCCCGAGGGTTTTCCCAACTGTAAGGCGAATAACAGGTAATATATGGCGAATTCTTGACGTCATCCCAAGTACTATCTCGCTATTACCAATCCCATCGACGCTAAATAGTCTAGTATTTGATACAGCGTCGTTAAATAACCAAATAAAAAATCTAGAATATGCAGTAAAGTCAAATAAATGTCTGCAGAGAGTTCTCAAAAGGACAAAACATTTTGTATTTTCTCTTTTAATATTGGTCTCTGTGAACAGGACTTCTTTGGTCAGCAGATAAAGGAAAATGAACGAACTCAGCATTATGCACGAAGCCACTAAGCATTACCACAGTGATATAAGGAGATCGGAAAAAAATACAGACAAAAATCGCCGATGAGAACCATGTCAAACACAATGACGAACTGTACATGATGTAAATCGTCGACAGCCTTTGGTGACTAGTAAACTCTGGGATCTGTATCGGCGCGGCGAGTAGCTAAGCAACACGCGGAAACACTGTCTGGTGTCGGCATATCGTTTCAAAGGATAGAAACAAAGACAACATGAAAAAGCTCTAATGAATTACCGCATGGTATTACAAGCTGGTAGCCTGGGAACTCAAGTAACAATTTTATTTAACACTCTTTAATGTTTATTCATAACCTCCTAATTCTAGCTATCGCTACATCTTGTGGAAGAATCATACGTGTCTTAAGGCGTTTCCGTGAACGCGATATTACAGACGACCGAGATCTGCCATCAGTGGTCTAGATCCACCGATTTTTAATGGAAACCCGTAAAAATTTAGGATTCGGTTTTTAATGTTAAAAATCTGTAAAATAATTGTGAGAGTGAATCAGTATATAGGTTTCAGACAGATATATAAAAAATTTATTATGCTGCAGTTGAGTATTTAACTTCTTAGTGTGATAAACTATCTAACTTTTTCACATATTTGTATGTTGCTTAAGGAGTTAGGTACAGCTTACAGCAGTAAAAAGTTTAGAAACATTCAATATTTTTTGCCTCCATTACTGTATCTTGTACAAAAATGAAAACTGATGTGTAAAACACTGTCCTTCTGTTATATTAAAAAAAATATGTTTAAGATTTATTATTATTTTTTTCTTCAAAATTCAAAATGATGGCAATTCACTGTACAGTGATGAAGCGTTTCCCTCATAACTTATAAACTTGTTAACTTTTCCATATTCTCTCTCTTTTATTTTATTGCTGAAACTCATGTTTACAATATCATGCTCTTTCAACTACATTTCTTAATAAATAATATTATTTTTTTATTTTGTGTTAGAAGAAAATATTGATATTTGGCCATTTTTTAAAATGAATTTATTTTTCATCAAACAATCTATCAAAGGTAGATAAGTGAGCTTGCATCAAATTCCAGATATGACATGCATAAATACACACAAAAAATTTTATCACAGAATGTTGGATAGTTTTTGAGTTATGTGGGAAACGCTTCATCACTGCACAGTGAACTGCCATCATTTTGAATTTTGAAAAAAAAAAAAAAATGATAATAATAATAAATCTTTAAAATAATTTTTTTTCATATAACAGAAGGACAGTGATTATATTGAAGGGATGTAAATGTATTTTCCTCGTAAGTTCAATAATATGTTCGTACTGTCTATGTTGCCACTACTTTATTTACAACCCTCGCATGTTCTAAAATAAAAATGATAGATATCCCACTTATGACTGAAGTAATTATGTTCACTCTACTGCTATAGCAGAGTGAAATGAACACCGTCCTACATAGATCCTCAACTAAAAATGAAATTAAGCTCTGCGAGAATTATAATTAATTGAAGACCATTTCAGGAGACATAAGAAAGAAATAACGTACCGGTTTCTTCACAATGGAATCGAATTGTTTTATACGGACAGACAAACGGAAAGAAGTAACATTTTTCTCATAAAGTGACACTCTCACTCGAATACATATTGCTGTGTGAACTAGACTTGTGTGCCCGTCTAAGTGCTCCGACATCGGTGTGAAGAGCGCGGCGGAACGCTAGATAAAGAGGACGCGATGATAAATTGCATGCATACAATGCGAGTGGCTGAGAATCAAGTTTATTGTGCCTGATCTCTATTCCCATCTACCTTGTAGCAGTCCGATGTCAACCACGCCAGAGTCCTCCAAACTATTCAGCCAGAAAATATTTTCCTTTTGTCTCGAAGTTTCCGTAAACTGGAAATAAACGGCGCCATATGAGTGACACAGTTTTCCAAAATTATGGTTTAAAACCTTCACAGCGGCCAACGAATTGAAGGATTTCGGATATTTTCATTGTGTCATAATATACAGTGTGTTCCAGATTTAATAGTAAATATTATAGCGTGTAGTAATGTGGATTATTCTCAATAAAACGTTCATATAAACATGTATCCAATTTTCAATGGGTATGCAAATACAACTGTTTGAATGTTACGCGTAAATACCTTTACAAAAGGTATGAAGAGAGACAAATAACAATGATTTTACTAACTGATAATTTGAATTATTTAAATATTTTGCAGTAGTTTAAAGTAATTGAGGACCGTCTTTGCAAAACTTGCTAACTGAAAAAACTAAATTTTACAGGAGAGACAAAACATTATAGTAAGCAAATTTTGCTGTATGTTTAACTTATAGCAGAAAGCAAATTTTGAAAACACGATCACACTTTGACATACTACAATGAAGAGAAATAACCCAATTTTACTAAGACGCTTTGAACATCATGTAGAGGCCTGCCTTATGTTAACGAATCCATCAAAATATCAATTTTGCAAATTTTGCAGTTAGCAAGTTTTGCAAAAACGGTCCTCAATTGTTAAAAAATTCAACCACAGACTTCTGTGCACATTTCAATCCTCTTTCCAATAGTAAGTGTATCTTTTCTGAGGTCGTCTTGGCATTCTTTTAAGGGGACAGCACGAAGCCTATTCACAATGCAAGCGACAAAAACGACTCTAATGTTTTTTCCTTTGTAGATTTCCCTTTTCATCCGTCCCCAGAGACAATAATCTAAAAGACTAATATCTGGAGACCAATAATTGTAATAAGTATACTAAATGAAATTCCTCACAGAAAAATTATTCCAGTGACATTCTGTCATCAATAATAAAATGGAATTTGTTTTTTTTTTTTTTTTTGAACAGTTAGAGTATAGCAAAAGGATTGCTAATTCAGCAAATTCCCTTCCTATTATAGATTTATTGATTTGTCATACAAAATAATATCTGTAATACTGACAATTAATATTTAAGGAGAAAAATTCGCTCCGGCGCCGGGGATCGAACCCGGACAGTTGACATTGGACATATACGTCAACATAAGTTATATGCCTAACTTGGAGTCAGGCCATAAAGGGAAATATTGAAGGAGGAGAATTCGATCCGGTGCTGTGGATTGAATTCGGCGTAGCTCAGTGGACAGAGCGCTTGGTACGTAGAACCAATGACCCGGGTTCGATCCCCGGCGCCGGAGCGAATTTTTCTCCTCAAATATTAAATTCCCTTCCTGCTAAGTAACAGCTCTCCGCAACAAAATCTCACTACTTATGTATAGAAATATAGAATGACACTTTTTTCTTACTCGTGATAGAAACTAGTGTCCTGCAATGTTCGAACTTGAGAGAGACAGCCAAGACATTACAAACTTGATCTTAGTTCATATTAAAAAAAGCGAGTGGCTACCGACTCCCTCCCACGGTTAATTTTTCTTCCCGATTCCCTCCGAAGCAGTAATTGTAAGTATACCGATTTCCTCCGCGCCAAAAAGATGCTGCTGGAATTAAATACTCTGATTCTCTCCCGTAAAGTCTGGCTGTCTGGCTGGCTGGCTGGTGGGTTTTGGGTGGGTGGATATCATGGTCTATCTGTTTTGGTTACATATCGTTGCGGACATGAATGCTCTAAGTACACTAGTGTCCATGTAAGCAGTTAATCTGTTAGTGAATCTAAAAACATCATAATGTTTTTATTTAGGATTAACTGAGAAAAACGTGGAAAATATTAGTTCATAAGTGTTCTCGACTACCTCCAACAATATTTACACTGTCTTTATACACATAAATAGTGAAAGTTTCCACGCAACATTTAACAGTTGCTTTTACATGTCACACCCCAACATTTTTGTGTTTTTAGAAGTTTTATGTAAAGAACAGACAAATACCAAAATTAAAATACTGTAAATTATGCCATTATCCACCCAGGTACAAGTACAAAGTCTTATAAATAAACAATGAACTACTTAAAGAATAAAATTGAACAATTAGATAACGGACAGATCAATCTTTCGCAATATTGCAATGCCATGTCCTACAAGGCCCTTCCCAATGTTTCTAAATAGAATATTTAACACACCAAAGGTATGGATTGGATATTTTTAGTTATATCCTTGGCAGTCAGAGATCTGTGTAAAGTGTGTAGAAAAATTGTGTCTGGTTAAGGGATGGAGGGAATCGGGCTACAGTGAATTCAAACAACAAAAAATTGGGTGGAACTAGGGCTGTACCCTCTTTAGGGAGGGAATCGGAACGTCATTTTTGGGATGGAATTGGTGTTCCCCGTTAAAACTAATCGCAAGACCTATACTAAAATCCTTAAGCGGTTAAACATAAAGGGATGAGAGTGGAGGACATCTAATATTTTATAACAAGGTGGAACAAACACGACAGGTCACCTTCTACAGATCGAACATCGGTGAATATCGAACTTTACCATACTCGACAAATCTTAACTGAACATAGCGTCTGTAATGGACGACGCTAATAAGGACTATATAGCCTATATTATAAATTAAGATTCGCTGTATGTACTCCACTGTCACCAAATAAATTGAACTGCGCTGAGTGGAAGTCAGCTGTATGCTAATATTCTAACCTTAACATCTCTTCAATCTATGTTATTTCTGCATACTATACAATATAAAACCATCCCACAGTCAATAAGGGGAAATGTGCACGATATTTCCATGCTGAATTTGGACGTTAAATAACCTCTGTAAATGAATTCGTCGTTAAATAAACTACCACTACCACTACCGGTACTACTACTACTACTACTACTAATATTACTACCACCATCAACACTAAAACCACTAATACCACTACAATCACCACTGCAAATATAGACGGATTTTTATCGTATTTATTATCTATGAATCTACTTATTGTGAACTATGTACAGGTAATATATAAATTTGTTAAATGAAATGACTATATGATATAATAAAGAAATATTTTCTATATTAATCTCCAAAACTTTCATTGTAAATGTATGTGTGACAGTAGAGTAACTTGACAGATGAACTACAAAACAAAATCACATATATTCAGTATTTGTTGTTGCTACATATTCTCGTTGTTTGTTTTCCTTGTTTCTTCCATTAAGGAGGGTCGGTTTATTGTGACAGCAGCGCGAAATTTTAGACTCCGCATTGTATAACATTGATTAATTATTTGTAAGTCGGCGTCATCCATTTTGTCGAAGTTACGCGTACGAAAATGGAAGGGAAGCAGACAATGACGCAACGCTACGCGATGTGAGAACCCGTAAAGTTGTACATAACCTCAATGCTTGTCGTGCCAAGAATTACGTTGTACAACAGACGAGCATTTGCGTCTATTTGTCAGTTAAAAGTTGAGCATACCTCACGACTGTGTAGTTACACACGCAAACGCATGCCCTGCTGTAAATGAAATACATGCATTACATGTTCGAGTTACGACCGGCTGTTCTGACAACAGGCTGTTCCTTCTTACTATACGGCTGTTTCTGTATAGGAAGTTCCAAAATTGTGTAAACTAAAAGAGGAAATATTTCAGAAAATATCACATGCATTAACGTTTATGTAGGCTATGTCATCATAATCATCATCATCTTCACATCATGTTTAAGTTTTGGACCTTTACAGACCATTCTGTCTCCTTTAAACAAAGTAATCTATCCAACATATTCTAGGTCTTTTTTTACTTCCGTTTTCCCAGATGGATGATAATACAACATAATTTTCGGCAGCCTGGAATTTAGTATCCTTTCTACATGGTTTCTCCAACATGCTTTGTTTTCTTTAATTATTTCCTGTCAATTTATATGTATTCAATTAATATCTCATATTTTCATTTTTTTATGGTCCAGCAAGAAATATCCAGCGACTGAGAAAAATAAATCTAATTTCTGCTGAGTCTATGTTCCTTTTTTGAGTTCTTCCCTAGGTCCATGATTCACTTGCATATAACAACATGGAAATCGCTATTGATTTATACAATTTTGTTTGTGTCTTCCTTGTTTTACGACCACACATATCGATGGCTAACAAGTGATACCTCATATCTTTAAATTCGCAGGGAAATAAAAAAAAGTTTAAGAATTAATTTTTCTCCAAATAGATAAACTTTTTAGAAATGTTCTGCTTTGCAAGATCTTCTACCCGAGGACAAAATATTAGTTAACTGTCCAATTTTTGTGAACATAATAATAATGTAGTTAATCTAAAATAATAATAATAATAATAATAATAATAATAATAATAATAATGTGGTCAAACTAAATGACCATTTTTGTAGATATGAGGTATCATTTCTTAGCCATCGATATGCTGAAATTTTTGGATTTTCTTATCTACATCTATGTTCAGTAGAAGTGCTGTTATATTATGTGCCAAATAATTAAATGCAGAAAACTATCGTCCAAATGTGGATAACCCGGTTTTTGGAATTAGTGCCTCATATAGGCCCATTCTTTGTTTCTATGACTATTAAAATACTTCAGTTTATAATGGCAATATATTATGGAATTATCAACATCTTTATCATAAACTGCAGTTCTATGTCGACAGACGAAGAAAATGCGGTTCTTTTGTGTCCTCTATTGTTTCGAGCTCCGAAGAATATATTTTAAAATACTTAATTGAAACCGAATTCCAAATGCGGTACAGATTAAGAAAATAGAGAGTGATGAAGTTAGTACATGAAATCGGTCAATATATTGGAGCTAAAACACACAGAAACCAATATGTAGCCTAAGCGTACTAAATCAAATTCTGGTCACTCTTAAGAGCTTTTCAAATTGAGGAGCTTTTCAAATTCTACTAAGTGATGAAATTAAGGGAAGACTCCACTGAAAATCATGAAAATTTTTCCAAATTTTTTTAGCTATTTCACTTATTCAGAATTTATATTTTCATACCCCAAATGGATTCAGCTCAGTTCTGATTACAAATACTCGTATGTTTACAGTTTTTTAATTAAGGCTGGAAGGGGGCGTGAAATTTAAAGAGCTGTCAAAATTGTTTTTCATCGAAGAATTCTTTTTTAAAATTTCTGATTACAAATCTAGTAACTTTTTGTTGGCTCCCTGAAGTTACTAGATGAATGTAGCGGAGGAAAATATTAATTTACATAAATATTCATTTTATTTTGAAATCCATTTTTCTGTGTTCATTTTTGTTGATTCAACACCAAATTTCTTATGCCAAATATTAATCAATCTGGATGAAATTTGTACTGCAAGTATTTATGAGGTAGCTGCATGTTTCTATGCTTTTATTTTGTGAGAAATGCTGCTAGTTTATTTTATTAATATTTTTCTTAAGAAAAATATTAATAAAATAACCTAGCAGCATTAACAAAAATATTAATAAAATAAACTAGCAGCATTTCTCACAAAATAAATGCATAGTCTGCTCTCAAAGAAGCTGAATGTTAGATCTTATAAAACAGTTATAGGCCTATTACTGGTTGTTCTGTATGGTTGTGAAACTTGGAATGTCACTTTGAGAGAGGAACAGAGGTTAAGGGTGTTTGAGAATAAGGTGCTTAGGAAAATATTTGGGGCTAAGAGGGATGAAATTAAGGAGAATGGAGAATGTTAGTACACAACGCAGAATTGCACGCATTGTATTCTTCACCTGACATAATTAGGAACATTAAATCCACTGGTTTTAGATGGACAGGGCATGTAGCACGTATAGGTCAATGCGTATAGTGTTACTTGGGAGACCTGAGAGGAAAAGACCTTTGGGGAGGCAGAGACGTAGATGGAAGGATAATATTAAAATATAGACTTGAGGGAGGTGGGATATGATGGTAGAGACTGGATTAATCTTGCTCAGAACAAGGACTTATGTGAGGGCGGCAATGAACCTCCGGGTTCTCTAAAAGCCATTTGTGAGCAATTAAGTACTATATTACGCAATTATTAATAGTTATTTTATTAAAATAATGTAATTACCATCATCATCATCATCCATACAAGTATAAGGCCCAAGGCGTGTCATTCTCGGTCTACTTTTTTTTTTTCTTTTTTGGTCCAAAACCCCTTACCCTGGGAACGATATTGAAGCATGGTTTTTGGAAGTCTATTACGATTCATTCGTTGGACATTCTTTTTCCGCTGCAGCTGGTAGCCTACTTGTTTATAAACTGCGAGTCTGGTTGTAATTGGAGTTATTGCATAACATCCTCATTTCTTTCGCGATCCAAACAAGTAGGTCTATATCCTAGTGGTGCTCTCATAAATTTAATTTCACAGGATGTCATTCTGCTGATGTCAATACTTGTCACTGTCCATGTTTCACTTCCGTTAACATAGTACAGGCCTAGCTAACGTTTTATATCAGTGGTCATAAGCATGCGCTGAAATGGGTAAAAGGTAATGAGTGTCTCGGAATATGCACCGTCGTGCAGAATGGGGAGACGGAAAGCATACCCGCCAGCAGCCACGGAATCACGATAGTGGAAATGTCTTATCCGCGGGTAAAAGACGCTAGCCCGAGGGTGCACTGTGCTGATGACCGCTGTTTTATGCAAACGTATTTTTGTGTTTCGTTGTATTAGGGAAGGTTTCATAATTTTATTAAAATAATTAGCATCCATTAATTTCCATAGGCATAGTGTTACTAATGTTTTCGGTATGAGTAATAACCTGGCTGCTGGAATGCTTATCTCAGTGATGTTTATAACAATCAATCCTCACAGTCAAGAAGGTCACATTTCTTCCGCTCTTCTCCTGAGTAACCAGTAGTACTCTATCTTCCAATTAGTACATCAGTATACCATAAATAAGCAATCAAACAGCTGTTATCGTTATCACTAGGGAGCGGATTCCTATGTAATTAAATATTTTTCTTGCGTGTGATAAAACACAATTAACAAAGTTAAACATTCCGAATGTCAAGTTTCAAGTTTAAAACCCGAATTTTATTTCACATAAAAACACATATTTTCACAAAAAAAATTATGTAAATACATATTTTCAGGAAATCTATTATAAGCACATATATCTTGGAGATCTTTTACTTCAATAATTTTTACAAGAACTTTTAAATATTTTAAAACTAAATCAATTATATCACTCAGAAATACGTTATCTTTTTAAAAATTCTTGGTTGCTTCGTGTTTCTATGGGCTGTGTGGTGTATCCGTGATCCATTTTTGCAATAGTATCGCCTCAAGTTCTGAGAACTGCTAGGAAGCATATGAGTGTTATTATATGAGAATAAATTAACATGGACAAGAAGGAGAGATTTTGCAACACATAATTAGGAATATTTATTGTTACTGAAGATGATTTTATTCCGGGCTTTGTTTGTGAAACACAACGGATAAGAACTCGGGTATAAACATTATTTAATTTAAACAAATCTTTCGCCTCTCGTTCATGCCTATGAAGTTAGTAAATACATCTTGTTGTGATTCCCCGTTATCGGACCATAAGCATAAGCTGCGTAGTGTAGACGTGGTGGCGTCGCTATAGGAAGCTTTTCTCCGACATTGTCAGTCAGTAGCTAGAAACATTTTTTTACGTTAAGACGTGTGTATATTAGCCTCTTGAGATGCCTAAAATCAAATCGAGTTTAAGATCGCGTCTACAGCAATATGTCGATGAATTTAAAAACATTTTTACTACCGACGGAAAGGCGTTATTTTGCCAATCATGTGGTAAATCAGTAAATGCAGATCAGAACTCTCAGGTAACCCAACATTTTTCTGGAAACAACCACATTGCCGCTGCTTCACGTGTGCATTCACGGCAAAGCAGTGGATATAAAAAATGTTTAAAGTTGCTCAAGTATTGGACAGTGTGCCTGTAGGTGGAATTGACGGTGTAGGTGTTTGTGACATTCCTCTCTTTAAATATGCACGTCTGACGTCCTGTGATGTGGAAAGATAGTTTTCACAGTATAAATCGTTGTTCAGAGATAATGGGCATGCATTTGTGATGGAGAATTTCGAAATGACCTTTGTTGTTCACTGCAATTCTCGGACAACTACTAGCAACTGATACTCAAGTGTGATTGGTGAGTACCTAGTAACATTTTTTATTTCAAGATAAGTAAGGTATTTTTGTCATATTAAAAAAAATATATATATATTTTATTTTTAGCAAATATTTTCGTACTTTTTAGCACATAAAAATAAATATATTTAAATTTTTAGCACATAAAAATCCGCTCCCTAGTTATCACATGAGTATTTTTGTGCATAATTAAACATCAAATGACTAGAGCCGAACAATGTAATGTAACACGAACATTCACTTTGCAGGGAACGAGCTCCGAGCCGAGCTGCTCAATGTGAGCAAGTGTTTTTCACTCGGTTATCTGTTTCTTCACGAATCCCTTCCAAGTGTTCCAAGAATTGCCGATTGCTCTGAAACTGTTGTTGTTGGCGATCCAGTGTGTAAATGTAAACAAATGCTCAGAAAAGGAAGAAAACAATAATAATAATAATAATAATAATAATAATAATAATAATAATAATAATAATAATAATAATAATTATGAAGTTGACAGTAATGAGCCGTGCAAAGGGAGCAGTTGTTCGACACACCGGCAACAGGGCAACGGTTGTAAATTCACCTTGTGTATCCGCAGAGGTCTGACTCTGCGGTACACAGGATAGCTGCAAGCAGTAGGTACAGCTTAGTAAAGCAAACGTCAGTACTGAAGAAACATAAGAACAGTTCGGTTCTAGTGATACGATGCGTAAAGAGGAGCAAATTTGTTTAGCAAAGTTTAAGAGACTTATTCCCTAATATGGTGATTTTTTTTGTCGCAACGAAGATAAACTATTCTGCAAATTGCGTAAAATATCAGTTTCAGTAAACAGAGCATAACATAAGAAATGCATTGAAAGACAATAAGATTTAGGTATCAGTTGATGAGACAACAGATACGGTTGGTCGTCATGTGGTTAGTGTTGTCGGTTTAATGGATGTAAGAGGACCATATCTTCTTGTGACCTTCAGGTGTTGAGAGCGAGAACGTTTTCTTATTTTTGTGACAGATGCAGCGCCGTACATGATAAAAACTAGTAAATATCTGAAACTCAATTTTTCTAATATGATTCATATAACGTGTCTCGCCCATGCCTGTCATCGTACTGCAGAAGTAAATTAAACGTCAGTTTCCTGGCGTTGATGAACTTACTGGGGCTGTGGAAAAGATATTTGTTAAACATCTGCCCGCGTAAAAACATTTAAGAAGATATGTCCTGGTGTGTCTCTTACTCCTCCTATACTTATTCGTGTGTCGGCCTCGGTAGCATAGTCGGTATAGCGCTGGTCTTCTGTGCTCGAGGTTGCAGATTCGATTCCGGCCCAGGTCGATGCCATTTAAGTGTGCTTATATGCGACAGGCTCATGGTAGTAGATTTACTGGCGTATAAAAGAACTTCTGCGGGACAAAATTCCGGCACACCGGCGACACTGATATAACCTCTGCAGTTGCGAACGTCGTTACATAAACCATAATTAAAAAAATTACTTACTCGTTGGGGTTCCTAGTTGAAGGCCCGCAGTTATTACTGTAAATATTTCGACCAGGTCCAGAATGTTATTCAATCATTTAATGTGAAAGATGCATCTGCAATACCAATAGCCCAACGTTTGTTGGTTGATTCAAGCATAAAACAACTGAAATACATTGAATCGAATTATGGGTTTGTTTATTCCTGATCGCATAACAGCTTTAGAAAAGTCTGGTACAAAACTGGTTGATCAGATTTCCCTATTGCGAAATATCTGGAACAAAGGGACTCAAGCAGAAGATAAAACTGGCAAAATAATATCTGCGAAAATAACAAATATGTTGAAAAAATTGTGGATATTATAAACTTTTCAAGATTTCTGACAGTATTTCTGGAGATAAGGATACCTTTGAAGAACTGACAGAAGTGAAAAAAATGTTGTAGGCCTACAGGATTTTACGTATACCCCAGTTGTTTCAACAGACGTAAAAGAAGCTTATTCACATATAAGATCATGCTATCAGATAGACGACAATCGTTTTCTGTTAATAACTTACAAATGTCATTTGTTGTGCATTGTAACAATATTCTGAAGAAAAATGATAACGGATCACATGTGCATTAATAACTTACACTCATTGTAAAGAAAAGGAAAGACAAAAAAGAATTATTCAAGTACTTTTGTGAATAGAATAACATGAAGCCATTACAAATAAACAGTGGTTTTGCTTGCGTACTGTATGAAATCATGCATGTAAGTAGGCCTATATATAATTTGTTTAGGGTGAAATGTTTAATTAGTTTTGTAAATTTGTAATCATATTAAAGGATCTGTAGAAAATTAATTGCAGAAACGTTAGGGAACTGTGTCATTTCTATTGTGTCGTCTGTACGTCAACACATCGTGTACATGACCGTCGCTTGTACACAGGGAACACGCCGAGTAACGTTGGAGCCTTTCCTATGATGCCATTCTGTCTGTCATGTGCTCCGTCTGCACCGCTCTAGACTAATGACGATTCTTCACATGAGAGTGTTCATAATTCGAATTCTCAAGTAGAGGAAGAAAATGAGCAACACAATGAAAACAGTGAGGAAATCAGTGAATATCGTTCAGCAAAGCAAATATAATATTACGATCGAAATAGGTCCAGTCCTCAAGGCAGCAATTGTCAAAACACAAAGTAACATTTTTTTTCCTAATAGAAAGGTATTTCAAACCCTTATGGGGATTCTGGCGAGCTGCTATCACGAGGTTTCCCCCCGGTTTATGGAGGTGATTCCTGGTGTTATTTGAAAAAAAAAAAGTGTAAATACAGTAATGGGGTGGCTTTCATAATTTTTTGTCACATATTTTCCGGATTTTTATTTATTTATTTATTTATTTATTTATTTATTTATTTATTTATTTATTTAAATTTAAATATACAGAAAAAAGAATATAATTACAAACAAGAGAAATAGAAATAAAATAATACAATAAATATAAAATATAAAAAAGAAGATACAGTAGTATTAACAAAATTTGAGACCGAATGAGCAGCGCTCGTATTCGGTCGCAGTTCAGATGTAATATTAATAGGCCTATAAGAGAATATAAAATAAAATAAAATAAAATAGGAAATAAAATTAAAATTGTAATTACAGAAATTATATAATACAATATTAATATAAGAGAAATATAGAAAATAATATTAAATAAATAAAATAAAATAAAATAGGGACTAAAATTTTAAATTACAGCGGCAATGGAATTATATAATATAATATTAACATTAGAGAAGAATAATATCGCACGTGAAAAGTAGGACAATTTATATGTATTTCAAAATTATAGAATACAAATATAATATAGGTTGATTAATTCATACACAAAGGCTATAAATTTATTTAATAAAATTGAAGATATTAACACGATTCTAATTTTCTTGTTATATGTTAGTGGGTTACATGTTAGAAGTTCTGGGTGTAATTTAGGTAAAGTATTGTACAACCGAGGGCCAAAATTAATGCTATGCTTTAGACCAGCAGATGTGAGACATTTAGGTTCTAGTAATGTTGAATTAATATTTCGTCTTGTGTCATAATTATGTGTCTGTAATATAAACTTATTACGATATTTATGATAAAATTTTAACAGCGTATACTTATAAATTTGTTCAATATTAAATACATTAAATTCAGAATAAATTAATTTAGTTGGATAATCGAAACGTTTCTTCAAACAAATTTTAATTATTCGTTTTTGTAGTAAATTTAACGGACTAAGATTAATTTTTGTACTTCCACCCCAAACAATTATGTCATATTGAATGATAGACTGAATAATGGCCAAATAAACATTTCGTAGAACTCTAATGGATAAGTAGCATCGAAGATTAACGAATTTATAAATTGATTTACGAAGCCTCTTACAAAGATAAGTAATGTGATGAGGCCATTTTAAATTCTGATCAATAATGATACCTAGATATTTGACATACGTGGCTTCTTTCAATGGTGGACATTTACAACTTTTGGGATCTAAACAATTTTCACTGTGTATTATTAGTCTATATTCATCGCTAAATTTTAAATTTTGAACACTGGCAGCTGTTAACGAAAAAGGAACTGAACTTGATTTAGATATATTAAGGAGTTACAACAGATTTTCGAAACACGCCATGGTGTATGTAGCGCTAGACATGTTTGCGCAGGACTAACGATGTGTGGGGTGAGGACTGTAATGATCAAACAGTAAGAAAAGTGAAGCGAGTGGTATGTCCCCATAACAACAATCACGTTGTTCATACTGCAGTCGCTGTTTACATGTGAAGTTACGAAATGCTACACGCGCGGTTCCCTTCAATGCAGGGAAGAAATTTTGAACATTTGCTTTAAATCCACTCTACATGCAAGAGACTGGTACAAAATGAAACACTTGTTTGTATTCTAACTATGATTTCCATTTTTGTCAGTGACATCCTCAAATAAAAAGTTTTCTGTTTTTTTTTTTTCAAATTGCCGTAACGCCTTAATTATGAATGTCACCCCATTACTGTATTTACATTTCTGGTTCCAAAAAACACCAGGAATCACCTCAATAAACCGGAGGAAAATCTCGTGATACATCCTACAGAACCCATTATTCATCGAAGAAATGGCTGCTGAAGTGATATCACACACAAACAAAGAACATCCAGAAATGAGATAGAAGTAATTTTGCAAAAGGCTATTCTAAATTTTCGTTCCAAGTCGTAGCTCCGTGATTCAATGCATAAGACATCCTGCCTAGGACTCGCGTTACGGAATGCTCGCTGGTTCGAGTTCTCATGAGAAGAATTTTTCTCGTGAAATTTCGGCCAGTGTATGGGACCGGTGAGCACTCAGTATCATCGTGCTGATCACTCGATACTTCGGTTCTGATTGAATGTTCATCTCTACTGAGACATATGAAGGTGAGATCTGCAGCCGGCTGGTCAGCCTTGGCCCTTGATGGGCTGTTTGCGCCAGGGATTGAATTAGATTGTAAATATTCTTGTTTTTATTTGAAGAATGCACTAAAATACAACACAATCAGGAAGGCACGAAAGTCTTCCAGGCTCAAATCTCTAAATTCAATTTCATCAGTCTTCCAAGTGCATGATACAATTTAATTAACATTTTGTATTAGGTTATTTAACGACACTGTATCTGGAATTGCTGATAGCGAAATGAGGTCAAGGATTCGCCATGAATTACCTGACATTTGTCTCGGAAATAACCCAACCAGATAATCAGCCCAAATGGGATTCCAACACACGCCTGACTGCAAAAGCGTTACCGCCTGAGCTACACCAATGGTCTTCATTTACGTATCTTAGAACCGTTTAATTGAAGTAATTTTATGCAAAGGTTTTGGTAAAAAGATTAATGTAGCTATAGCTCGAAGACAATGAGAAAATCTAAGGCCATGTTGGTACCACGACGCCAGTCCAGGATTGACTTTTCGGAAACACACGAAAGTTGTCAGTGAAGTTAAATTTATACGAGCAGTTAAGTAAGTCAAAGTTTAGTGAGGTGCACCACAAATCTGCCATACATACTGTACCGTATAATAGATTCTATGGCTTCAGTCTCGGTGAAAAATGTAATCAGAGACATTGTTTTTTTACTGGTTATACTAGAGACTACAAGACAACTTTTCTACTCCCTTACGTTTTAAATTTCGGATTTTTTTCGATACGTCATAGTGTACAGGACGACTGAGAGGGAACACTAATGTACTCACAACCACAGCAGATTAACAGTTCAGTTCGCAGAACCGCTTAGTCCTCACTCACCTTGATATGTACAGTGAAACCTCTCCTTACGGACACCCCCAAGATACGGACACTCCTCAAATATGGAAAGATTTTTATGTCTCAACTGAAATAATATAGAAATAATGATAAATTTAACTCTCGTTTACGGACACTCTCAGACACGGACAAGGACAGCTGTTTCACAGTCCTAAAGCTTGCTTTACCTCCTGACTGCGGACAGAACTTGGTTTTCAAGACCTAATGTGTTACAAAAATGGAAAATTTAGTACAGAAATTCCTTAACGTGAAAGAAGGCAGTAAGGGCACAGTCTAGTATATACAGTCGCGAAGCTCAATACGTAGTAAATATGCAAACATTAGGTAGTTGCTCACCACTAGGATCGCTAATATCGCTTTATTACAGGCAATGCAAAATAGTACCGTCACAGTCTATTGTTTCTAGCACCCTCAAAACTCAAGCTTCGTGAATGTATATAGTAGACTGTGGTAAGGGTCTCGTAGGCTACCACTAGCCCAGCCGGCTACCCCTTGTTAGCTGGAAGAGGGAGGATAAACAAAGTCATAACATTTAACCTGTATGATGGGTCCAAGATTTCCGCGATCGTGAAATTGTATTCGACACATGATAAGGTTAGTAAGATTATTCTCTTCACTTCAATCAGTTCTTCTGTTTCGAGAGACATGGCACCTGAATGTAAAGATTAAGTTATAGTACTGCATAACTGTAGACCTAGAATAAAATTGCATGGCACAATACTGTATTTTCCTTTTTCGGTCTTATCTACTGTAGTTCAAAGTTGCAAACAATTTACTGTAGTATACTATATTTAGAATTAAACTACAGTAATACATTTAATTTAAAGCGTGAAGGGATACATAATGCGTATTATAAATTTACTGTTAGATTGGGGAGCCTCCCTCCCAATAAAGGACACCTCCCAGATGCTGACAGATTGTTACGTCCCTTCGATGTCCGTAAATGAGAGGTTTCACTGTAATACGTTTTACTGACTTATGCGTTACTTCACATTCCCCAATAAGACCGTATTAATGAAGTTTTATTCTATCGTCAATTTCTATATCATTACAAATTATACATACTTTTCCTTTCGTTTTGGTATTTAATTAAATTTCGCCTTATCGCCTTACTAACTTGAATCGCGAGAAATTGTTTAATCATAGAATCAGCGAAACAATATAATAACTTAATACAATGATGACATAAAAGTGCAGGAGGAAAAAAATTAAACTTGATAAAAAGGCATTAACAAACATAGATTCCAACCTAGGGTTTCGTTGTATGTGGCAGAACGATAGATTTTATTTTGGACAGCCCTTGTGCGTACCACGTGACTCAGGGGTGTGAAATCTGAGTGTTCCCAAGTGATGGAGCCTCTAATCTGCTGCGTAATTGTAGTCCAGTTAATTGGCCGGTAGGATCGCAGTATGTCTATTCAGAGTAGTTGAATCGCACAATCTGAAACGTCTAAGCAATTATACCGCATATTACAGTTCACGGGTCTGGCCGCTGTGCCCATTACTGCGGCGATGGCAGGTGTAACAGGCATATGTTGAAGTTACTTGCATCACAGAATATGAGGCATTTGTGACGTACCAAAATATTTGTCCCATGTTCACATGTAAAATAAAGCAGCATGTCGCTAATGCCACAAATATTACTATACAAAACAATGACAGCTTATTTGAAGTTCTTGCAAAACTTGATTAAGTGTGAAAGTTTACTCGAATTTGTAGCGAGGACTTACTTAAATAAAAACGAATTAGTGTCCATATGAAGTGCCCACTGCGAAGAACATTAAGAGTAGAAATTGTTTATCTCGGCATAGATTTCGTAAAATTATTTAGGGGTAAAGAATGATAAGTACTATAGAGGTTACACATTTTATTACACACTTTGTTAATTCCGAAATAATTTAGTTTCCCTTATTATTAATTACGTTCCTATCTAAATAACCAGATTCTTACAATATAACATGGTTTACAATATAAATAGGCAATTTCAGCGTTTTAAAAATCCAAAAGTAGGCCTATTGGCGTCATCAGCAATGAGTTTGCACCAGGGATCGAAATGGATGATTTGACGAAAAGGAAAGCTCCATTCTTTTTGTGGATATGGTGCTATTGATGATGACAACGACGGAATTAATGACCAGTGAGATGACGTCAATATATTATATAGGCATATATATAATTTACATTGAAATACGTATATACCTTCCAATTAATTTAAAATGTCGTATTTATCTCTTTGGAAGTGTTCGTACCTTTTATATACAGTATTCACGAAGACGAAAACCACGAATTCTAGTAACTTCATTCATTCATTCATTCATTCATTCATTCATTCATTCATTCATACGTGTCATTCTCCAGCCTTTCATATTTTCTGCCTTCTTCTTTGTCTCCGCATATGCTCCATATATCTTAATGTGGTGTCCACACCTGTGGAGTAACGGTCAGCGCGTCTGGCCGCGAAACCAGGTGGCCCGGGCTCGAATCCCGATCGGGACAAGTTACATGGTTGAGGTTTTTTCCGGGGTTTTCCCTCAACTCAATACGAGCAAATGCTAAGTAACTTTCGGTGCTGGACCCCTGACTCATTTCACCTGCATTATCACCTTCATTTCATTCAGACGCTAAATAACCTAGATGTTGATACAGCGTCGTAAAATAACCCATTAAAATTAAACTCAATTTCGTCTATTATCTATCTTTTTCTGCCTCGAACTCCTCTCCAGTTCACCATTTCTTCCAGTGCATCCTTCAGTAGGCAGTTTCTTCTCCGCCAGTGACCCAACCAATTCCTTTTCCTCTTTCTGATCAGTTTCAATAATACTTTTTCTTCATCCACTCTTTTCAAAACAGTTTCACTTCTTATTCTGTCTGTCCACTTTGCACGTTCAGTTCTTCGCCATAACTACATTTCAAATGTTTCTATTAGCTTCTGTTCACTTCGTCGTGATGTCCATGTTTCTGTACCATACAATGCCACACTCAACACAAAGCACTTGGACTATATTAAGCAATTTAGCACATAAAAATTCTCTACCTATATATAAGTCGATTATCATTCACGTGTTTTTGACAGTAGTGGCCCTCATATTGTGATTACGTCATGTGTGCAGATATCCCCGAGGGTAGAGGCGTGGGAAAGGATTATCACATTCTGTCCTGCAAAATAGCTCTTGGCAACATATCCGATACAGATGTTCCGCTTTCCCTGATTTTCCTGTTGATGGAACCGATGCGCACTGTGGCTGTAAAACAGTGGAAGTGTCTGCTTTTGACTTTTTTCCAGTAAAATTATCCATTAAATCCTTTAAATGAAATACTATGTTTAAAGTGACACAGGTGTCCTACAGCAGGGACGGGAACAGCATCTCAGAGAGATTAGCTTCTCCTTCTACAGTTGCTGTTTTACGTAGGCACTCATGCTGACTATTCTGTTTACAGTACGAGTTCCCGTCCCTGTCCTACAGGTTACGAGCTCTCATAAATGTTAAAGTAAGTACTAGCACTTTGTAACTTTCAGCTTATTTGCCTTCCTCATTCATTCATTCATTCATTCATCCATTTATTTACTTGTTTGTTTATTATTTATTTATTTAGATCTATACATTTATTTACCATTTATTTGTTTATTGAACGAAGTATTGTGAATGATGTAGTTCTAATAAATGGCCTAGACATGCAAACTATTACTTATTTATATTATTTCGTTTTTATTTTGTTTTAAATATGTGGGACAATTATAGCAGCTATGTACTGCTAGCTCAATGGAAAAATTGAAAATATTAACACAGCGCAGCCTGTACCATTCCTTATCGACCAACTAGACATGGAGATAAAGAACATGTGACCTTACTTGATTGTTTAAATTCTCCAACTATCCATTAGGCTGGCTTTATATTATTATATCATAATGAATTCACTATGCAGTTAAAGAAACAAAATATAATAAATGAAAAAGAATGCAATAAAATATTACAATAGTAAGACGAAAGCAGTAAAGAAAACGAAAGAAATTAACAGAAAATTGACACGAAATGAGCATAAATAGAAAGATAATAAATATAACAAGTGATAAAAATATATCACACACAAAAAAGGATTACTGCTTGTTATGTTTACAAATAATATGCTCTAGCCTCATCTAATATTACATTTCATGAATTATCTTATACGCATTTAATACGACATTAAGTATATTCAGCATAAGAATAACCAAAATCCAAAATTTCTGCCTTGAACATGCGTACTTGTCATTTCTCCATTTCGTCACATATTGGAAGCATGTCTGTATGAGACTGTGAGAAAATATCTTCCAATTCACACTAAATCCAATAAACTAATACAAACGAAAATCAGCTGTAAATGTCTAACATGCCATGAAATCGGGATTTTTCTTACGTGTGAAAATTACTTCGGAACGCGATACCCAATGGTCGAAATCGGGACTGTCCTGGAAAAAACGGGACGGTTGGCAAGCCTAGCGGTGAAGTAAGTTCGAGAAACACTGAACCAGACAATAAAATTACACAGTCTGACTAAAAACCACATTAATACTTACTTACTTACTTACTGGCTTTTAAGGAACCCGGAGGTTCATTGCCGCCCTCACATGAGCCCGCCATTGGTCCCTGTCCTGAGCAAGATTAATCCATTCTCTATCATCATATCCCATTTCCCTCAAATACATTTTAATATTATCCTCCCATCTACGTCTCTGCCTCCCTAAAGGTCTTTTTCCCTCCGGCCTCCAACTAACACTCTATATGCATTTCTGGATACGCCCATACGTGCTAAATGCCCTGCCCATCTCAAACGTCTGGATTTAATGTTGCCAATTATATCAGGTGAAGAATACAATGCGTGCAGTTCTGTGTTGTGTAACTTTCTCCATTCTCCTGTAACTTCATCCCTCTTAGCCCCAAATATTTTCCTAGCCACCTTATTCTCAAATACCCTTAACCTATGTTCCTCTCTCAAAGTAAGAGTCCAAGTTTCACAACCATAAAGAACAACCGGTAATATAACTGTTTTATAAATTCTAACTTTCAGATTTTTTGACAGCAGACTAGATGATAAAAGCTTCTCAACCGAATAATAACACGCATTTCCCATATTTATTCTGTGTTTAATTTCCTCCCGAGTATCATTTATATTTGTTACTGTTGCTCCATGTTATTTGAACTTTTCCACCTCTTCAAAAGATAAATTTCCAATTTTTTTATTTCCATTTCGTACAATATTCTCGTCAGGAGACATAATCATATACTTTGCCTTTTCGGGATTTACTTCCAAACCTATCTCTTTACTTGCTTCCAGTAAAATTCCCGTGTTTTCCCTAATCGTTTGTGGATTTTCTCCTAACATATTCACGAAAAACTACATAATAATAATAATAATTAATAATAATAATAATAATAATAATTATTATTATTATTATTATTATTATTACAAATAATTTTGTAGCTGCTGGTAGAGTAGTCTGTGATAGCTACAACTTTATTGTGGACGGTACATTTATTCCCTTATAAATCCAGAGGCTTCTCTTGTCATATCTAGAAATATCTAACATAGAATCTCATCTGCTATCAGAAAACACAAGTTACAGCAAGATACGCAGTGAATTACACAAAGTGACTAGCTTTTTTGTAAAGACAACAGAACGTTGCCTTTTTTTCGTAACATGGCGTGTGAAACTTTCCTCTCCTTGTGTACACAGTTACTTATCAGCAGGTCTGCTTCCTCTCTTGTGTTTGTTTATAATACAAAGCCTCCAACATTTTACATACAACACAAAACTAATACATCTCCCTGTTTTGCACAAAGCATTTAGACTTCCATTCAATTCTACAACAGACTGCTCACAAGTTTGCCTCTTCCGTGTCGTGATAACACCGCACAATGCAGGAGCTCACATGAGCTGCATTGTACATGTCCAAACTCGACAAAACTGCCTACGACAAGCACAATTCAGTCGCTCGCGAACACACAAGTCAATAGTCTTCAACTTTTCAGTAAACTGGCATAAGAAAATGTCGGTGATATCGAGTTGCCATGGAGACCGGCATCCAAGGAACGCTGTAGAATAGCTATCTAGTGCTGGTCTAGTCAGCACTCATTACCGAACCGTGTACACGAGGTACGCGTGTTTAGAGCCGAATTCGATGAGGAGATGCAGTGATTAAAATAATATACAGTAGTGTGTGTGTACGAGCAGGGGTGCATGATATGTGCCAATCATAGTCCTTCAATATTCAGATTATAGTAGATCTGATCACAATCCCGAAGACGAAAGGGAATTATTATTATTATTATTATTATTATTATTATTATTATTATTATTTCGATTTTTTGTCAACTGTCCGAAGACCGGTTTGAACCTCATAAGTGACACCAATAAGAAATCAGTCATGAGGTAACTAAGTCAGGAGGGAGATAATGTAGTAGAGTGGCCAGTTGCTTTCCCCCTACATTGTATACATCGCTGACTAGTAAGATATTACAATAATCAGACTTCATATGAACAAACACAATAATTATTGTTCTTCCTTTGATACGTATCGTAAAGTAAGATGTCATCGTCATCAATAGCTATCAGGTTTTAGGCCATTTGGCCTGTTCCGTCTCAGGTGAAAAGCTGGTCTCTTCATCGCTTCTTCGGGCGCCCACGATCTCGGTATCCAAGGGGTCTGTAATTTAATAATCTCCTGGGTAGTCTATCACTTGGCATCCGTAGAACATGCTCATGCCAGTTGCTCCGATACTTGTGGATTGTCTCTGTAATGGCTGCGATATTTAGTTCTTGTCGGATGTCTTCATTATATTTATGGTCATAGAGAGTGTAGCCTGCTAGCGGTCATAGTAATCTCATCTCAGCTGTTTCTATTCTTTTCAGTTGACTAGTTGTTAGAGTCCAAGTTTCTGATCCATATAGCAAAGTTGGAATGGCCATTATTTTGTAGAATTTCAAAATTGTAAAGTAAGATGTACTGCTAATAAATAGATGTACAGAGCGAGTCTTGATGCGAGTCCTCATGTTTAAGGGTAACAATTTCGCACGATAGTCCACAAACAGCACATATACAGGGGTTGTTGTTTACTGTACAATGTAGGCCTACATGCTAAGTATGTAGTAAGCGAAACTTATACAAAAAAAAAAAAAGGGAGCTTCAAATTTTATTTCCGTATCTGTACATATCAGCACAACCTCAATCAGAGGTATATTATTATTATTATTATTATTATTATTATTATTATTATTATTATTATTACATAAATCCCACAAGGGTAGCTGCCCTTCAGTAAGGGTTGCCAAAAGACACAGCATACTAAACAAATAAAAATAAACATTTGTGTTATCATTATTTATGATTATTATTTTCAAATGGAAGCTACCCTTGGGAAAGTACTTTTATTCAATAATTATTATTAGTAATCAGATAAAATATATTACTATTATTGTTATCGTCATTACCATTATTATCACTTATTATTATTATTATCGTTATCGTCATTACTATTATTATTATTATTATTATTATTATTATTATTATTATTATTAATACGCGTGCACTCAAAATACAGAGTTATGCCTCCAATAATGAACGCCACTTTTTTAAATACGATTAGGTTCATTGTGTGTCGCACTGAATGACTCGAGAAAAAGTAATCTGATCAGAGGCGGCTCCTCAGGGCAGGCAGGGTAGGCTAAGCCTACCTCAACACATTTAGAAAAACCTAAAAGTGGATATTTATTAACTACCCCAACACATTTGGAAAACCTTCTATAATTATATACTCTTGTCTAGGTTCTTAGAAATTCTTCAATTAACTATGAATGGGATTTTTTTAGGGTTAGTTGGACGTTGCTTACTACTGGCAGTTCGACTTATCCGACAAGAATACACTGGGCAGATCACGATGCGTCAGAAGGTAGGCAGAAGCGAAGTTAGCCGACCTTCCACGTAACTTCAAAGTTGGCCCTGGAGTAAGCATTAAAAGAGATCGCTATTCTAAATGCTTTCTTAGCGCATGCTTTCAATGCTTAAGCCAGCGCGCTTGAATTCTGCCTGCCCTAACGAGAACCCACGAGCTTTATCCAACATCTACGATTTGCGAAATTTCTGTTTGAAAGTTTCACGAGTTGGAACGTAGATTGTTACGAGTAGTATAACAGTTTTTAAACAGTGTGTTTTAAAAGATGTTTTTTTTAAACAGTGTATTTTAGAAAATGTGATTTATGCAAGTACGTACTGTATATTAATGTTATGTATATTTGGTGATTTATAGTTAATGTAAGTGATAACAATAATATTATATTATGACTGATATAATAAGTAAACTGTTACGTTGTCCGTTTTCGCGTCGTAATGACATTGAAAAGAGAAGTATTTTGGAAATGGACGACCCACTCCTGCATTAAGCTCTATTGTTCATAAAGTCAGTGCTAAAGGTGCAAGAAAATTTAATTCTTCATGGTATGAAACACTATGAAATGGCAATATAAAGATTGGAGATTTATCTTTCGAAAAGGTGGAAAAATTCAAATATCTTGGAGCAACAGTAACAAATATAAATGATACTCGGGAGGAAATTAAACACAGAATAAATATGGGAAATGCCTGTTATTAATAGATTGAGAAGCTTTTGTCATCTAGTCTGCTGTTAAAAAATTTGAAAGTTAGAATTTATAAAACAGTTATATTACCGGTTTTTCTGTATGGTAGTGAAACTTGGACTCTCACTTATAGAGAGGAACATAGGTTAAGGGTGTTTGAGAATAAGGTTCTTAGGAAAATATTTGGGGCTAAGAGGGATGAAGTTACAGGAGAATGGAGAAAGTTACATAACGCAGAACTGCACGCATTGTATCCTTCACCTGACATAATTAGGAACATTAAATCCAGACGTTTGAGATGGGCAGGGCACGTAGCACGTATGGGCAAATCCAAAATGCATATAGAGTGTTAGTTGGAAGACCGGAAGGAAAAAGATCTTTGTGGAGGCCGAGACGTAGATGGGAGGATAATATTAAAATGTATTTGAGGGAGGTGGGATATGATGATAGAGACTGGATTAATCTTGCACAGGATAGGGACCGATGGTGGACTTATGTGAGGGCGGCAATGAACCTGCGGATTCTTTAAAAGCCATTTGTAAGTAAGTAAGTATGGTATGAAACACATAAATGGCTAACAGGAAGTGAAGTTAAAGCTAAGCTGTAGGTGGTCACGTTTGTTATTGCAATCTAAAGGAGGTACTTGGAATCAGATCATATTTGTAACTCGGTAAGTCTAAAGGGACTTGAAAAGAATTTGAATCCAATTTCGGAAATGTTGTCTGAACAACAAGGGCTGCAAGACAACAGTATAACAATAAACTAGAAAAAACCGACAAATTATGAGACGGCTCATTGATGTAATAGTATTGTTATGTAAGCAAGAGTTAAGTTTTCGGGGGGCATGATGAAAGCGAGCTGTCATTGAATCGCGGGAATTATATAAAAATGTTCTGTAAATTTTGCCTACCCTGGACATTTGACTACGAGCCGCCACTGAATCTGATACGTGACTGATGAGATCATATCTGCAATGGGTGTATAACATGTGATGCACTAAGGATATATGATGTGCTGACTAATGATATTATTTGTTCTTCACATTAGTACAAGGAAGTTCTGAAAGTATTCGGCCTACATGAGACGAACAGACTGAGCACATATTTTGTTGTATCAAGTTATGAAAAATCACTCGTGATTCTGTACTCTATAGACACACAAATATCGAAATAATGCAAAATTCGACTTCAAAGACTGATAATATCAAAGAAAGATACCGATGCTATAGACCTATAGTTGGTCTGGGTAGTGTAGTCGGTATAGCGCTGGCCTTCTGTGCTCGAGATTGCGGGTTCGATTCCGGCCCAGATCGATGGCATTTAAGTGTGCTTAAATGCGACAGGCTCGTGTCAGTAGATTTACTGGCATATAAAAGAACTCCTGTGGGACAAAATTCCGGCACACCAGCGACACTGATATAACCTCTACAGTTGTGAACGTTGTTAAATGAACCATAATTTAAATTTTTATAGACCTATAACTTATTTTATCAAACTTTGCTGTCTGTAGAGTTTTGTAGGAACCCTCCTCAAATACCGACGATGACAGTGTGGTGTGTGGAAAAATCGAAAGTTTTGAAGGTTTATCTCGAGATTCTCCCGTTACTTCCTCCTCAATTCACCAAACCTCTCCACAACTAGCTTTTCATTGACACGTCCATTTCTAAAAAGAGAAACGAATAAGTAGAAATACGAAAAACAGGAGAAGAGCAATTTAGAGGAGGCGGAGAATAAGCACGAATCAAGTACAACAGACGAATCGAGCTCAGCCACGATTTTCGACGACTGAATTCTTTTCATCCCAAGGGAAGGGTTGTTGGTACGAAGCCCATCATTCCAACAGAACGTTAAGGGGCAAGCGTGACAGCATTCAACTTTTATTTTGTCAATTCTGTGTACGCTCTTCGAAAGCTTTTATTGCTGTTTGTATAGCAGAATGTCCTCTCAGTTGTTTAATTGATTTGGACTTTATAGTATACAAATAGACAAAGATGCACTACATGTCCTCGGTACACTTTCTACGTCATCTGACCTCAAATCTCTATATAGGATTTGCGTGCAATTTCTCATAACACAAACCACTCTCTATAATCCGGATCAACTTATTTAATAACCTAAGGATGAAACCTAACCTTTTCCCCCTATTACTGTATATGCTAGTCGATTATAGTGGTTTTCCAGATGTCAGGTTGAATTTTCTTTTACCTACTTTGTTTCGAATTTCGAGTACTGACAAATAAAACAACTGGCAGTTATTTTCTAACTGTCATGTTGGCAGCAATAATTTTGGTTTGCAATAAAGGGAACTGATGAAATGGAAGTACCTAAGCTTGTGAAATTTGAATGTAATTAATAATTAATTAGTAATACTGGTATTGTAAATTTTATTGTGTATTGCTTATCATTTTATTGTGTATTGTTTATATTGTAGATACCACTGCCACCGGGTGCTTGCCCACTTGCAGTGTAAATAAATACATACACACATTAATATGAATGCACAATTCCATTACCAAATAACAGAATGATGAATCAAACAAAGAAATGAAAAGAAAATAAAACAACAGGCAAGGGAAGAAAAAATAAACAAATATAAATAAACAAAGGAATAAATAAAACAGTTAAGAAGGGTACAAAAAACAAAACAAACATAGATGTAAACAAAACATACAAAACAATAAAAAATAATGTAAACAACAGAAAATAGGCAACAAATAAAACAACAAATATGAAAACAAGGGAAAGAAACCAACAAGGTAATAAACAAGAAAATAAAGAAGAACAATTAAAAAGAGAATATAAGATAAGGACACAAAGAGGTTAATAAAATACTAAGCACATGAAACAACGAAGAAAGAAATAATTACATTAGGAACAAAACAAGAAATAAGAAAAGAAAATAACAACTAAAGAGACTACAATAAATCACCAAGAAAATATACAAAAGACCAAACAAGAAAAAAATAAATAAAAATAATGAAATAAATAGAACTACTAGGAAAAGAAAGAAACAGAACAATGAAATAAGCACGCAAACTGATATCAAAGAAAGAAATAAAAACTAACAAGAAAACAAGAAAGGATACAAACAATGAAGAAGGATATATTATTACAAATAAAGAATGTCAGAAAACAACAGAATGTAAACCGAAATGAAAAAATAGAACGAACAAAACAAAAAACATTTAAACAAACGAAAAAGTAAATGTGTGAATAAACAAAATGATAGATGTGACAATTCAATAAACGCAAAAGGTATAGGAAAATTAAGACACGACGATAATATGTAGAAACAAAATAAAACTAGACATGTGGAAACAAGACTGTAATAACTGTGAAAGCGTAACAAAGCAAGAAATATCCAAACTTGGGAAGCAACTTATATTATAAAATTAAAGAAAACAAAACTGCAATGAAATAAACAGTGAACATAAAAAATAATGAAAAGAAAGTAGCCTAAATGACTAAACCCATTTTAACGCTACTTGGAATCTCTAGGTATGTATTGGTTTTAAACTGCATCTCTGCCGCGGTTATTTGTGATTGTTTTTTTTTAATGTATTGTATTAAGTAAAGACCTAGAATTGATTTATTGTCAGAAAGACTTTACTCTGTGCCCATCCAATGAGTCAGGTTAAATATGTGGTACAAATGTGACTGTATGGAATAGCTGTAACGTAACTGTAGTGGAGCAGTGTTGAGGGAAAAATTAAAAGTGAAACATTTTACTGAAGAAGTAATTTGTTTTGAAATAATGTGACAGTCGGGATAAACAAGTAGTGCGTGTAGGAGGAGATTTAATAAAGGCAGAAAAGCTTGACAAAGTGAAAGGGAGAATGTAGTCCGTTCTTTGTCACTCGAAACAGGACTCAATTTAATAAACTATATTTCATATCCACGCGGCGCACCAATTGTCTGCTCTTCGTAAGACTCATATACATAAAACGGACGCTTTCTTTGCCTGCAGATCCATTAACCTGCTAGTAAGGAACACAGCATGTCTTTATTACGCAGTTTCAATCTGCCACAAGGGCCATAAAAACACAACAACTTAGGAGAATATAACGGAGCACACAGCCTCTATCAATACTGTCGTACAATTTCATACAGTATTGAGCTAAAAACTTCAGACGATCATGCTTCACTTGTTCTCTTTATTATATTCACATAAAACTTCCACCCTAATAAAAAAATAAAGCCACAATGCAGAAATATTGCGTGGTATTAATAAAAGGGAGGAAATTTACCTGCCAATTGAATCTTGAACAATTTGAGTCTACTCAGAATTAGGCTTTGGTTGGTCCACCGTATCTTGGAACTTGAAATTTTCAACGTCTGGCTAGCGTAGTCTGTATAGTGCTGGCCTTCTGTGTACAAGCAATTGATTCTGGATTAATAAAACTAATATTCAATATTAGAAAAAAACAGAAGAAAAAATTCTGAGCATTATGTTACAAAATAAAATTGTACTTAATAAAATAAGTATACTATTATCTATGACGCAACAGGTAATCAAGAGTAATCCAATATGGCGTGTTTTATTACAATGGAGAGATATGGTTGAGAGGGTTAAGATCCAGATATGTGGATAAGCTATGTGGTTACAATTAGCGAGGTATATTGAGTTGTTTCGCGTAAGTAGTTATTTGTAATACGTATTTATCTATTTATTTATAGATATAGTACTTATTTATTTTTACTTGTTTATTTATTTATTTACTTAATCACTAATTTATTTATTTATCAATCTATTTGTTTATATATAATTTTCCTCTGAGCTAAGACTGTTTACAAAAGAATAATAAAGATGGAGTGAAATGACATACTCGATAACATGAACATGCATTATAATTAGGGAAAGGGATTTGGAGTATTATAAAGAATGGTGAAACGTAGTATAGATATTCGTAGATCAGTGACTGTCAAGCGAGCTGCGTCACAGAGCATAGACGAGTACAGTTCACTTCATACAAACTTACACGCAACGTGCTGTAAACTTATTTCAGAATAAACATATGGAATAGTTTAATGACATATAGTGGCCTACATACATAATCTGTATTTCACATTGAACTACATGTGTTTTTCTTGGCAACGCACAAAACACCAATAAACAACATTACAAATATACATAATTGAATATCAATCTCTGCGTCCTCGCGTGTCAGGGGAAATATTGATGGCTGATAGTTGTCTTCTGTATGGAACTCGACTCTGAATATATGTGTTTTTCTGTCAGGAGCGTGCTAAATTAAAACCTTTATTTACAATATCATGAAATATGATAATATGTACACAACGTACACTACAGTATTTAGAAAATATATATATATATATATATATATATATATATATATATATATATATATATAATACTACAATATTTACAACATAGCCTAATAGAGTATCATTAAATGTTGAACAAAATGTAGAGCCAAACGAAATGGCATTTTCAATTAATGCTATGTTTTGGTGATGAAACAATTATTCCTGCTGTGCCTTGTTATAATAAATTGTAAATATCATTTTCAAATTTTCTAAACACAACTTTGCTCTTTTGAAAGGAAGGAAATTTTTTAACATGGAAAAACTCCGCTCTACATCTGCAGAGACAATTGGAGAGTACTTGAAACAAAATACGTCAATTAAATTCACATGTTGAATGTCGTCATTGGGACACGTGTTTGTTAGTGCACCTGAAATCCGACTGAGAATACTGTACCTATCATTTTTAATCAAAACTCTGTTCATTTTTTCACCAACACGTTTTCCTACTTCACCTTCTACTACACTCAGTTTATTTACATTAGTCCTCATAATATTTATTTGCTTAACTAGTTCTACTCCTGACTGTACTAATCGAATAATGGGTTCCGGTAAATATAAAAAATTTGACTTAATATCCATGATTTCTTTTTTGATTATTCTATCATTTAGCAGTTCCTGGCATATTTGAATCGCAGTCGAAAGACTGGACCACTTTCTTCACAGATTGGAGGTGATGTGCGTAATAATAATTATTGCAAGCTTCTAACCATGACCCCCATCTCTTAAGAACTGGACATGGGGAAGCGATAATTTAGGGAATTGTTTCCTGAATTTTGATACTCGATCTTAGCTTTTACAAATATAGTCTTTCAATTTTGTATTGTTAGTTGGTTTCACTTTCGGCATTGTACATGCACTTCACTACGCTGAACTGCAAACCTGCATGTTGAAGTTCTTATGCGACAACTGTCCCGTTCACCTGTTGTTGACGTGCAGAGATCTGCGAGTATGTCATGGAGGGGAGGACTTGGTATAAAGGGTTGTAAACAAATGACTGTGTAGATGCCAATACTAGCTTTTACTACTCCAAATTCCGTTCCCTAATTATAATATATATATATATATATATATATATATATATATATATATATATATATATATATGTGAAACAGAACTATAAATAATTAATTCTGAATTGATAAGACTTTTTGTTTATATTGCATTAGCACAGAGAAGAAAATTGCATTTCTGAAATAAGTTATTTTATTTATTATTATTATTATTATTATTATTATTATTATTATTATTATTATTATTATTATTATTATTATGTATCCAATGACCACCCACGTCATTTGCGTGATTCGAGTTCCGCATGTTGAGGGTAGGCCTACATGGCAGGACTGTGACCCATTTTCAAGTTACACACCACTTCGGCGGGCCACGCTGTGCATGATATGTATCTGTGTTAAGAGTTTTGTCGTGTACTATGGTGATTGTACGTGTAAATGTAATGTATGGAATGGGTGAAGATGATGATGATGAAGATCAAAAAAGGAGGAAGGGAAAACCCAGTGTCGGTACATAGCCTATTCCTGTCGAATAGCACCAAGGGGGTCGCCAGGCTTAACGTCCCCGTCCATCTAGTGATTATAAGATGTGCACCATCACCTCTCCTGGTCCCGAGGTAGAAGTTTTATAGGAAAATCTCTGACTCAATCGGGAATAGAACCCGGGCCGTCTAGTCTGGAGGCAGAAGCGCTACCGCAGATATAATTCGATGGACTATTAGTTTATTATTATCATTATTATGTATTTCGAATAATAGTTGAAGAAAATGAATTATAAACAGTAATATTACTGGGAACAAGATGAATGTTAAATTGCTGTAAACGCACAAAATGTATGATGACAAATACATTCAAGAAAGAGATGGACACTAAAAGTCCAATAAATCCCTTCGTTTTGGAACGCTATTACATCATGTCTGAATTCGGAAGAAGAGGAAGAGAAACTAGGAATTTAATTCCTGACACTCTACTTATTATTTCTTAAACTCAGCAAATTTTGTCATTTTATTCTGAGATCAAGGAACAAATGCAGCAATCATCTGACTACGGTACAGGACTAAATTCTGTTGAACAAAAGCAGAACATCCGCTTTCAGGTCGACAAAGAAAGAGTTCCCATCCCACGCAGGAAACACAAATACACACAGATAATCACAACTTGTTTAGATAAGAAATCGATGAGAGGTTATATTCCACAATGAGGTTAGTGTGTTACCGCAGCTATAAAAAGGCCGGACAACGGATGCCTGCTGTCTGGACACCTCAACGTTTAGAAGCGATATCGTATAGTACACATCGATTAACTTCGTCTGGCCCAGGGGCGGCTCTACAATAAGAACTGCAGAGCTGCAGAACCACCATTTACACAGACCTGTAAAATTAAAATGTAAACTTGCTTTTATGTAATCTAGTTCATTGTTTCATTTATATTTCCTATTCATTCTCCTTCGGTTCGAGATTTTACAGTCTGTAGGAGCCTTGAACTGCTCGAGAATTTTATCGGTAGTGTACTTTTCAGATGTGATTGGCAGTTCCTGGAGCTCAACGTAGGGTAGTCGGCAGCAGGAAACTGGTTGCCTTCACCGTCCCGTAATGCTGCATTAGAGCTGCAACTGAAACAGCTCTCTCGGAATGTACAAAAAGAACCGCCAACATCCCATCTCTTTATCATTACAGTTCCAGTGTGTTATAGTATGTACAATTAAGCTGTACTGCATTCCTTTACCACCGCTCGTCCTTATTTCTACTCCGGAGCTTTCCCCACTACTCCTATTACTTACTCTCCTTCGCGTAGCTGAGCTGTCAGGACTAAATAATCGGTCTTTTTTCCATTATAAAATATTATAATGGTGATGTCAGAAATTCTGATAAGTTTGATAAGTTTGGTGAGAGTCGAACGCAGTAGCTATTCGTTCTGCAAGTCATCCGACATTAAATAGGCCTATAAGGTAAAAGTTAACTTGTGTGCAATAAGAAACCCTCACAACAAAAATTAGTTTTCAGAAGTGCGACGCCAAAACAATTTGGTGTCAGATAAGCAACACAACACAACCGTTGATACCGTTTATTGTGGGTATTTATCACCACGACATGAAATGTCCTTAGGTTGCGGATAGTGGAGATGACCTCTGAGGGTAGCTGCGAATATATTGAATAAGCAGTCTGACAATCTTCAAATATTCTGTAAACTGCTCGCCATTGAATGTTTAGTCAGTAGTTACATGCAGAACATAAACAGAATGAAAACAGAGTCGCGGACAGGAGGTGGAGGAAGTAGAGATGGTAATGTTTGCGCTTTAGAAAGCGCATGTTTGGCATCCTTGGTCTAAAGAATGTCTGTACCAAATACGCGTGTCCCGCATGGAGGGATCAAGAAATAAGTGCTAATTTAAAGTACAAATAATAGTTTTATAACATAACTTTTTACATAACTTGATGTAAAAACTCTCCGAGTTTCGGGGAATGGTCAGTGCAACTCGAATTGTGCGCCTTGAGTTGCTCTGCAGATATGTAAACGGTATTCAACCTCCCGCCAAGTGTTCTGTAGCATTTGTAAAGTGAATAGCGCAGCTGCCTTTATAATGCGTTGTCTCAGCTTTTCCAAAGTGTCAACTGTATCACTTTGGTACACAACACTAGCCACAAAGCCCCAGAGGAAGGTCAATGGGCGTTAAGTCGTTTGACCTAGGTGGCCAGGCAAGGGTTCTCCTCTTCCGATCAACCTATTGGGAAAGTTTGCATTCAAAAAGCCACGCACTGCTCCATAGTAATGAAGTGAAGCACCATGCTGCTGAAAAATCAATTCTGGGAGGAGTTGATTAACAAAAAATTTTCTGCAACATGTCCAGATACACATTCCATGTAATTGTCGCCTCGATGAAGAAGAATCTTCCAATGACGGAATTTTCTATAAAGCAGGGCTGGGCACATTACGTGATTCTGAGAAATGAGCGCTGTGTGCTTTAAAGAGCTTGTCTCGCGAGCGGTGTGACGTATGCATAGTGCACGTCATTCAATGTCGGTGCAGTGGTGACTCTGCAATATGAAGGCGAACTTTGAAGACGAAGCTTCCGCTCATAGACTAAAGCGGACCGCTGCTCCCAATGCTTTTAATGTATCATGGAAGGAGTAGTTATTTTTCGTAGAGAGCAGTGGATTAGCAAAGTGTTTAATTTGTCATAAAACACTCCAACTGATTAAGAAGTTCAATATCCAACGACATTATTCTTTACAACATGCTACTGAATATGACAAATATGTTGGTAATGAACGCCATAAATTAATACAACTTAAAGAAAATGTTTCTCAGGTACATTATATTAGAGTATCTATTTGATATTTGCATTGCATTATAAGTTATTATACATTTAGTAATATATAATTTTAAATTATATAAGTATTATAATATATAATATTATATATCATGAACTGTAATATATCATAATATTTGTATAATTTAAAATTATATATTACTAAATGTACTATAATAACTTATAATGCAATATAAATATCGTATAGATACTCTAATATAATGTACCTGAGAAACATTTTCTTTAAGTTGTATTAATTTATGGTCATATATCATATCATATCATATCATATATCGCATTGCATCACATTATTTTATATTATATTATATCATATCATATCATATCATATCATATCATATCATATCATATCATATCATATCATATCATATCATATCATATCATATCATATCATATCATATCATATCATATATCGCATCGGATTATTTTATATTATATTATATTATATATCAAATATCATATCATATATCGCATCACATTATTTTATATTATATCATATCATATCACATATCATATCATATCATATCATATCATATCATATCATATCATATCATATCATATCATATCATATCATATCATATCATATCATATCATATCATATCATATCATATCATATCACATTATATTATATTATATCATATCACATTATATTATATTATATTATATTATATTATATTATATTATATTATATTATATTATATATTAACAGGATCACAATAATGCACTTAGTGAATCGACCATGAGAATTAGCTACAAAATTTGCCACGAAATTGCAAAGGAATTGAAAACATTCAACGAAGGTGAATTCATCAAGCGATGTTTAATTATATTGGTAGATGAACTCTGTCCACAGCAAGTAGGGGAAGTGGAAGCCATATGCCTGTCTCGTAGAACCGTGGTGAGAAGGTTGCAGTCTGTGCGTATGGGTTATGTAAATAAGCCTAATGATTTTTGTGTATGCATAGAGCGAAGTTTATTTCATTAAATTAATAAGAGTGTTATAAATTCTGTAATGTACAATGGATTGATGTAATATCCTTATAAACTATTATGTACTGACAGACTGAATGACTAGAACAACCGTGGCTCTTGTTACATTAATGCAGTGAGGGTAGCTGTAATGCGAGTCCGCCACTGCATGAGCGTTCTGCTCTGGCTTGGAATTGAAGTGCCTTTCGGAGCGAGAGCAGCTCTGGCCGACTAGACTGAGCCGCTCTCATGCCCGGCCCTGTACTAAATGGCGCCAAGTTTGTTCCCACGATAAATATTAGTGCGCATGCGCATGATATGCAACTGTTTTTCAACCATTGCTGTATAAACTTGGACAGTTTCTGCATCTTGTCAGATGTAAATCAAAACAATATCGTCATCTAATTTTAAATGATTAGCATTTATTTCTCGATTCCTCTAAACGGGACACGGTGTAACCTATTATGCATATAGCACGACTAGTTCGGATTATATAATACAGTATAACTTTCTGTATGGAATAAAGCAAAAAGTTACGGAAAATTGCAAACAAAGTTTAGTGTAATTTAAAACCAGTGTGTAATTTTTTAATATATTTGTCACAAATCAAAGCGTATTTTAAAGGGGAAAAACATCAAATTTACAAGCTTTTCACCATATTTAACCGTTCTCTCTCCTTAAGTTAATAAGTATCACATGTTTACCTTGTTTACGTGTGTATTTCGAAGCCAATGGCATTAAATGAAGATAAAAGATGTGTAGCTCAATATAAGAGAAAAGCAAGTATTAATTGGACGAATTTGATGAGTCGTGAACCAGAAGGCTCTTGCTAACAACGCCGACTTCTCTGTAAATTGTTCCGGCCGGCCGGCGCGGCGCGGAGGGTCGGACTCGACTACGCTGTGAGTGACACACAGGAAGAAGATTAACGGCCGACGGGCGGGCCGGACAACTTCACCACCGCCACAGCAGATCTGTCAGGGCAACAGGTGACAGGGAGCAGGAAGTCTCGTGTTTGGCCTCCGCAAACTTCCCCTTGTCCTTGTCGAGGTCAGCAGACCAAGATAACCTGCGTTTGATTCGAGCTTGATGAACTGCACCGCTTTCTAACAGTTTCCGTAGACAGAGAAGAGACAGAAAATACTTCCAAGACACAGAAGTCCCCAAATACTCACCTTGATGTGGTTACTAACTGCTAAATACTTCTATAATCTCCATATTTACTTTTGCTCTCCTCTATTTTCTCGACTTCTTATTCACATTTATGATCTTTAAAGTGCATCCCAGTAAGCAGTTACTTTCGTTTTACTTTCCTCCTTGTTGTCTCTTATTCTTCCTCTTTTCTTCTCACTTATCGTTTTAGCGGTCTGTTTATATTGAGAAGTATAGTTTCAAATAGTATTATGTCCATGAAACAATCTTTCTATTGAAATGATGGAAAAAAGGGTACTCGTTAACCGGATACATTTTCATTACATTACCACAATCACTTAAAATGGGACACACATGATTTTTAAAACCTTCACAATTTTCATCAAAAATTTGTGAAATTTAAACTACATAAACAGGCCTGCAATACTACATTCTGAAAAAATGTGGTTCCATTAGAGATAATAGTTTTTTATTACTATCCAATGTAATAAACTTTATTTCACCCTGAGGTATAAATGATTACGGTTATAGTTGGTATCAAGATACATATTTTATAACCAATAAACATCAGTAAAGTGGTAATACAAAATAGTGGTTACAGTTACAAATTACATGGATTATGTAGAAGCATGTACAATAGTGTAAGATTGACTCCTGTTAAAGATTAATTAGGTGTTTGAAGAATAATCAATGCGAAAGATATACAAGGATGTCTAACCGTTTCAAAGTACTGTAAATACATAACTTTAAAAAAGATAATAGTTTTGAAATTATATATTTTTTAATATACCTGTTTTACATTGACGTCACTAAAAGGACTCCTTGCGTCAAAGTTTGCTCAATAGCTTGAAAATAGTCATGGGAATAAACATTAATTAGTTTTTTTTAGAGTTCAGAGTAAATAGACAGTCACAATAAATTTAAAAAAATTAATGAATTTACCATTGCAGCATAGACTATTATAAGTGCAATATGAATATGTTCTGAAGGAACTTAATGTTAGTATTTCATACAAATGCTAATAAATTGTATTTATCAACATTTAATTGACCTTTGTGAGAAGTTTCAGACCATTCTGATAATAACTGTTGTGTAAGGAGCTTTTTTTGTTCAGTAAACTGCGTAAAATTTTGAAATCGAGAAAACAGCATTTAAAAAAAAGAAACAAGAAAACGTTTCTCTCAACTCACTCACGTACCGTATATTTGACGACGTTTGATTATATGGTTACATCATTTAAAACAGTCTCAAATATAATTAAGATCATAAAAGCAAAAAAGTGGATTTTCTTAATTGTTCAGCATTATTTCACCACAGTGTCCCTTAAGCAGTTGTTTCACGATTCGCAAAAACTACCATTTGAAACGATCAGACTTCATAGTATGTTAAGATAAAGTTAGAAAACATGTCACATTCAGCATCCAATTCCTTTCCATATAAGATTTATTTTAAATTAGAAGTAGTCTATGTATTTGCTTCAAATACTACAAACGTTCTTGTTATGAATAGATTTCCAATTTTATGTAAAAAAACACTTAACAGCTTCATTCAATTTAGTACATTTTCGTCACAATATGCGTGTTGGGTTTAACTCCCGATGTGTCTGATTTTTATTACTTCCAACAATTCAGAAAATGTTATAATTAATGTAAATTTTAAACGTTTTTGTCGGCATTCATGAAAATCGTAAAAAAGGCTATTAAAGGTTTATGACGCAACATCCTGCTGCCATTAATTCCAAGTCAGATTCATGGCCCCATAAATTCTATTTACGGTATCGACATATTAATTTCTGCCGCTAAAAACTTCAGAGTTAAAATTATGCCTACAGATAACATATATGTGGTTACGAAAGTTGATACAATTTCAGAGACGTCATATTAATATGGAATCAAATGATTTACATGCGAATGATCTCTAATTTTCATACACACTTATAATCCTGGGTCCCAGTCGGAAATGAAAATAGTTTAAATACATACTAGATGTGATAATAATACATCAAAATTGTAGGAGTTTGTTCTAATTTTGATACATTATAGTAACAAAAATGTTTCGTCGAGGTCAGTATTGAGAAATCACTCTCTCATAGCATAGAACGAGATAGCCTGTTGCACTAACGAAACTGACCATCAAATTATGTCACTGGCAGTTACAATGATTCATTGACTCTCTGACTGAACGAGTCGTGACAAAGAGACAGAGGGACTGACTACTGACAAAAAGAAAGTAGCGAAATATTTGACAGATATACAGATTGACCGGAGAATAACTACAGCTCGGACATAGACCCCTAAAGCGTTAAATATAAATAGTTGAAAAGGCGGTCAAAGGGACTTAAGTAGGCACTTAAAATAGGGACGAAAATGCGAAATAATATTGTAAATGTTATGGTTACACATATAATATGTATAAATATTTTCACTTATTTTGCTCTGCTGCACATTTAACATGAGCAGTAGTGTTTTCGTGGTGCTTTATATGCCACTTCTCTCCATATTTCGCCTATGAATAAATAAGAGCAATCCATCCGTCCAACAAATAATATAATTAATTATAATTAGGCTGTGATGAGACTGAAACACTAGGACATGTGTTGGGTTTCTGCCGAAGGACTGAGTTACTGCGGGACAACCGCCATCACAGGATAAGGACAATGCTTACTGACATCCTAAAACAACAAGGATTAGAAGTCCATGAAGAAGTGCATTGTATCTCGGAAGATGATTCAACAAGACGAGCAGATATTGTTGTCATTGATAGAACAAAGAACACAGGAACAATACTAGACCCGACTATCAGCTTTGAAAGAGATGCACAACAGTCAAAACTTACTGATAATGAAAAGAGAATCATCTATGAACCTTGCATTCCTTATTCTAGCAAACAGTATAACATGGTCAGTACACGGACTTCTTTTTGGAGTTAGTGGTACCATCTTCATATACACCTGTAACCTTTTAAAATCAAAGGGATTCACATTTTACAATGTTAAGAAAATCCTTAGAGAAATTCTAAATGACTCAATTAAAATTTTGCAATTTCAGCTCTATTTCAAGTAGGCCTAATGTGATTCACTTTAATTTTATTTTGAAATTTATTGTATATATTTTCATTATAAACTTTTATATATGTATTTTTTTTTTCTGGATCCTCGTGGTCACCCTTATTAAAGGGCAGATGGTTTTATTTTATACATCCAATGTGTAAAAATAAATGAATTACTAAACCAATTTCCTTAAATAAACACGTAAGCAATAAAATGGTTAAATTCCCTTGCCAATAAGCAATAAAAATATGAAACTCATATATCCGAAATAACAAACCAGCTATAACGGCTGGGAGGATCATCGTGCTAACCACACAATACCTCCATTCTTGTTGGATGATCGTCCACCTCTGCTTCGGCATGTGGACGTGAGACCAACAGCCGGCTGATCTGTCTTGGTCCTTCACGGGCTGTAGCGACATGTATTTACTTATATACGAAATAAAGTAATAAAATTGACTGCTCAATTTCTGTACTTCAATATTATAATAAAAACGATAAAGAAAACTTAAGTGGATATTTTTGTGATTTTTAAAACTTCTACAATTTTCAGTCAAAATTTATGAATTCTGAACTACATAATTATGCCTACAATACTATCATCTGTACAAAATTTGGCGCCATTAGGGTCAATAGTTTTTAATTATATTTTTTGAACATAGTTTATATTGACGTCATTAAAAGACTCCTTGCGACAAAGTCTTAAAAAATTTTAGTTGATATTGGCTCAAACGTTTGAAAATAGACACGGGAATATAATTTAATTAGCTCTTTGAGCTCAATCCAAACAGAGAATCACAATATTTTTTGAGTGGATTTTCTTAATTTTTCTCCATTATTTCACCATACTGTCCCTTTAATTTAATTTAAAATATCGAGGGAAAAATTCCATCAATAAAATACACTGCATCCACATGACTCATGGATGATTCAACCAGTGGTTTTGCTACTTCATAATACAAAATTTGCTAGAAATATAAAAAAATGTATACAACTTGTCTGTTTTTCGCAGTATTAACAGAAAAATATTCTTCCGTCTGTTGTGAAACTTTCATCTCTACCAATCCATTCATTTCTTAATTAAAACTTTTCTTGAAATATATTATTTTGACATTACAGAGGTTATATATATATATATATATATATATATATATATATATATATATATATTGAAAATTTCTGCTTAACCAAATCAAGCTGTTTCGTTACAAGCGCGTACATCCGCAAAAATGCTGCTTTAATAATGGAATACCAGAGGTAAAACAATAGTTGGTAACAGAACAATTTTAACATAGAAAACTACAGTAAAAGAAAAATTCTAAAAGGTAAAAATAGGCTACGTAAGACACAAATTCTTAAAATATAGGCTATAATCTCTTCTGATTCCTAAAATAGGCTATTATCCCTAAACTAGGCATTTTCACTTACTATAAATGTTTCACAAGCGTTTTTAAATTATCTAACACAGATTTTTTTATTAAGGGAAGCCTAGAGAGAAAATGTGACATTTTTGGACAGTTTCTTTTTTTAAATGGTTCTTATTACTCTACTGTTTTCTGAGTTTCAAGGGAATAAGGCAGTTGAAAATTGTTACAATGACATATTAATTAAAGCTCTGTTCTCTTGAAGTGTCAACTTTAAAGTCATTTTTCTTCGTTATGATATTTTGTGTATTTCATTCAAATCACTAAGGCGTTTACAATTTTGTAGCTAGGAAGCTGATTTTTTCTGTATATTCATTACACCATGATTAAAAATGTTTCTTCATGAATTTTTCTAAATCTCTCCAACTTTTAAAACAAATAAATTTGGGATATGAACAAAAAACAAATTTAATGTTGAGGTAATTTCAGAAATTTATATTTTTCTTTCTAATCTTGCATAATTTAAAAAAATGATCATATTTCTATTTCAAACATAAGTTAGTTTTGGTGCTATATAAAAATATTCTGACTCATTGAATGAAATTTGTATGAGCGGTATAATTTTGAATATTTTATCCATTTTAACAACATGAATAACCGAGAAAGTAAGCGTGTGATGACATTCAAATTTTGGTAACTCTGTTAGATTCCTAAGATACACATGCGTAACAATGAAAGGTGTATCTTAATATAATAATAACGATAATAATAATAATAATAATAATAATAATAGTAATAATAATAATAATAATAATAATAATGTTACACATCGCAGAACTGTACGCATTGTATTCTTCACCTGACATAATTAGGAACATTAAATCCAGACATTTGAGCTGGGCAGGGCATATAGCACGCATGGGTAAATCCAGAAATACATAATGTGACAGAGCTGGGATACGATCTCACGACCGGCAGAAGGATTACAAGGTCGGCCGTGGTTCGGCGAGGGTTGCGCGCGCGTCTGCTTCCTGTGGCATGTGCTGTGGCGTAGAGAGGAGGGAGGAGAGGAGAGAGAGCGACCGCGGCAGAGAGGGGAGATATCCAGATTATTCGAGAATGCCATCTCTGGACATCCGTGGAAATCTCTAGCATCGTAGAAATTTCTGGTAACTATGGTTTAGTTATAAATACAACACGCGAGTGAACTTGAGTGAGTTGTGTTATTGTAATCGTTGGACAGCAAGCCAGCCAGTCTTGTGTAGCAGTGAAGCCAGCTTTGAGACCGAAGTTCGACTTGAGTTGTGTCCGTAACTGTGGAGCCGGAAGTCCTGACTTTGAGTGCAGTGGACCACAGTTGGGGGACCTGAGTTCGAAGTTCAGCGGATTGTCTCTGAAAGTCTGGGGTTCGAGATACTGTGAACTCGAGTGACTGAGCTAGAAGAATTAGCCAAGGCAATCGAAATGTGAACTGAGAACTGACAGTTCTGATTTGTAAATAGTGCTTTGTGAACATTAGTTAAGATTAATAGTTCATTGTTGTTCTCAATAATCCAACTAAATTGTCATTGTCGTCGGTGGAGTGCAATAACGAATACTGTGTTACTGTGTGGAGTGGAAATCCCATTGTTGACGGGAGTAGAATTAAATTGTAGAAAGTGATTATTATTGTTTTGAAATAAAAGTTAAATTGTTGAGTTGGAATAAATTTACAATATATAGTGTGTTAGTTGGGAGGCCGGAGGGAAAAAGACCTTTAGAGAGGCCGAAACGTAGATGGGAGGATAATATTAAAATGAATTTGAGGGAAGTGAAATATGATGATACTTGATTAATCTAGCACAGAATGGGGACCAATGACGGACTTATATGAGGGCGGCAATGAACTTTCGGGTTCCTTAAAAGCCACAAGTAAGTAAGTAAGTAATAATAATAATAATAATAATAATCATCATCATCATCCGTGGCGCTACAGCCCTAGAAGGGCCCAGACCGATCACCGGCTGTCGAAGCAGAGGTGGACTGTGAACGAAGTTAGCACAATGATCCCCCAGCCTTTGTAGCTGGCTTTCGTAACCGGATATGGCTAAGCTTCCGAAGTGCATCACTATGCTGAATGATGCTATAGACCTTCCGTAAGTTCCCTAATTTAATTACACGGGAAAACACAGGCAAAGGGCAAATATTAACTGATAAGCATTTGAAATGTCTGACAAAGCCACTGAGTAGAAAAAATAAACGTCTTTAATGTATAAATAAATGAATGACTGATGTCGAATCAGCTAACGAAAAACCTATTCTGTTCTCTTACCAATCAGAGTGGAATATTACAGCTACTTTAATACTGATGGTGCTCTAGGTAAAATCTAACTGCGTGTTTGTTGATATTTAATTATTTTATAAAATCTCTATTTCAATTGCAACACATATATAAACCGTGTGTGCATCGGACGAGAAATATCTGATAGTGTAAATTGTTATTCCATACTTGTGGACAATATTGTAATTGTGCAGATAGTTGTATCAATGAAGGGCAGTAAATATCCAGTACAAGCCCTAAATAGAAGCCTCACATCTCAATAGTCGTTAAAACACTTGTTAATGTCACGCTAGCAAGAATTAATTTGCATGAAGGCCATTATACTGCAGCGTAGATCGTTACCGCGTTAAACGCTTAATAAAATTTAACGAGCTATTCCTTCACGGCACTCAGGAAATGTAAACAGATGGCTGCAAAGTTTTCATGTTTTATCAGAACCAGCCCGAAATTCAATCACAGTTTCTGTAATTCCTGCAGAAAGTTGCACTAGTTTCAACGATCCGACTGCTTAATTGTTTCACACAAAAAGTGTTATGATTTCGCTTAGGGAATTGCATTTCTTAATGAAACTATTAGAATACAGGAAATTGTATTCTAAAACAAATTTAAGATCTTAAAATATTAATACCGCTTTCTTATTCTTCTTTATGTCTTGCCTTCCTAATTGATTTTCGTCGTCGTATTCACCAGCACACTTTTCTTCTTTCTCCTCTCATACTACATTATCTTTTTAAATTTTGTCTTATATTCAGTTTTTTTCATTTATCGGTTCTTCCGCATTAAATTCACTCTCTCTAGTTCTTCATCTTCTTCCCCATAATTGTATTTTCTACTTCAGCTTCATATGAACATTCATTTTCATTGTATTCTTGAAGAAAAAAAAATATATATATTTACATTCTTCATTTACTTCTACATTAATCTACTACATATTCACCTGTATTTCCATCTTCATAGTCTTCTTTCTTCTTCAACTTCACTTCAACGTATTCTACTTCATTACATTTCCTTCACCCACCCTAGTTATTTATTTACTTCGATGTCATTTGAACTTTCTACCAGATCCCCGTCTGTATCTTCATCTTCATAATTTTTTCTTGTACATTTTCATTTACTTAAACTTGATCTACTTCTTTACATGTTCTTAATTTATTTCAACTTGTTCTATTTCTTTAATGTTCTTCGCAGTCTCTTGTACTTCATTTACTTAAACTTGAAGTAGGTACTTCATTAAATGTTCTTAATTTATTTCAACTTGTTCTATTTCTTAATGTTCTTCGCAGTCTCTTGTACTTCATTTACTTAAATTTGATCTACTTCATTACATGTTCTTAATTTGTCAATTTGTTCTATTTCTTTAATGTTCTTCACAGTTTCTTGTACTTCATTTACTTAAACTTGATCTACTTCATTATATGTTCTTAATTTATTCGAACTTGTTATATTTAAAGTTCTTCACAGTCTCTTGTATTTCGTTTACTTAAACTTGTTTTACTGCATAACATTTTCTATGCTCTCTCTTGTTCTTCATTTATTTCAACTTATCCCACTTTATTGCATATTTTCCATAGCCTTCTGTTTTTCATTTACTTATATACCGTATCATTTCAATACCCTTCTACATCTGTACTTTCATCATTATAGTTTTCTTTCTTCTTTATCTCTATTTACTGGAAATTCTTTACTTCATTACATTTTGTCCGTCGTCTCCTATTCTTCATTTGTTTCTATTTCATGCTAAACTTCTTCTAATCTTCATCTGCATTTTCATCTTCACTACCACCTTTGTTCTTTGCATTTATTTCAATTTGTTTATTTCATTCCATACCCTTCAACGCTTCTTAATTACTTCATTACATTCTGTCCATCGTCTCTTGTTATTCATTTATTTCTATTTCATTTGAAACTTCTTCTAATCTTCATCTTACTTTCACCTTCTCTATCTTCTTTGTTTATTGTCTGCATTTATTCTAATGTGTTTTATTTCATTCCATTTTCTTTGACGCTTCTTCTTTTACACTTAACCTACATAATTTTATTCTTCAGCCTTCTACATCTACATATCCTTTCGTCTTCATCTTCGTTTACTTCAAATGTCTTGTTCTACTTTATTACAGTTTCTTCGCCGTCTCTTGTTCTTCATTTAATTATGTCTATATATTTATTATTATTATTATTATTATTATTATTATTATTATTATATCATTTTAATCTTCTACTTCTCCGTCTGAACATTCATCTTCATAATCTTCTCTTTCTTTACGTGTCAAACCCCTGAACACGAATATTGCTTATAAGGTGTTAAATTAATTTAATGTATGTAATAATTTTTAATATATTTTATATGCAATTTTATAATAATTGTTTATGTAAAAAGTATTTCAACTCGTTCCATTTCATCACATTTTCTTCTCCATCCATTATTCTAATTATCCTCTCTATTATATTGATCTTCTACATCTCTATCTGCACTTTTCCTCTTCATACTCTTCTTCCTTCACATCCATTTACTCGAACTTGCTCTACTTCATTACATTTTCTTCACCGTCACTAGTTCATTTACTTCTATATAATATTAATCTCCTGTACTTTCACCTTCATAGTCTTTTTTTTTCTTAATGTTCATTTACCTTCTTCTGCATCTTCATTTGCCTCAACTTGTTCGACTTCATATGATTTTCTTTACTCTTTCTTGTTCTTCAGTCTTCTTTATCAATTATTAAACTTCTTTTACTGCAATTCTTTATTTCTAATTTCATCCTCATAACCTTCTTTCTTCTTCATCTCCATTTAATTTAGCTTATACCAGTTAGTTCCATTTTCTTCGCCATTTCTTGTATATAATTTTTATGTCATTTTAAACTTCTTCCATATCTCTAAATAGTACTTTAAATGGTTGTCCATTCCAACTTTCCGGATTTATGAGGGTTTTATAAGAACCTAACCGCCTTGAATAGTGAGGATGGACAGTATTATTGTTTTTTGCATAAGTAAAGATCTACTCTATCATTTAATATGGGGGAATTCGTTAATTGGTGTGGAAAAATCACGAACATAACGAAAAATTATATTAAGTTAATCAAAATATTAAAAATTATATTAATTTATCATTACATTAATCAAGACCTTTTCTTTTATGAAGTCTAGAAATTTTTATTGTTCTTCAGCATGGAAGTAGTTCGTTTATATATATCTCTCAGCGAGTCAGTAAAATATTTAAATGTTTTTTTAGTATGTAGAGATAGAGTAGAAATATATTTTTATTCAATAGATAAATTTAATGTGAAAAATGATTACATTTAGCTCCCTTGTAATAGCGTATTCAATTTAATATACTACTAAGATAAAGTCATCATAAACTGAAGAATATTGCTGCAACAGAACTTTTTTGTTTATTTATCCCCGACGTTCAAAACATGTTTCCTTCATACATATTTTAAACACTTCGAAACTCTATTACAGCAATTTCTATTTTTAAAATTCGGAAATGAGAGCAAAGTGCTTCATTGTATTATGAAACGTCTCACAAACTTTTTTAACATTCAGGCTTCCGGGCCTTTCCGAGCCAGTGGAAATTGAATAACCCCATTTTCTAAGAGAATGGTGAAAGGGGAAGAGGAAAAATCAATGTATCTGTTACTGTGCAAGTAAGACACACGAGAGAGTGGTATCGTTTATCTGTGCTGTTTATTATGTGGAAACCTGTTACTTTATTTCCACATCTTTAGTTTTAAAATAAAAACAATGCTCTCCTATTTGCACATACTTAAATTTATCTACCATATTTTTCCCTTCACTTGCCTCATTATTCTGCAATTACCTGGAACTTCTTCTTTTTTCCTTTTTCTGCTCATCCAAATTCTCCTCCTCCTCAGTCATCATCATCATCATCATCATCATCATCATCATCATCATCATCATCTACATTTGTTATCTTCCCTGCATTCATATTATTATAGAACTATAATGAAGTAGAACAAGGGAGTTGAAGTAAACGAAGATGAAGACGAAACGAGATTATGAATATGAAAGTATTAATGGAATATAAATGGAGATGTAGAAGGCTGAAGCATAAAATAATATAGAATAAATGAAAAAGAAGAATCGTCGAAGAAAATGGAATGGTAAATGCAGACAATGAACAAACAAAATAGAGATCGTGAAAGTACAGATGAAGATTAGAATAGTTCAAATGAACCGAAATAAATGAAGAACAAAAGACGTTTGACAAAATGTAATGAACTAAACAATTTCGAGTAAACGGAGATAAAGAAGAAAGAAAAATACGATCAATTCCACCAGAAATTAAATTCCTTAGGACAGCGGTCGTCAGCACAGAGCACCCTGTGGCTAGCGTCTCTTACCTGCGGAGAACACACTGCACTATGGTGCACTCGTAGCTGCTAGCGGGTATGCTCTCTACCTCTTCCTGCTGCACGACGGCACACGGGACGGCTCCGCTTACCCTTTACCCATTTCAGCGAGTGCTGACGACCACTGCCTTAGCATAACAGCAGGATATACTTTAGTGGCACAAATAAAAGTGAAGATATAATAGAAGAATTATAAAATACTATTTATTTATTTATTTACTTCTTTACTCCTTTACTCATTTACTTCTATACTCCTTTATTTATTTATTTTTTAATTATTTATTTAATTATTTATTAATTAATTAATTTATTAATTTATTAATTAATTTATTAGTTTATTAATTAATTTACTTATTTATTTATTTACTTATTTATTTTACTTACTTACTTATTTATTTACTTACTTATTTATTTACTTACTTACTTATTTATTTATTTATTTATTTATTTATTTATTTATTTATTTATTTATTTATTTATTTATTTATTTAGGTGAGGGTTTTAGGTGATAGGGGCTTTTCTTCTACATTATCAGAATTGACAGCTATGCATACAAAAAAATTAAACTGATTTCAAAAGAAATGTGTAATAAAATGCAAAACAAATTCGCTACAGCTCATCTCGAGAATGTTAGAAGGTAACTATTTACTTATAAGTCTACAACATCAATCCGGAGAGAAAAGAAAACTTGGAAAACTCTTGAAAAAACTGACAGACCAAATTCACTTAGAGACAGAAGTAAACCATTAGTTTTGTTTTTGATCGAATATTCATATAGTTCTCATTCGTATTTTCCTTCTAATTTCATCTTATTTCCATCATCATCATCATAATCAAAGCCGTCTATTTCTTCACTTCTTATACTTAATAACTTGTTAATAATCTTTACCTTTATCGTCATAAAAATTATGGTTGAGATTTTTTTTTACTAATGGCGGTTCTTGACTGTTCATCATTGTTCATCGGCTGTTTAGACAAAATTTATCGACAGATTCGTTGCTTAGGGCGCGCCATGGGAGGCTGGTCTACGCTACAACCAGGATGAGTTGATGATGATGATGATGATGATGATGATGATGATGGAAATTTGTTGGAATGGCACAGAGAAAGCGGAGCTGCCGGAAAAACCCCCTGGTTACCTTGACCACGGGCTTGCCCAACACAGTTTGCAAATCGGGGGTAACACAGGTATCGAACCCGGGTACATAGAATTTTAAATCCAGTGCTCTAGCCACTGGATCTACGGCGCCGTGGCGGTTATAATTGAAACTACGACATTGTTTCGGGATAGAGTGCGAGACTATGGGCGTGGTTTCTAATCATGCTTGGGCTAATTACTGATTGGATTCCATCGAAGGTGTTTTCCAACTTGCAATACGAATGTAAGGTTATCACATGGCGAATCCACGGAGTTATGACGACAAAGTACGAAGTACCAAATGATCACCAATTCTGTCGATGATAGAGAAACTCAAAGTGACATAATCAATATCTTGCAACATAAACTGCACTATCTCCCAGGATTTTGATATTCAGTTAATAATTATACAAAAAATTACCATTTATGCTCTCTATTGACGATATGTTATTCATGAATGGGTTAATAACTGATCCGCTTTAAAAGTTCTGATTGTATACATTTATTTTTTGTAAATTTGCTGATATTTATACAAAGATGACATATTTGTGTTTTTTTTGGCGAATTTGCATATCTCCAGTTTAGCACTGAAAAAACTTAAAAGAAGTTATGTATTTTAAAAAATAGCATAAACAGACACTTCAAATTTTACCATAGATCACTTATCACCGAGGGATCAACTTTTGTATCCTGTGTCGAAGTCTGTCGCCTGAGATCGGAACTATGTGTGACAGCTGTTTTCACCTCTCTGTCGATCTCAGGGTATGACAAATGAGCCGTTCAGAGCAAAAGTGATGTAAGTCAAAATTGAGTAATGAGGTTTTATGTAAAAATTCTGTAAAATACAGCGCAAAGTAGCAAGTAGTATGGCCTACTTCCTATCCACTCACTACTAATAGTTTAAATAAAATGAATATTAGTTGCTACTTTACGCTGTATTTTACAGAATGTTTACTTTAACTCTCAATACCCATTTTTTTACTTACACCACTTCTGCTCTGAACGGCTCAAATGTCTGAATTCCAGTGGAAAATATGTTGAAAAATAGCTCAACAATTGCTGTATCTGTTCCAATAAATCTTTCTATGAAATTACATTTTCTTTCTGTAAACGGCCCCAGACAAACTTATTTTTTACAGCCCTCGTAATTGCACTCGAGTGGAAAACATTTATATAAGCACTTGTTTTGACATTTAAAAAAAAAAGTAATTTTTGATCTGCTCATATGAGAATGTTTGCTTCTGAGTCAGGATATCAACAAGAAGGCGACCATTCGGATTCATACATCCATTCCCTTTTGCACATGAAATAATAATGAATACACAAATAGACTAGATTAAGCAACGTAGTTATTTACGAGTAAATTATTGTATTGACTTTTAAATGTATTATTTTTATATATTTATATACCCGCCATGTATTTTGTATCTACTGCCCCAATATTATGAACTGAAAAAAAAGAAAGAAATGGAATCAACAGAAGGATCTAACAGAGACGGAAAAGATCAAAGATCTCAAATCTTGAAGTCGAAGAAGATGCACATCGCTGTGCTGTTTGAGACACAAATAGCTTTAACGAATAAACCAGGGTTTTGAACTACGTTCCCTTTATTAAAAATCCATCAGCTCACTGACTGGTATAAAACGGGAGTTGTAATATTTCGCTTCGTTGGGTTTCTCTTTGAAGTTGGCTACAAACATTCATGAATACATTTTAAACATTCAATCATATGAATATCTACGGTGACGTGTTGCAGAATTTGGTGGTAAATGCTTCGCGCTCAATTCTCACGCAAATCCGTGGGGATACTTTAATATCGAGTGGCGCCACTGTCTCCGCCACCTCCAGAAGGTTTGCATGACCGCCCGCCGTGCAGGAATCCGCCGCCGCCGCGGAGATAGGGATTTGAAATATATGGCTTTGCGGGGGAGGGAGAATGGCATGATCTCATTCCAAACCTTCTATAAAACTGACCAATTCATTCAAAAGTTATTAAGGGAGAACACACAGACTGGAGGCTTTATGGATCCCACAGGTCGATTTCAGAATCTGTCCCAACTATGGCAATAAAAATCGGACTGGTATGTACGCCTATTCTATAGCGTATGGGAAAAAATATGCTGGTAACGTATTTAAATATCGAAATTAAAGCACTGAAAATAAAGCGTGTTATTCCATTTTTCTACTTCTGCTTACGAAGGTTTCCTATATCAGATCTTGTCACTTTTAATTTTGTACACACTAGAAATAAATCTGTGAAGCGAAATAATTATATATTTATCTATAGATATATGTAGCCTATATAACTAACCACTAGACAGTGGATGCGGAATGAAGTTGTTTCGTATCAGACTATATGGCACGTGCCGCGCCGTCCGTCTTTTGTGTACCTGGCGAGTACAGCAGCGTACAAAACGAAGGAACCCCGTCCGTTCATAGCAACATTGCAACACAATGTGTGCAGTTGTGTTATCCTGCTCAAGTATTTAGTATGCGTTGAATAGTGTTGTGCTGATCCATTCATAATGACAAAACGTTAAATTCGCTCAGAGATACGAAATGCAATTAAGAAGTATGAGAGTGACATTTTATGTATTAACGAAGACAATACCGTGTGTAATGTATGTAAAATTGAAATAAAAACCAGAACTACTCAGGCTATAGAGAAACATTGCAACAGTACTTCGCACAGGAAATGCGTTGAAATGAAATCTGAGGAACCATCTACATCATCATCATCATCATCATCATCATCATCATCATTTAGTTGTGCGGGTCTAACGACACCTGCAACATGATGCTCAGTACAAATATTCCTCTAAAGAAATTGAGTGATCCCCATTTTAGATGTTTTCTTCAGAAATTCTCTCGATACAAAAACTGTTTAAGCGATAGGCGAAGACGATTCAGCTTCGACAACTTACGATAATATATAGTCGTTTACTGCAACGCTAGTAATTGCATCAATGATGACGAGGGTTGAACCTTGTAAGGTATGTACTACAGTAATACAGAACGTTATTTTTCTTTTCCTTCTGACTGTACGGAGATACAGTAGCATGTTGACGTCGTCTGTTTACGTTTAAAACCTGTTGAGCCAATGGTCTGAATGAAAAAAATGTAACATACAGTAAATGTGCACCTTCATTCAACGATGTCATCCCGCATCCACTGTCTACTAATCACAGATATGTACCCATCTATTCATAGATATGTGTACGCCTATATATATATATATATATATATATATATATATATATATATATAATTATATCCATATGAAATATGCCTCATCACATATGGTGTTTTCCAAATAAACTAGTCTGCCAATTAGCTGACAGCATCACTGTCGCACCAACAGCTGATTTCAGTCACAGCCGGATCAGTGTTTTGTTCTGTCTATTGCTGATTAAGTGTTGCCCTTACTATTATTATCTGTTTCGAGTATTTTGTTACAAGCTGGTTAGTTCAAGTGATGAAAATGTTGCTAATGAGGATTACTGAGAATTCGTCTAAGTTCAAGGTTAAACGAGCCACAGCTAATGATGTGGTTAACTTCAATCCTTGGTGGCGAAAATTTTATAAGCTATCTAGCATGTCCGATTCATCTTATGGCCATGGTGTACCAATGGATAAAAAGGCACAATTTAAAATTTCGAAGGTGAATGAGTTTTTTTCACTGCGATGAACAAAAGGGTAAAGTTCTTTGTAAAGAGTTCATTGACAGCATTGTACCGGCAGAGTTCCTGAGAAAAGTGTTTATGTTCTGAAAATTTACCGTTTGAACTGCCAACAGACCTAGCTTATAAGGACTTATTACTATCTTTGTTGATGGTAGGTCATGTGTACATTTCTATGTAGAATTACGTAGAATCCTTTCACTTTATCCGTTATGTACTGCAAAATCTTCTTAAGGTGCTCCATTTTTTTGACGTTGGTAGCGTCGAGCTGTTATAACTTATTGTTATCATTGAGAACTATGACAGTATTTTTTCTCAGCTGATCATTTCTGATATTTGCTCAGCAGTCGACGACTAGTGCTGCTGAATTGCACTCCTGTTTCTATAGATAAAATATTCAACTCCTTTCTTCACAGCGAGGCAAACCTAAGTCACCGTCATTGTTACGATGTGGTTTTTTAACAAGCAGCGTGTTGGTTTGTCCCGTTAATCTTTTTAATCTCTAATACAGTGGTAGTCAGCACGCGCTGAAATGTGTAAAGGGTAAGCGGTGCCGTCCCGTGTGCCCCGTCGTGCAGCAGGAAGAGATAGAGAGCATACCCGCTAGCAGCAACGAGTGCACCATGGTGCACTGTGTTTTCCGCGGGTAAGAGACGCTAGCCCCAGGGTGCTCTGCGCTGACGACCGCTGCTCTAATACCAGTAAAGAACACAATGCATGGGTTTCCCTTTTTAATTGTTTACACACAACCGACGACACAATTTTCGGTGGCGTTTTGTAGAGGCTAAGTAACCATTAAAACAGTGTGTTATATTGTTAAATAGATAACGAGAAACAGATTCTGTTCTCGGTAAGAAGAAACATTATCCGAAGCATAAACACAACTCGTACTTCATCAGTGGATATGTTTCAGTGAAAGAACTGCGTTGTTATACTGTGCATCTGTGTTTCAAAATGCCGGCCCGGATGGCTCAAGCGGTAGGGGCACGGCATGTCTCTATCGCTTGGGCTGAAGGGTTGTGGGTTCGAGTCCCGCCTCGGGCATGGGTGTTGTGTTTGTATTAGTGTAAGTAAAACAAAGGAAATAAAATGGAAAACTGAAAACAAAGATAACTTTGGTAAACGGCCTCTGGCCGGTCTAAAAAAAAAAGTTTTTCTCAATTCAGTTGAGGAAACTCACTAAATGAGTTATGTCGCTGGCTTACTGCAAAAAATTAACGCATTGTGTTCTGCTCTGGGCTAAGAGGAAAAGAAGTAACCGGGAAGACCCTAAGAACTGGCCGCCAAAGTGCAATCTCCTGGCTCGGTAAGAATGCTTATAATTTAGAGTCGACTCGTCCTGTATATCTGGACATAAGTACACTATTTTCTAGATTCGCAGTTATCACATTCGTCTTATATTAGCCTTTGTAAATTAATATGGCAGTAGTGATGGATAAGTTAAATATATGAAAGGTAATATAATAATTTCTCTCTCTATATTTATACAATATATTTATGTATATAATACCAGTACTATAAGAATTGTGCCTGATATTCACACTTTCAAGCGCCGTAATTTGTATTACAAGGCTTTGCCAGAAAAAAATTTGAATAGGAATTATCCTTGAAGCTGTGCGTAGGGTCATGTAAGCCGAGAGAATAAACAACAAAAAAAAACAGCATCATAGCAACTCTGTTTACAGCGGATATGGACATAGCCAGACACAATCTCCCTTTTTACCCTCAAAAATATATGTTGGGTCGTAATTTTTACGCTGTAACTCAAGGGATGACGTCTGTTACAGCCTGAAATGGTCATCTAAGTTTCCTGCCAAAATATTCAACCTTTCCTTTACACAACCTAACACTAAAATTGCTGCATGTAAAATGAAGCACACAGCTTTTCTCTCTTTCGCTCTTTTTGTATGCTATTTGATCTTTTACGTGGGCTAACATCCAAAACGCAATATCATACGTGGAAGAAGGGTGGGGAGGAAACTATAAAAGCATAGAAAACGAAAGGGAGGGATTTACTTCCCACTCCCATGCCCTTTTCTTCGTAAATATACCCGGAATGGTCTTTCCTCGTACATTCAAAAGTTCTATTCAATCGAATATGTATTCAGCATATGTCTCGGGAAGGGGGCAGCCTCCCTCTCCTTCGGCCCCAAACGAGTCATGGGCAATATGGGGGAAGGGTAGCAGAAAACTGGGGGCTCCTTCACGGCAGCAACAATAACCGAGGGTCTATTTTCAATCCCTGCACCGACCTATATATGAATATGGTTCGATTATGAAAGAGGCCAATTTCGAATAAACGTGTTCTGCAAATTCAAGTCCGAGAAATAATGTAAAACACACACGTAGCATTCTTGTAAAATTCCGGTCCAATTCATAATGGAAATAACAACCCATGTATGTAGCCGGAAATTGACGACAGATAAAAACTGTACGAAACTGGTTTGAGATGCTGTAGGTACAATAATTATTTTCATGTTCGTTTTGCTAGGGGAGATTAACTGGAGAAAATATCCTCACTGTGGAGATTAAATAAGAAAGCATGGTTAAGATATTGGGCTGCTCTAATAATTTATTTTAAGTTTTTATGTACAATTAAATTGAATACTCCTCAAGCGATATATCGTTGTAGTGCATATGGAAAAAAAAAAATCGTATATTTTCTCTTCTTTTCCCAGTAATGTATTTCTTTACTCCCTTCCTATTACCATCTTCTTATTCGTGTTTGAACTCATTTTCACCAGCACCATTTCCTGCATTACTTATTCTGGATCCATAATATTAAATTCTTGTTTCCATCACCATCATCATCATCATCATCACCACCATACTGTTTTTCATATATCATAACAGGGCTGGGCAGCAAGAGCGGATTCTACTCTCCACGGGGAGCCATATGATTTCTCTTCATCCCCTTTCTTCCCCGCCGAACACCGCACAGCGTTGATTCAGTGACGGATGAATATTAAGGGTCCCCGTTTAGTGACTAGTTCCGCTCCCGATGCCCAGCTCTGTATTATAAGGTCACTATAATCATTACATTATCTTTCATATTCATAATCATAAATTAATTTTCGATTCCATTGCTTTAAAGTTATTATTATTATTATTATTATTATTATTATTATTATTATTATTATTATTATTATTATTATTATTATTACCCCGAGAACATCGACGTAAGGAAGACCCTTTAGAAGACTGCTAGATAGGATCGAAACAGGTCTACACAGGCCTAATTCGTGACGTATGATGATGTTTATTATTACTATTAATTATTCATTCATTCATTCATTGTTCTGCCCAAGGGCAGCTCTTTCATTGCATCTTCTGATATCTTCTTCTGCCACGAACTCTTCTCCCGTTCACCATTCCTTCTAGTGCATCTTTCAGTAGGCAGTTTCTTCTCAGCCAGTGACTCAACCAATTTCTTTTCCTCTTCCTGATCAGTTTCAGCATCATTCTTTCTTCACCAACTTTTTAAACACAGCTTTGTTTCTTATTCTGTCCGTCCACTTCACTTCTCCATATCCACATTTCAAATGCTTCTAGTCGCTTCACTTCACTTCGTCGTAATGTTCATGTTTCTGCTCAATACAATGCCAGACCCTATACAAAGCACTTCACTAGTCTCTTCCTTAGTTCTTTTTCCAGAAGTCCGCACAAAATGCTCCTTTCTCTAATAAAAGCTTTCTTTGTCATTGCTATCCTCCTTTTGGCTTCCTGGCAGCAGCTCATATTACTGTAAGCAGTAATATGAGCTGCTGCCAGGAAGCCCACAAGTATTTGAAGCTGTCCACTTTTATTATTATTATTATTATTATTATTATTATTATTATTATTATTATTATTATTATTAACTGCTGTTCAGAATCAATTTATTGGAAAAGAGTTTGGGTGATAATTGTTAATTAATCTCCGGTTTCGGGTTCGGTTCGGGTCTGGTTAAGATCTGGCCGGACTGGGCCAGGTCTTAAAATTTCGGCCCGTGTAGACCTCTGGCAAACAACGAACACAACAGAGTAGGCGACCCCTCTGGTAATAGGCCTACCTATCTGTCCTATTATGGAACCTGTGTGTAGTTCGGAAACGTTTGAAAAGTTAAGTTTGGAGGCACATTGGAATACCCAAAAGCTTATTTCTGACCGCACTCACCCTGAAAGTCTCAAAGCGTATATTTTCTCTTTCTTAGCCTTCTCTAATACAAGTCTCTAAAATATTGTTATTTCTACCTCTATATTACGTTCTGAAAGCACAAATTTTTGCGTTGCAGGGAAAGCATAATGTTGAGGAATTATGGTTGAGACCAATAAATTGCTACGAGGAGAGCAATTTCTTTCTTTCCCTTTAATCTAACAAACAATAAACACATTCGTAAATAGATTTATGCGGTAATTGTTAACATAGAATTGAATGATAAATTGATAAAGTATAAAAAATATTCCGTACTGGATATCAGAACAATCGTCGTACATTACATGCGCTATGATCGGTTCAGGTTCGTCGATTATGGCGCAGTTCAATATTTGCCGATGTTTGCTCTGTAGGAGGCCTGTCGTGTTTGTTCCAGCTTCTTACAAAAAAAAAGTATTCCCTGTCCTCGTAACTTTATCAGGCGATTGGAACCCCACTTATCTTCGCCACTTCCTTTCCTCCCCTATCATCCTTTCATTCATCATCTCGTTACTTCTTTTGGTTTCAGATCGCTCTACAGGCGGCCCTCCGAAGCTGCTGACTCTCTCTACTGGCCTCCGTGGGTTGTATTCATGTGATGATGGATAGCTTCTGCAACGGAACCCGGTGCAGATCTTCTCGGGGGAGGACTTCCGCTTCGGACCGTTGATGGAGCTTTGGGAGGGGGGTTGCCGAAGCAGGAGTGGTACATGGACTCTGTTGGCTGTAGGGACCGGTCGTTAAGGGGGTCAAGTGGTTAGGTCGGTGCGCGTAGAGGATCGGTGGGCACGCAACTCATCCCATATAGGGGGGTTACAATAGACCTTAGGTCGTAGTGCATGGGATGTTCCCTTCCTTCTTCCCAACAAAGGAAAAAAATTCCATGTCTCCCGCTCTATGCATTCATGTTTTAATCGCTTTAGGATTTTAGCACAGATCTTGCGATTAGATTTAGGCTACCCTATGTATGAAATAAGGCAAAATTTGTAATGTCTTGGTTGCCTATTTCACGATCGAACATTGCAGGACACTAAACAGAATCTCTAATTTACTAGTGTCACTTCTAGTCAGTGAGGTACTCAGGTCAAGATTGAAGAAAATAAAGTAGCCTACATTGACTGTAAAAAATATTTCAAAACTAAATGTTCGCTGGCTGTTCAGCAACCATACAGCGCAGTATAACTTTTCATTGCTGTACTCAGTTTCACATAATTAATTTCTATACGAAAGAAAATGATAAAAATGTCTGATTCCAAAAATTTCGCGATATAAGAAATGTTACAACTACAAAATCAAGGACATTCTTTTGTTAGAATTTCTGAAGTTATCCTCTAGAATACAACGTGTTATTTTGTTCATTCGTCAGTAGAATAAGAATAATTGTGATAGGGACGTTGAAGTGCACCTTCGTGTCACAGAAGAATTACAGAGGTATATTAAAAAAAGAAAAGGGAGACAAATCACAACGTGTAAAATGATCGATTACTCTATCTCACGAAACAAATACAAAACAAGCGCGACGCACCAAGTGTAATTGCCTTCAAATTCGTGAACTGCGGATATCGTGACGGCACAATACTGTCCAAACTTGGTGAACAAATTCACTTTTGTGAAAACTTTTTTCCCCTTCATATTTTAATTAAAACTGATGAAACTTTTTCATCAATTTTCCACCCAGCTGACTGAATACATCAAGGAGAATCATGAAAGTAAAATTTCGTACTTTGTTGTGACATATATAGGACTACTGAACAACCTAATATGCGTTACAATAACAGAAGGAACTGATACCGATACAAGATTGAGAACGTTCAACCATTAAAAAAGTAAATAAATGAACGAAGTGCATTTATTGATACACAATTATACAAACTCATGTACACGAGCCCGAACGGCCATTCGTGCTATAACTATGCACAGTTTGAATCTTCAAAGAAAACAAAAATAATACTACTAATAATAAAATAGTAAAACAACACTAATTGTTATTATTTCTACCGCTATCATTAATTATCACAATTACAATTACTCTAACTTCGTACCAAATTTCACACAAAAATAAGAATAATAAAATAAATGTAAGATAAGAAAGGAAAAAAACACACAGTGAAACATATATATACATAAACAATTCAATTCCTTATTGAAACTACAACAAATAATCCAAATAATAAATATAAAATTAATACATAAAAAACAAACACACGCAATAAAAACAAATAAAAAAGACACAATTAATACAAAAATAACATTATCCTCTAATTATCTTATTCGCTCAGTGTTAATACTACTCATTACAACACTAAGAAATAACTCTTCCCACATTGTCACAGAATTTAGCGTCATTTAATATATCGTATGTTGCCAAGTGCCCCCTGCTAGATGTAATGAAGGACTCTGGCAGGAATCGTTTCCTCAGAGCTTTTGTGGTTTCGCACTCCGATATATTCTCGCCCCCTCTTCGTTGACGATTTTAAGTGCCCTCCAAGCTCTTAGACGAAACCAGGTTAAGCCCAGCCTGCCTTCTCTGCTTCATTCATAGAAGTATAACTCCAATTAGTTTTGATCATCGATTGGATCTCCAGAGCAACCTTATCCCTACATTCCCCTTCTCTTATTTGCCTGTCTATATCCTTCAGGTGTTTTTGTACTTTCCGCCAGACATTTCGCTTGTGTAATAGCAACATACAAAAAATCATTAAATGCAAAATTAAATTACAATTTATCTTAATTATCAGAAATCCACCTTACTGTTACTAGGTTGTGTTAGCAAAATAATATATCAATAGAAAATATTCCCATTAAATTTAACGTACAAAGTCTATAATGCTAATCGTACAGGAGAGCTTCAACGAAAAGTGGACTACCATACTCCACAAAGTGTGAATAATGTTGATAATGTAGAAAATTTAATATTTTTAAAACGTTTGACATATGTCATTTTGTGTTATCTAATATAATATGGTAACTTATACCACTGAAGTTCGTCCACAAACATAGAAATTTCCCAGGGTATACAGTATAACTGGCACTTTGATATTACGTATTGAAAGGATACCCATTCTTAATTTCCAAACAACAGGTACCTAAACCGAGAAAAATGGAGAATTTGATGTATTGTCAAGAAAAAGTCTAAAGTACTTTTAATTAATTCTATTATGCAAGAAAAAAAATTATATAGGAGATGAACTCGGTAGATAATTTTGGGGACCTTTAGCCTATATATCCACAAGGACAATTCAATAAGAAATTGAATAGCTGTAAGAAAGTGACAGAAAAATAAACATTATTTCTATTGGATAGAGGAGTTAGGAAAATATGGGCACCATAAGACATTTTACTCTATATCTTGCACTTGAGTAATGATAAGAGCTAGAAAACGTAAAACATTTTAGAGTATATCTATTTTCAAAAGATATAACCCATTCAAATGCTAAAATTATTCTTTTATGTCGCATATATGATTTTTACTAGAACCTTACAAGTTTCCATATTATCTGCACTGTAAGGGCAATATGGGTATTTATGCTGGTAATATGAGCAGTAGGCCTATAGGAATTAAATGCATTTTAAATTTTCAAGCACATATTTAATACAAAATACATGTATTTAATGCTTCCTAAACTAACCATTCATAGAATAAAGTTGTTGGTGAAGTAACAGAACACTGAGCAAATGAAAAAAAAATAACTAACACTTAAGTAAACACTGAGACTACATTAAAAATTGATCTAACACATTTCAATGGGAAGAAAGACTATGAAAAATAGTTTAAGTAGTGACAAACGTTATTTCAAATGGTATAAATCTCTAAAAGACTAAGAACAAAACCAGAGGAAATCAAAATAAAGTTCTAAATTTATTTAGTGAAGTCATCAGAGAAAAATGAATCACTTTCCAACTCAACACATTATTAATTATAAAAAAAGCGCATAATCCTTTACAATGTACTCACGTTTCTCCATTTTGCTCAATGTATAAATTTCCTCCACATGTAGGACAAAAGCAAGAGGCATTTGTTGTAGAAGATGCGTTCTTATTCAAGTGCTTTCAAGTTGCTGATTTTCTAAATTTATTGGCTCTTGTTGCCACTCTTTTGATAACTTCACAAAAACCAAATGAAAACAAGGAAAAATATTCTAGTTTTTGTGTAAGAATAACATTCCATTCCTATAAACTAAATTTTGTATATAATTTGTTAATATTTTTTAAATTGGAATGACAAGCTAGAATAAGCAGAACTTCGTATTTGACAAAAATTTAGGTAATCAAGAGTATATGAGTAAATTTAAATTATATAAATGACATTTACCTCTTAAAATTTCATTCTATAGATAAATATAAATGAACGATTTAAAAAAAAGCCTTCAATGCTTGTGCCTATAATTCCCTGAATGACAGTGCCCATATTTGCCTTAGTGTATTATTTCAAAAACTGGCCAGTCTGTCCACCGGGTATATACTTCAGAACCCCCACCATATGGATTATATTGTTCTGTTTAAATCCATCATTCCCGCCTGTAAAGTATTTCGGTATCTCTCACACATTTGTGGCAGTCATTCTTTAAGTAAATCATGTAACAATCGACAACAGCACTATTTTTGCTATACTCCAAAGTGTACTCACATACATAATTGTATTTGTAGAGTTAACATGTCCAGCAGCGTCAACACCATTCACACTACGGTTCGCCTCCTTAGTTCGGGTTTACCAATGTAACATCTGATGCTTCGTAACTCACGAAGTATTAGGGTAACATGGGCATTACCTTAAAAGTGCCCATATTTATTTGATTTCCTCTACATCCCTTTTTGTATAAATAGTACAAAGACATTAGATACCGTTACATCAATTATAAAATATATATATATATATATATATATATATATATATATATATATATATATATAAAAGAAAAATCGCAATAATAATCATATTCAAATAAAATATCAAACAAAGAATGAAAGAAGAATTGGAAACACTATTTAGAGCTCATGTACCCTCAGATTGGAAAACAGCTGCATGTGGTATTGTAAAGTAAATAATTTCTAGAGAAGAGAAAAATTTCAACTTAATAAGCTTCATCTCTCCTGCGTAAAAAATGTGTCCAAATATAGAAAGACTAAAGCATCAGGTTAACATATTTTATTGTACTCACCTATTTTCAGTATCGACGTAGTGATGGTAAATGACCACTGCACTTCGCATATATACCGTCATGAAATGTGAACCACTTGCAGACACAATGACAATTTATACTCTCAAGATTCTTAATAACTTACCTGTAAAAATTAAAAAAATTAAAGTAAAATCTCGCTTCCACAAGAGAAGGAACAATTAAAACATTAAAAGAAGCTATTATATTTACATTAAAAAGATACATTAAGAAACTATTATTTACATAAAACAGAAATACAATAAAACATTTAAAGTTAACTAATTAATCAGACTTCCTATACATACAGTTATTTATATAAACTAATACAGGGACATCATTTCATTTTTACTTCAATTTTTATTGTACCTGAGTTTCTGAATGTACTTCACTCCCACCCCCTCTTATAGTAAATTTCCAATCGTCCTCCACACAGAACCAAGGCCGCGTTTACTGAGTTAGTGAGTATAGTACGCTCCAGAAATATGTTCGCGTTTTCCAGTGACGAAAGAGCTTTCAATACTGAATCATATTTTCGCACAGGTACAGATACGAATTGGACGTCTACGTAATATTATACAACTATTTAAAATAAGTTAAATGAAAGGGCCTCGTTAAGTAATTAACTGTCAGTGATTTCCCCCCTTTCTACGACCCTGCGACAAAATCACTTAGACGGACAGTAGATAGCATGTGTGAGTAATTTCATCTTTTCGGATCGGGCGGAAGTGACGATTGAATTTACAGTACGTAAGCTACTCTTTCATAGAGTAGTGACAGAATTATTTCAACATGAGTTACTAGTACGAACGACGAAACTGCTAATTAGAATTATGTACAATAGTGTATAGTGCGATAATATGCACAAAAGAACTGGAGCCTGTATCGAAATGAACGGCCACATTTTCAAAAATGTGTTTAAATATCCACATTTTGATTAATTTTCAATTTAACTTCATACTCTAAATTGTACGTTAATGTGCTGTACACAGTATAATATACACTGCATAATGAATACGTCCGAATGGATAGCTCAGTTCGTGAGTAAAAACACTTATTCTATTTTGATCAAACAAAAACATGATGAAAATTATCAAACTCAAAATCGCGATATTTCCTAATTCACGTAAATGGATGAACTACTTTTCTTCCCTTCTCTACCTGGTAAAGTGATTTGTTTCTATTTTACGCCAGTATCACCGAACTCCAGTCGTGGAAAGGGGTAGCAAACGGAATTTCCGGTTCTCAAGCGTTAATTCAAAGGTATAGCCAGATTAATATTAGAAATGTTAGTATAAATAAAATGATGTCCCTGTATAATATGCATGGTGTAATGAAAAAAAAAAACTTGGGTAAACTTCAAGTACGGATTTCTCATATATGTAGAAGAAAACAATGATTTTTATCAGTGATTTCATTTCTTTACTTACCGCACGTGTGTTGTAAGTTTAATTTACAAGGCCTACCAACAATATCCGTAAGGCCAAAAAATCATTAATGTTAGTCAAAATCGTGCATAAAATACCACATTATTAAACTAGTGTCATAAAAATATTACCATGTAATCTAAACGTCAAAGTTAATATTATGAAACGATTTGTCATGCTATAATATTTAAAACGTCATTGTTACCATAATAACTCCTTTCTTCATAGTCCACGATATCAAACTACCCATCATTACAAATCTGATGTTATTTCTTTATTAATTGTTTTATAATGCTGTCATACAAAAAAACTAACGTACGTAACGCGTTTATAAATTACACAGTTATTGTATTCGTCAAAATTAGAAAACAGCCTTTGCTCGTTCCCTAAAAATTGACTCATGTCATAAAGTATACTATTATAAACTTGTCTCAAAATATACAATTCCATTATCATAAGTTCTGAAATTTTGTATATCCTCGAATTCCTCGAAACTGATTTTTCCCAGAATCACGAAAATTTCCCTGTACTCATGGCCTATAAAAAAGTAAAATTGAACAAACAATCGTATGTACAGTAAACATTAGACATGGCAACAGGAACTAATTTTGAATATATATTTGTTCATAAAAAAAACTTAAAAATATTAAGTTGATTTTATTCAGTGCTGTAGGTTAATGCAGATTGACTCTTTCTCTTGAGGTCACAAAGTTGTATTATAATTATATAAAATTGCTGCGGGTTTTCAGCGAACAAATAACAGAATAAAATGTTTTTGTAACCTCTAGCGCACCAATCACTTTGTAAAATTATATGATTAGAGCTTCAGAGACTAAAATACAAAGCCGTGCACATGAGAGAGGATTTGAGGTTTAACCTCCTCCTTTTGGGAAGAGTTAGAAAGTGAAATATTTCAATGTGATATGTAATACCGAATGTATACACAACATTTGAAATCGTGTACTGTAACAAAATTGATAAAGAGTGTACTAAAGTGTGCATCATAAACTACTTCATGAAAATAATTGTTCCCTCCTTACAAAATCCCAGTTTTAAAAATCCTGCGCACGGCCCTGCTAAAATAGATATGTACATAATCACGTAGATAATGCATAAATGTAGGGTACTCATGTCAGTATATAATATGAGTAAGTTATAATGCAGCAATGAATGAATTTATTAGGAAGATTTTTATGACAGCACTATTTACTAATCTACATTATAATACGGTGTTATATTAAAATGAAAATAGTTCACGAAGTAACATAATGTCTACTTATATTCATACAGTCTAAACCAGACGTGCAGACAGGTGGGCATGAATCGGGCGTGCCCTGGGCGAGTTGGGCATGTATTGGACAGGCGAGGAGTTCAGTGACGGCCATTCAGTCGCTTATCTCCTAATGAAAACTTTTTAAGCTGGAGTCCATGGACCACTTGGAGGTCCTTGAATGGGCTTCAGGGAGTCTGTGAAAGTCACATAGAAAAAATGAACATGTATGTTTAATATATTATTTCAACATAAAATGTAGGAGTGTATCTAAAATTCATTACTCTTTATGACATTTTTATAGGGAGGGGTCTATAGCTTTTATCAGACTTTCGAGGGGGTCTGTGACTCAGAAAAGATTAATAACCACTATCCTAATGGAATTGACAAGAATATTTTATCGCTATATTTCAACATTTCAATCTACACAACGAAATGCTATTATGATTTTGCTTTATGTATTCCCGTATATGTTTTGTTTTCTGTGTTTTTCAATAAACAGGGAAATGTCTGAAACAATAATTTACTTTCCTCAAACAAGTTACCTCATTGACGATAGATTACTTTAAAATTTCTATTACTTGTATATCCTCACCTACAACAGTATTATTAGGCCTATATGTTTGAGCATGTCTGGTGTTGTAATGTGGCTCAATGTATATATATATATATATATATATATATATGTGTATATATATATATATATATATATATATATATATATATATCTGTGTGTGTGTGTGTGTGTGTGTGTGTGTGTGTCGGGCTTTCTTTTCAACTTCCAAATTTGAATTGAATTTAAACAAAAATTACGTCAATTTAGATATTGAGGGGGAAGTATGAAACCACGCTTAATTGCATTTTAGAATGGATCCCCACCTCTCATCAACCCCCCACTTTGAAATTCCAAATAGCACCTCTATATTTTTATACTAAAATATAAAAGAGCATTCAATTGTTTACACACCTCATTCATTTGTTTTCGCATCTTTTGTTTCCTATCGTCGCCTGAAGGTGAAAAGGGGTACAGTCATTTTGTAATAGGTTGACACAATTTAATATAAATATTTTATCGGGAAAGGCATGCTACTCTAATTTCACTCATTTGATTCAGATGCCATATTGTGTGTGTATATTTTATATCGTGATTATAATACAATACATTTAAGTTGCAGAAATATAATTACTATTCTTTTATAAGCAAGTTATATGTGAAACTACTGTTTTCATCACATCACAAGAAACAACTTTTTAGTAACATTAATACTTTAGGTTCAAGGTTGGTAGCATTGAAGATTTTTTATCTTTGGTACCACACCATAAGGCCTGATTGGTCGTCAAGTGGTGTAAGTAAAAAAAAAAACTTGTTCTGATATAAAACAGGGTTGTGTCTACCGCTGTGGAGTAATGGTTAGCACATGTGACCATGAAATCGAACGGCCCGGGTTCGAAATCTGGTTAGTACAAGTTACATGGTTGGAGATTTTTCTGGGACTTCCCTCAACCAATTGAAGCAGAATTGCTGGGAGTTTTGTCGTTGGACCTTGGACTCATTTTGCAATCATTAATTCCCATATCATCATCATCATCATCATCATCATCATCATCATCATCATCATCATCCATACAATAGCCCAGGTTAAGTTCACGGTGCGCGTGCTGCAGCCTACATGTACAAGAGCGCGGCCGTTCGGCTACCCAATCATCCACAGAATAGGAGTGGTAAGCAGTATAAGACTCAGGCTGTAGTGCAAGCCTTCGGGTTCCTCCTCCATACAAGGGGGAAAAGAAAAAGCTTTGTGCGTTCCTTACTTTTTAAAACGTTCTAGGAATTCTAGTAATATTTCCCTCTATTGATGGTGAAATAATATATATGATGGACTAAATACGAAGGCCGGCTGTCGAAATGCGTCAGCAGTAGTTCACTTATTTCACTAGGCACAAAACTCGAGACAAAAATAATTTTTTTCTCAAACTTCTAATGCACTCTGTTGGTAGATTTATGTATTATGGAATTACTTCACTTGCCAAATTAATACTTCTCCATACGGAGAATACAATGGCACTACTAACTCTATTTTGATAATTTCTGACTTACACCATTTAGCGATATTGTTTTGAGTATACCTGCTAACTATCGTTGTGCTAGAGTAAATTATTGTAATGCAGACCTCTAAAAAATAAACTGAAGAAATCATGTCCAGCGTAAGCCAGATACCAGAACAACTAATGCTGCTTATCAGTACTGTCTTATAGAAAGAAGAAATTTGGATTTACCGTTGAAATGATGGCGTGATCTAATTCGTAGTAATATTAGAATAGCATAGAATAGAATAGAATAGAATAGAATAGAATAGAATAGAATAGAATAGAATGTTTTATTTCCGCTGTCAGAGTTAAGGTCATAAGGCCTTCTCTTCTACTTAACCAGCCTTAATCAATACAACAGTTACATACATATTTAAATTATGAATATTTACAATACACTTAAAAGATCCTCCAGCAATATTCTTCAGTTCAGTTTTAACGACTAGTACATGTTTATTTAAATTTAGATAAAACCTATAAGAAAAAGTAATAACTTAATTTATGAGCTAATTTAATTCAATTAAGTCTATATGCAATATGTAAAGAATTATAATTAAGTTGAGATAGCTAGTTGGTTAAAATGACGAGAATTAATTTAAGTTTATTTGAACTATGTTATAGGGAGCAAAATATAAATCTGAAATATATTGACATAATGAGAATATTAATGTAGTGAAATTTTGCCATTAGAGGTTTTGTGTTCTATTTAGAGAAATTAATGGTAATTATGGTGATGGTGATGGTGGTAGCGGTGATGATGACGATGATGATATCTTGAAATTTTTGTATATCGTTAAAAATTTCTTCTTCAGTTATATTTTCCTCTCTACTCAATTTTTTCTCTAGCCTATAGGATCTCCCTAACCATAATTAGAAGGTAACAATTAATTAACTGATATCAAAACCATTACATTACATTAAATAGATGCTGGGAAAATGACTGACATTAATAGACTGGGAGAAAGGATGTTTGCTTTTCATATTAATCAGTTACAAGACATGCGAAGATCTTCTTTACACACGATAACATAGGAAGTAAACTTTAATAGCTTGAAGAAAAGCAATTTATAACTGAAAATTTCACGTGATTAATTAGGTTCTTTTATTGCTGGTGGGATGAGCAATTCGGTAGAGTACATGGTGTTCCCACAAATTAAGCTCCATTAATCAGCCCGAGGTACAATGCGTGCAAATCAGGACAAGTTATCGTGGCGCCCATACAATGCCCCGCGTCCATTGTTCTTGCCCGTCATCTGATAGCGCCCTCTACTCTCTTCTTGATGACGCGAATGTATTTTGAAAAGCCGGGCGATTTTAAGGAAATTGCAGGCGATACAGATTCGATCTGAAGCTACGAAATTAATGGCCATTGTATCTTCCAGCTCCTCTTGTGTCTTATACACACGAAAGCGTGTTCACTGCAGCGATGTTTACGAGTAGAAGTGAAAAAGTTGCATTATGACGGATATATTTACTTTCACGAGAAGGATTTTAATATTGAAATATAATCATTATTGAAATGCTTTATAAATGGTAAACGAAGTATCATCCTCATTATCATCATTAGGGCTGGCATTTTTCAACCCAAAACATTGCTTCTAGGTTACAGTCAGTTTAGTTATTGTTATGACTAAGGAGCGGATTCCTATGTAATTAAATATTATTTTTGTGTGTGATAAAACACAATTAACAAAGTTAAAAATTCCGAACATGAAGTTTCAAGTTTAAAACCCGAATTTTATCTCACATAAAAACACATATTTTCACAAAAAAATTATGCAAATATATATTTTCAGGAAATCTATTATAAACACATAAATTTCGGAGTTTTTTTACTTAAATAATTTTTACAAGAACTTTTAAACATTTTAAAACTAAATCAATTATGTCACTCAGATGTACGTTATCTTTTTAAGAATTTTTGGTTGCTTCGTGTTTCTAAGGGCTTTGTGGTGTATCCGTGGTCCATTTTTGTAATAGTATCGCCACAAGTTCTGAGAACTGCTAGGCATATCAGTGTTATTAGAGAATAAATTAACATGGACACATCATTAGGAATGTTTATTGTAGCTGAAGATGATTTCATTCCACGCTTTGTTTGTGAAACACAACAGAAAGAGCTCGGGTATGAACATTATTTAATTTAAACAATGTCTCACCTCTTGCTCATGTCCATCAAGTAAGGCAATATATCTTGTTGTGATTCCTTGTTATCGGGCTTTGTCAATCGATATCCTTCAAGATATACTGAAAGATGGTTGTTTAAAAAACGATTTGGCTTTCCTATTAGCAAATCTAAGCTTTTTGTGTGACACCATAAAAAAACTCGAAACATCCAAAAACCTGTTGTCTGAAACAGGGAGGTGAGTGGCGTGAAAATAAATTAGACTCGCTACCAGGTTCAGAAGTACAAGTACTAAGGGACAAAATCCAGAATGTGTTTGGGAAAAACAGTGGATATAAAAAAATGTGTGAAGTTGCTCAAGTATTGGAGGGTGTACCTGTAGGTGAAATTGACAGTGTTTGTGTTTGTGACATTCCTCTCTTTAAATATGCACGTCTGACGTCCTGTGATCGTTTTCACAGTATAAGTCGTTGTTCAGAGATAATCGGCATGCATTTGTGATGGAGAATTTGGAGATGACCTTTGTTGTTCACTGCAATTCTCGGCCAACTACTAGCACTCAAGTGTGGTTGGTGAGTACCTAGTAACATTTTTTTTTTCAAGCTAAGTAAGGTATTTTTGTCATATTTAAAAAAAAATACTTTTTTATTTTTAGCAAATATTTTCGTACTTTTTAGCACATAAAAATAAATATATTTAAATTTTTAGCACATAAAAATCCGCTCCCTAGTTATGACTAGGGCTAGGATTTTGATGACCTATAAATCATGAAAAAATGTCCTAAAACAATGCATTTATGACCTAAAAATCTTTCAAAAATGCCTTAAAAATTTATCTTACATATAATATCTTAGTAGGAAAAGAGGTTTTGTACTATCTAATATTTAGACTAGTAATTAAATTAAATTCTAGTACTAACATTTAAATTTATTTAATTTTACACAATTTTTTCTAAGTAGTACACTTCAATTAATTATTTTACCTGATGTAGTTTCCATGAAGTCCACCACAAGGCCACTTTTATCCGGAACTATTAGGTATAGAGGAGTCTATATTGAAGGAGTGGTTGGACTGATCTATTACATGGGGTGTACTACGTTAAAATGACAATATTTGTGTAGAAAAACGATTAAAATAATATACAATATAATGGGTATAAATGGACAAAATGAGTAGAGAAAATATCAAAGGAAATAAACATTATTTTACATTAATAATGGGGATTTATGGCCAAAATTAAAAGAAAATCCCTCAAAAGTGACCGAATAAAACAAAAAATGCTCTTATGAGCTGAAACAGGCACAAAATACCCTAACAAATGTGTCTTAAAACACTCAGTTTATCACCTAACATATAAATACTAAAGCAGCTATGTTTCTCGCTTAATAGAAAAAAAAGATGCAATTTCATCAAAATCCTAGCCCTAGTTATGACAACACCCACAATCAGAGGCGAGTTAAGTGATTATGGAATGAGGTGAGATTCTTCTTGGCTTGTAGTCCACATTCATCGTTAACACCAGTAATCTTCTACTTGTTCTCATTTACAAATAAAAAACATAATTATACTCAATAAATTACACAGTAATGATATTATAAAGGAAATTAAATTTAAGGATGGATACGAAGTGGGAAATAAAGATTTTTTTATCTTGTGCTATGCTGACGATGTTGTTCTGATGGCAAATACGGAAGATGATCTATAAAGATTACTGTATGGATTCTTTCTAGGATGTATAAAGTATAACACGAAAATATCATTAACAAAAACAAAAACAATGACCGTAAGCAAATTCCCCTTAAGATGTAAACTGGAAATAGAGAGAAGAATAATAGAACAGGTAATGTCAATAAAATGCCTGGGTGTTGACATAACTGCTTAGGGGGCATTGCAATAGTAATATGCGTTACAAGAACGGTATGTTGAAGTTTTGATGTTGGAGGAAAAGTTTGAAAAAGCGAAACGTAGTTGAGCTTTTTTAATTTCCGAGAATTGAAAGAAAACATACCGCTCGTGTATCGTACATGATTTTGTGCGAAGATCGTTTATTACATACCTGAAAGAGGAATTTCTAATTAGTTGCAATGAAATCTCCATCTTGGTTTCTGTTCAATGACGGCAAATTTGCAACACAAAAATATCTGTCTTCAACATTGTTGCTTTAAAATGTTTTCTGTGTTTACTATACTCCAGCAGGCCGTGATATACGTCTGTCTTTTTTTTCCCCAGTCTATGATGAGTCTGGAATCTTGTTGATTTTTTTCACGGCTTCCTTAATGTTACTTGCATCACGAATGCAGTAACTTAAGTGGAGTTGTAGAGTTTACTTAATTTTTGCAAATATTTAAAAGCAATAATTAACAGTGCAATTTAGGTGAAATTGCAGTGGTAAGTTTCCAATTTATAATTATTACTATATTGAACGTCTCTAAAAATAATATGTTAAAAGCCTAAAGCAGTAAAATCAATATGTCACTTAAGCAGTAAGAAGAGGGAAATTGTTATGTGTGTTAGGTTGGGAATACTGAATGTGGAATTTTAGACTTTCCGCGGATTGGTTTTGTGCGGAAACCAAGCAAATATGCACGATCTCGCACAAAATGAATTTGTGCACCAAGAAAATAAAGCAGCAAGTATTGTAGGATGAATGAATGATGTTATATGGAACAACAAATACTTAAATAAAGGAACCAGGGTAAGAATCTATAAAGCTGTAATTCTCCCAATATGAACCTATGCCTGTGAAGTACGAGCGGATACTTCAAAAACTAAAAGGATTCTGGAAGTAAACGAAATGAGTGTATTAAGGAAAATTATGCAGAAAACAAGAAGAGATAAAGTAAGAAGTGAAGAAATTAGAATGCAGTTAAACATCCAAGCAATAGGTGATTAGGTAAATAGAAGAAGAAGGGAATGGAATCATCACGTATCTCGCATGACACCAGACAGAATTGTACGCATAGCAAGGGATAATCTACCAGCAGATGGAAAGAGGTCGCCTGGAAGACTAAAGAAAAGATGGAAAGACTCCTAATCTCTGGAAAGAACAGGCCGTAGGCTTATACAATGAGTAGAAGAAGAAGAAATTACACAGTGTTATTGACCTCTAACTTCTTAGTTTTCAGTTGACGGGTCATGAAGCGTCGATGGAAATTTTGTGATAAAGAGATGGTATTTGGCGATATTAAGTTGGAATTCTCCAATGAAAGCAATCAGTAATCTACCCGAATTTTTCAGGAAGGAGAAATTGCAAGTCAAAGGATTCCTAGTGGGTTTTGGATATGAAATTGACTGAGGAAAACATCGAATAGCTGATGATAACTCTCCAGACAAACAGACAACATCCAATTTTTTCGTTAAAGATCTTAAAATGTGTATTTTCTTGAATATCTTGAAAACTATTTGCTGCACATCATAACAAGAAAGCTATCCGGAAAGTAATTTACGTTGTCATTAGAAATCATCCATGCAGTTGCAGAATTTATTATTAGTACATTATGCAACGAGCCTATAATGATAGTAATTAAGACGCAAGTATGTTTGTTTATGAAACGAGCGCTTGCGCTCGTTTCATAATTTTCATACGAGCGTCTTAATTACCATTATAGGCAAGTTTCATACGACTTTTTATGCTCGACCATATTTCTAACTTGAAATTATTCAGAAATATTCATTTTATTTGTATCTGACAGAAGATCGGAAGTGACCTTGTTCATAGCTCGAAATTGTGAGATGTATAACCTGGAAATTGATTTAGAATTGAAAAACGAGATGACAAATTAATTTATTTGAATATTATTTACAATTAACGCTAATTATTATAGTAACAGAACATAACCTTCTGCGACAGTATTGGATTTCCAGCCTCCGTGACGTTTCCCTCGTCTTTCGATTGCATATCCGAGAATAATCGAAAACCTGAACTTCAATGAATAGGTGTACTTTAATGACATGCATTAAAGGACTGCTACCAGGTGTATAATTACTACATTTCGGCATGGTCGAGCATAAACATATTTAACTTCAATCTACAGCATTCAACTATTTTACAACATAGTCTCAGTCAAATTGAGACATTTGTTGTAGTTTTTCATAAGTTTTAGGAATTCTGCTGCCTGTGTTTTGAGTCATACATAAACGCTGAATGGCTCTATTTATTTGTTCAGTATCTGAAAATACACCTCTGTAATTGTTATTGTGCCTCGTTCCATGAAATTCACCAGCAGTATACTCCTTTTCTTTCCCAAAAGACAAAGGCCTAAGAGACAAAGTTTGGCTTTTAATCCATCTTCAGTTTTTTTTTTGGTATGATCACACTCCGTTGATTGATTTTTTTGTCTCTACGTAGTCCTCAAAAGTTAACGATGGATTTGAATTGCTTTAAAGATTTGTTAGAATAAATGTTTATTACTAATCGTATATCACTACTGGATTTTGAGTCCAAACACACGATTTGAACGGTCGCTGTAAAGTAAATAAAGGCAGCACGACCTTCACTAGACCGCAGCTGGCTGCTTACTGAGTCATGCTACACTCCTGCACGAAAAAATGACGTCGGCACCGACAGAACTTAGCGCGCCACAGGAGAACTGAAGTTGGTTTCTGAACAGCCCTAGCATTTTCTATTTACGCCAATTAGAACATGACATTAAAAGAGCGCTACTATAACCGGAAGACCCCTGCTGTTTACGTGCCACAGTATACATGAGCCGTCGAGAGCAAAAGTGGTGTAAGTCAAAAATGAGCAATGAGGGTTAAAGTAAACATTCTGTAAAATACAGCGCAAAGTAGCAATTAATATTCTATTTATTTAAACTATTAGTTGTCAGTGGATAACACGAATGATATATCAATTGCTACTTTGCGTTGTATTTTACAGAATTTTTACTTTAAATCCCATTACCCAATTTTGACTTTTACCACTTCTGCTCTGAACGGCTCACATAATGCACGTTTCAACAAACCAGATAATTTACTAATCAATAAATAATGTATTTTTTATGAAATATGAAACGATTTTTAAACGCACACACACATATATATATATATATATATATATATATATATATATATATATTTAATCAGCTGCATACAATTTTTATTAGAGGCCTCATTGAATTTTTAACATTAAAATTTAAGTTTATATTGTTTATTGTTAGTAAAATAACATGTACAAAAATACAATCTTAGTTCTTCCCTGAAGGAGTAAAAAACTCGTGCTCAGAGAGATATCTAAACACAAAGATAAACACAAACAAAGATGATTATTTGACACAAACTGGGTCAAGGAAAAAAATTACAGGAATAAATTAAATTTAAAAATACAATGTCAATTTTAAAAATTTGAGTCATACAAATACATACATATTAAATCAATATATATTCTTTAAAAATTAAATTCCTAACGCTATTTTTGAAATTTCTGATATTAAATTTTCCAAATTTGAGTATTTATCAATTATTTTATTGTATAACCTTGGACCAAAGTAGGAACCATGGTCAGAGCTATGCTTGTGAAACACTTTGGTTCCTCTAGTCGTATAAAATCGGATCTTTTAGTTCCATATTTATGATAATACAATTTGAATTTATTACGTTTTTTATGTATGAAGATTAATAAGGCAATATAATAAATCTGTTTAATTTTCAAAACATTAAAATTAGTGAACAAAAGCTCGGATGAGTAATCATTTGGTTTATTAAGGCATATTTTAATTATTCTTTTCTGAATAAGTATTAGTGGAGTGAGATTAGAAATACATGCATGTCCCCACCCTAAAAGTCCATACTGGAGAATGGATTGAAATAAAGCTAAATAAATGAGACGTAAAATATTAATTGGTAAATATGACCGAAGTATAACAAAAATATAAATTGTTTTACGTAATCTGTTGCATAAATATGTAATTTGTTTATTTTATAGAGTGCCCGACTTTGATATTCTGAAGAAAAGTTTCTCACTTCCTAAAAAGTCAATAAAATGTAGTTTAAATAAAATAACTTTGCATTCAGATCCAAAAAGTGATCTATAACATTCAATCTGACATCGCAAAGGGATATTTATTACAAGTATTAATATCTGTTGCCATCTACACAGAGTCGTCATTTGTTAGATGTGGAGGCAATGAGTTGTTGCCATCGAGACGCACTCCACAAACACTGGGACTCTTTACTTCGCATGTACACCGGCGACGGATTTCTTATACCTTGACCTAGTCACACACATTCATCTGACCTACGCCGCATCAAAAATATTGATATACATCACGCTACAAGTGGAGACATTTCTTAATAACTCAAGAAACGGCTACATTCTTTAAATAAGTACATTGAAATTAAAAGTTTGCAATTCCATTTATTATGACTGTAGATAACAGAATTCTGAGTTGTATACTACAAAATATATATGAAACATTTTTACTGTTAATAAAGCCAAAACTATTCAGGTAACTTGAAATTACCTTACACTGATACAAATAAAGTAATTCTTCAAATCTACTTTGGGAACTCATACTGTAAGTGTTCAATATATGCTTCTTGTTTCACAGGATACACGTTAAGGCGATAGTCTTATTCCTCCCAAACTAAATTACTTCTTTGGAAAACGTATTATATATCTTTCACGTGTTAAATTTTTATGTTGCCTTGTTAACATGTTTCGACCTGTTATTGGTCATCTTCCGAACTGGTCGTTGCTGGTCTTGACGCCTTTTGTTTTGTTTCCTGTGGGGGTGTGTTTGTGTAGTGTAATGTGGAGTCAAAGATTGTGTGTGTTCTGAAATTGAGTTGTGTGTTGAGAATTTCGTTTGGATGTGTTTTTGTGTGTCTGTATATTTCCTATTGCCCTAGTGTGTTTAGTTTCTGGCTTGTTGGTTGGATGTGTAGAATTTCCATGTCTGTGTTGATGTCTCTTTATGTGTGGTTAGCATCTATGATGTGTTCTGCATATGTGGAAGTGTTTTGTAATTTTGTTATGGATGTGATCTGTTCTTTGTAACGTGTTTGAAATGATCTGTCTGTCTGTCTGTCCTATATAGAAGTTGTTGCAGGTGTTACATTTGAGTTTGTATACGCCTGTGTGGTTGTATTTGTTTGTTTGTGTTGTAGGTCTGTTGAGATATTTTTGTAGAGTATTATTTATTCTGTATGTGATGTAATTTAATTTCTTGAATGAGGTTGCAATCTTGTATCTGTTTTCGTATATTAGTGTGATGTATTTTTTGTGTTCTTGTGGTGTTTGTGTTGTATTCTTATGTTTTTTTGTGATTATGTTTTATCTTTCGTATTATGTTGTCTATTATGTTGAGGTTGTATCCGTTTTCTTGTGCTATGTATTTGTGTTTAGCTCTTCGTTGTTATCATGTTGGTTCATTGGTATGTTGAGTAGTCTGTGTACCATTGTTCGGAATGCAGCTTGTTTGCCCTGTGTTGGGTGATTTGATGTGTTGTGTATATGTGTTGTTGTTGGTGTGGGTTTTCTGCAGACTTTGAATGTGTGTTTGTTGTCGATTTTTGTTATTGTGATGTCGAAACATGTTAACAGGTCGAAACATGTTAACAAGGAAACATAAAAATTTAACACTGAAAGATATATAATACGTTTTCCAAAGTGATTTAGTGCTAAAATTTGTGTAATCAAGATGTATAAATTATTTCATCTGAAAATGTAATCTAGAATTAATCAGTTCGTCTAAATCATAAGAAGTGAGGGCACATTAACAAATCCGCAAAGAAAAGGGTCGCACAATGTGACATCGGGACTCTTGGTGGCCACAGTAAGAGACCATATAATATAATATTCTTTTATTAAATCAGTCTAATTGACATATCACAAATATAAAAAGTCAATGACACTTACCCATGTAAGTGATCATTGTGTACTATACTATACTATACAGTACACAATGATCACTTACTGTACATGGGTAAGTGTCATTGACTTTTTATATTTGTGATATGTCAATTAGACTGAATTAATAAAACAAAATTATATTATATTATATCATTGACTATCTGAACATTTCAACATGCTTTCTACGGTAAGAGACCATGGCTGTCTCTGTCGTACGGCATATGGAAGTAGCCTATTCCATCTCTTAATACTTTCCTTTGAAGGGAAGAGATGGGTACGGACTGGAGACTGTCCTCGCAAGTAGGCCGCTGGACTGGGCCCATTGTACTAACCGGAATGGAATGATATCCATGCCCTGTGGCTGGCTCCCGAGCTATAAATTTCCATGCGGGGCGCCCCCGAACTCCCCTACAGCGTGTAGAATTCTTTCCACGTGAGCATCACTGCGGTCCCTTAACTCCCAGTCCCACGAGCTACCATGAGTCGCACGCGGAGAGCCCACGGTACATAACACTACCACCAGCAACTAATGACCACTATACCACGGGGTCAAAGTTAGATGGCGGCCAGCAGCCGACTCTACATCGGAAACAAGCCCGAAGAATGTGAAGGAAACGGAGGAAGTGTAATTATGATGGGATAATGAATCCGAGGTAAAATGCCGAAAGTTATCCTGCAATTCTGATTCAATTTCTTGAGAGAAACCTCGGGATAAAGCTCAACCAGGTCACTTATCCCAACCAGGATTTGACAGACATCCTAACAGTTTTTCTACATTTGTTGAGGCTGTAGAAGTGTTTTGTCCAGGTAATTTCTAACATCCCGGTAGCAGTCATCTTGTTGGAAGCTAAAGTTTCCTACGTCCTCATCCAGTTGAAGAAGTGTTCCTCAACCTAAGAGCGCTAAATATATGTAGGCCTACTAGTTACAGTTCTTTTATTATATCTCTTTCGGTGAGTGACTGGTAAATTTCAAATAGCTAATCTTAGTCGTGAGCGTCAGAGCATTAAAAAGCATTGCAAACTTCTCTTTTCCTCTCTCTCTCTTCCCCCCTCTACCGCAAACATGACGTTGCACAGAGGCAGAGATATAATACAATATCTGTATCACAGATAGTCAGTCGTCTGACAAGCAAACATTCTCATGGGGCAGATAAAAAATTTAATGTTTGTCTTCCACCATGTAATTAATGTCAAAACAAGTGCTTATACAAATGTTTTCCACTCGAGCGCAATTACGAGGGCTGTAAAAATAAGTTCACATGAAGCTATTTACAGAAAGAAAACACAAATTCATGGAAAGATTAATTGGGACAGATACAACAATTCTTGAGCTATCTTTCAACATATTTCCCACCAGAAATGAAACATTTATAATCCCGTGGGATCAACAGAGAAGTGCAGACGGCTGTAGCGCATGGTTCCGATCCTAGGCGGCAGACTTCTATGACGCATGGATACAAAAGTTGATCCCATGGTAAGACAATGTTTCAATTTCGATGGGGAATATGTTGAATAATAGATCAACAATTGCTGTATCTGTTACAATAAAACTTTGCATGAATTATGTTTTCTTTCTGTAAACGGCCCCAGAAAACATGGAATGGAATTTAAGTGAGGGGGCACGGGTGGCCCAGCACTGCGACCTGTTGAGATCTATTGCGCTAACCCTTGATATGGAATGAGTTGCGTGTCATAGATCCCCTACGCGCACCAACCCAACCACATGACTCCCTAATGACCGGTCCCTACAGCCACAGAAATCCATATACTATTCCTGCTTCGGCAACTTCCCCCAAGGCCTCCCTGTCGGTCCGAGGCGAAACTCCTCCCCCGAGTAGGTTCTCCTCGGGTGCTCGTTGCAGAAGCCATCCAACATTCGTGTTGCTACATTCCACGGAGGCCGGTCGAGAGAGCCAGTAGTTCCGGTAGGCCGCCTGTAGAGTGATATGAAAAACCAGAAACGGGTTGATGAGGAAAGGATGAGTGGGGTTCCAATCGCCTGATAAAGTTATCTGATATTCATCCTTAGGAGAGATGTGAAAACTCCGAAAAAAACCTCACCAGGCAACTCGTCCTCACCGGGAATCGAACCCGGGACCGCTGAGTTCAGAGTAAGACTCACTAAACCCTTAGCCCAACGGTGGACCCCAGAAAACTTACTTTCTGGACGGTCCTCGTAATTGCACTCGAGTGGCCAAAATTAGTATAATAGGCTACTTGTTTTGACTTTATTAACATCGTGGAAGAAAAAAAAAAAACTTTATTTGTGCCACGAGAATGCTTGCTTGTGAGCTATTATGCTTGCTCCAGGGCAACAAAGAGAGCAGTGGTATCAACAGTGTGTCTTATCGTAATTTCTAGAGTTTCTCAACCTAACAACGCAAAATGAATGTCGATATCGCAGATTGAATATTGTATGAAAGAAAAATTAAGTGTCTGTTTCCATACATAAAGGAAATGTTTACCTTAGGATATGTTCTGACCTAAGATAAATAATAATGTTATTAAAAAAAGTGCGTTCGCATAAAAATTGTCGATAATATTAAATCTCAAACGTTAAGCCATCGTTTCACCACAAACTGGTTCGCGTTATCTGTTTTTCAATAGTAGCTCCGCTTATTGAAACAGCATAAGGATCTCGATTCTGATTGGCTGTCCGAATAATGACGTCACCATAGCTTTATCGAATAATTACGGACGGATGAAGTGCGACAACTCTCTAATAACTTGCTAATAAAGCCGTTTTTACCAAACCACGCAAATGTTATGTTTAGATCTGACTTTTAACACATGCAATGTCAAACGAATGCAATGTGAATGAAATACATACTGCAGACATGCGCGATTAAGTGCGTAATTACAAAACACGGGTGAGGTAAGATACTGTGCCACCACTTTAACAAAACATGCTGAAAATAAGTGAACAAGCCACAGATATCGGCAATGTACAGTCTTAGAAATAAGTTTTGTCGCACAGATACTTTGTAAGTCCCAGAAAGAAGGCGGTGCGCATGATCAGACATACAACGAAACAAAACTAATTTTATTACCTCAACTAGTCCTCTTGTGAACCAGGTCGCTCGTCCACTGATCATGCGCACTGCCTCCTTTCTGGGACTTACAAAGTATCTGTGCGACAAAAGTTTTTCTAATACTGTACATGCTAGTAAATATACTGTCATGAGTCTGTCGCATTTAAGCACACTTAAATGCCATTGACCTGGGCCGGGATCGTCAGAGGAAGAACAATTGCTTGTACTATGAAGTCTGATTAATGTAATAAATTATTAGTTAGCGATGTATGCAATGGAGAGGGAAAGGAACTAATCACCCTATCCCAATGTCTCCTGGCTTAGTTGCCTCATAATGGGTAACTTATTGGTGTCACTTATGAGGTTCAAACCTGTATTCGGATAGTTGACTAAACAACAGCTAAATAACCATAGCGAGAATCGTGAAATAATTAGAACTGTAATGGAGTACTTTAACGAAAAAAAAATCAACAGCTGCTAGTGGACAGTCTCAATCCACTGTTTGTAAAATTCTAAGAGAAACAAAATTAGCAAATATTCATGACGAACAATTTAATTCCCAGAAAAAACGTACAAACAGCTCTATGAAATTTCAAGTCGGTGAATTTGATTGTATACTGCATTGTAAAGCACCTTCAAAGAGTTTATGTTACCTGTCGTTATGTTGTTGCAAAAATTGATGTGGCTATGTAATTAAAATTTAAAATAAGTACCGTACCTTCAAACCGAGGAACTCAACAAAGGCATTGCGATCAGTGGAATTATTATTATTATTATTATTATTATTATTATTATTATTATTATTATTATTATTATTATTCGAGATAGCAATTTTACATACGGAGTACTGTGTAGTTACACAGACGTCGATCTTGACGACATGATTGTAGCATTGCTTTCAGAGATACCTGCATCCTTCGCTCGATACGATGGATGTAAATAGGCATATACTGTTTTCCTACTACTTTTCTATGATGCCTAATTGTCGGATTCTATTACTATCTCATTATAATGATAGAGTGCCTCCAATGTTAGCAGAGCTAGAGTGAGTGCAGTTATAGACGGACCGTATGGTCACTTCCTTTCGTTTGTTATCATTTCTGCAAGTAGTGGAAGGGAGCTAACTGGCAGCTCACTGATTCCCCTCTCCGGATTGAAAGTGAATACGGTCGAGTAATGCATAATACATTTTTAATCGTTTAGTTAAAAAGGTATTGAGGTGAAATATCCAACAGTCAAATGTTTTGGTTCAAAGCACGATGCGATTAGAATTTTGGGTTATCATGCTGGCTAATGGATTTGACGGTATCGAGTTCAACTCCGACCGATGATGATGGGTTTTAAAGAACGTTGGTCTTTTACCTCAAACATTTGGATTCTTATCACGAAAGTTCTCTTAAAGCTTGTAGGTATATTTCGGAAACATGCTTTGTAACAATATCCTGAACTGTAGTGGTATAAAATGTTACATTTTAATGAGAGTAAATAAGAAATTATATTTTATTCCGTGAAACTGAAAAATGTAATGGAATCCGAAGTAGACCTGTACGAATAAGCAAAAAAGAGAAAGACCAATAACAATATGGCAACCTGTTTACAATTGATCTAAGCCTGGAAAACAGAGAATGGAAGGATATACGGCAAGCTATGACATATTAGAGCTATAAATGTCAACATTACTAGAAACGAATTAGTTATCTTACTCACAGTACATTACATTAGTTTAGTGTTATATGCAGGGCGGATAAATGCTGCAAGACAAGGCCAGGGAGTGATATATCGCATCTAGACAAACATATTGGTAAATGGGACTGCAATCTATTCTCTATCTTGCAGTTGTTTCCTACAAATCAAATAAGACAACTCCACTTTTGAAGTTAACGCTATGTTAACGATTTTAAGCTGGGATGGTACTATTTCTATTACATGAATCTCCGTCAAGTATTCCACCTCCCAAAATTAATCTTTATCTCTTTCTTATTCCGTTATTGAACGACCCTGTATCAACTACTAGGTTATTTAGCGTAGATAAAATTGGAGATAGAGAGATGATATTTGGCGAGATGAAGGCGAGGATTCGCTGAAGATTACCTAACATTCGCCTTTCGGTTCAGGAAACTCTCACAAAACCAGGTAATCAGCCCAAACAGGAATCAAAGACAGAGCAGCTTCGGATAACAATATTATTTTAGTAATATTTTCCACCTTACTTCCCAATGGAAGAACGCGTAATGATTTACCAATTTAAATAAAACACGTTTAAAAAGAAAACTTGATTATCTAACTCATCTTATATAAAAATAATTTAATGTTTGAAGTATCTAACAAATTTATATGTAGGCCTATACTATTTTGAACTTCTGCCATAAACATCAAAATACATAGCCTAAGTCTACAGTGTGATTCACGAGGATTTTCCATCCTTTACGTAGCTTATTTCTGAAGATTTTTTGAGCAAAAAATGTCATATAAACATAGTTCCTATTAGCGAACTTTTAACTTTGTCGTTCTCGTTTCCTATCACAGCCTACTAGATGCAGTCTGTTGTCATCATAAAGGTATTTCGTCGTGGTATATTTTGTAGCAAGGAGGCCGTGACATCATTTCTTCTTCATCCATTGCTTGTAACTAACCCAGAAATTCAGTAGAATCACTTTCAATATATTATGATACGTCTATATATGACCAGATTACCACGTGAATTGATTTCTAAAATATTTCGCGTCATAAATTTTTAAGTTGGATAACCTGTGTTTTTGTTGGCTGGCTTGTACTCATGAGAGAACTCTATTTCTACACAAATAACATCAGAATGCGTAATATCGACTTTACATATTATCGTTTTTGATATACATATCGATATGCATAGCCGTTTCCAATCTCGGTTTATTTTGAATAAAAAATCTTCACGTTCACGTCCTCCGCTTCCCGTTCTCGTTCTAGTTCTGGTTCCCGATTTTATTATGGACCAGCCGTAACCAGGCTTCCTGGCCCTATGATAATACTAACAAACACATGTACAGCATACCTCAGCAACTACACTTCGGTCATGAAAATCAATTGCACTGCATTTTGTACAGCCCTGTCGATTGACGTCAGCACTTAAAGTTTGAATTATGCTTTGTTGAAGAAAACGGTAATAAACCGCACGGTACGTATGACTGAATTGTAATCAAGGTTTCGGGCGTTTGAGGAAATAATTTCTTTTTTTAAAAGGGTGGAAACGAGCAGGGGTGCCTGGAGGTAAATTACACGTATCACTGTTTGTTTTGTTTCTGAAATTAGTATGGATGTGAGGAGGGTGGCGGCAAGTAAGGGAACAGCTTTAATACAAGTCATCAAGGAGAAATATAAAAAGAGCCCCCCTCGCATTGCATGATGGTCCTTCCCCTCCCCTCCGACGCGCGCGCGTTGGCACCGACTGCCACCACAGGGTGGGTGAGAGGGGGCAGATTGTGCGCGCAGGAGGCATTCCAACAAATTTTAACGAAATAAAAGTCATTCTTGCAGCCTTAATATGGCTGTTATGACGGAAAAGAACCTTTGGGTGCAGTTTTTCTGTTCGTGATGCCGCCAAGACATGAAATCACAGAATAAAACTCACGGATAAGGTTGGTAGGATATAAGAAGGACATGTGTGTGGGTCGTCGAGCAGCAGAAAATCTTCCCAAAATAAATTTAGGCGATATTGCAATTTCTTTTAACTTTGAGCATAGCCTATACCGAACCTTGAAACTTCTTCGGAAAGATATAGTTGTCTGTGACGGGTAAAATAACGAACAAAATGTGGGACAAATATTTAAGATGTTGTGAAATACTTTTCGCGACATGTTCAAAGTTTCTAGACAAACCGAGCTGAATCAATATCTAACATTGCACATGTTTCAATTATCTTTCTCTAGGCCTACTCGATTGTTGTGTTTCAGATTGAAGTATTAGTAGTTTACTTCAACTATACAGGAACTTATAATTCAGATGATATTATTATTATTATTATTATTATTATTATTATTATTATTATTATTATCATCATCATTCACTGATGTCACAAGGTTCTCCTTTGATATTTTTGGTCTTCTCTTCTGGCAGTGGCAACTTCTGAGATGGGGCACCAGGAAGATAGAGATGCGTTACCTCTGTGATATGATCGATGACTACGTATGATTATGTTGCACCAGGAGAGATCTTAAATCTAAACCTAACCTAAATTCCAGATCTTTGACTAACAAAGGAAATATTACCTTTTAAAGGAAAAAGTCCTGTGCTGTCACCGGGAAACTAACTCGGGACTTCATGAACTGAAGACAGAATTTTTTTTTACCTGGTTATTTAACGACGCCGTATCAACTACGAGATTATTTAGCGCCAATGGGATTGGTGATAGCAAGATGATATTTGGCGATATGAGGAGAGGATTCGCCATAGATTACATGACATTTGCCTTACGGTTGGGGAAAACTTAGGAAAAAACCCAACCAGGTATTCAATCCAAGCGGAAATCGAACCCGAGCTCGCATTTCTGTTAGAGGCTGGTAAACCTCATGGCTATATTGCGGCGGAATGATTAGTTCAATGGAGAAAATCCATTATCATTTCGGGAATCGACCCCGCGAACTAGTAGTCTAGAGTAACGCATAATGGGTCACAACGAAAATCTAGATGCACAAAATTAAAAGCTGATCTTCTATATAAACGTTTTATGTATGTATGTATGTATGTATGTATGTATGTATGTATGTATGTATGTATGTATGTATGTATGTATGTATGTATGTATGTATGAACGTATGTACGTATGAACGTATGTATGTATGTATGTATGTATGTATGTATGTATGTACGTACGTATGTATGTATTTATTTATTTACACTGCAAGTGAGCAAGCACCCGGTGGCAGTAGTACGAACAATATAAACAATACACAATACAATTATACAATACACAACACATTTAGATACAAAATACAGTCCACACCTGTGGAGTAACGGTCAGCGCGTCTGGCCGCGAAACCAGGTGGCCCGGATTCGAATCCCTGTCGGGGCAAGTTACCTGGTTGAGGTTTTTCCGGGGTTTTCCCTCAACCCAACACAGCAAATGCTGGGTAACTTTCGATGCTGGACCCCGGACTCATTCCACCGGCATTATCAACTTCAGTTCATTCAGAAGCTAAATAACCTGAGATGTTGGTACAGCGTCGTAAAATAACCTAATAAAATAAAAATAAAATACAAAATACAATTATTGTACAGAAGTTACAGTTAGCATAGGCTATATATCTTATGTACAAACTCTTATTACGTTTGTATGCTACCTGTAAATTCTGTGTAAGATTTAATAATTCATTCATTCATTTATTTTATTCCATATATCTTACATGAGCAATGAAGCTTTAAGATGTGGAACAAGTCAACATTTTACAATATTACAATTACAATTTTTACAAATTTTTATAATTTTACAATTTAGTAATTTTCTACAATTTTTACAATTTTTTGCAATTTTTTACATTTTTTTTTTTTACATTTTGGCGAGATGTAGTGAGATGAGATGAGGTCCGAGGATTCGCCAAAATATTACCCGGCATTTGCCTTTTGGTGGGGGAAACCTCGGAAAAACCCAACCAGGTAATCAAATCAAAGGGGGGTAATCAAATCAAAGGGGTTGATGCCAAGGACTCGCCATAGACCATCCGGCTTCAGTCCCACGGCTGGGGAAAACCTCGGAAGAAACCAAAGCCCAAAGGGGGATCCAACCCAAGTCCGAACGCAGCTCCGGATCAGCAGCCCAGCGAGTCTGCCGACTGAGCTACACCGAGATCAGTTAAGAGATAAGTTATTAATTTTGTGTAAATCAATCTCCTATAAAGGGGTAGTTTCTCTTACACAAACGTAATTAGAGCTTCTACACAATAAATATGTGCATCTGTAACGTTTGTACAATGTTTCTTAAAAATCGTTGGATAGGAGAGATGTTTTAATTTTGTTCAGTTGGGTTTGCGTTGCGACCTATTGCGGCCGTCTTGAAATACTTTTTTTCTATTTCAATAAGCAGAGGTACTGTATGTAAGGCACATGAAAGCTGTTTGAACACGAACTCAAGAACTCGGTCGATAATATACTATCTATCATAAATGCGTATAAATGAGTACAAATTTTATAACTCAGGACAAATAAAATGATGATTTCCAATACTGATTACAAAAATTCTAAGAACGGGTTCTTTCCAAGTTTGGTATCAGCTGCCGCATAAAGGGAAAGGCGTGATTACGTAGCCTATGCTGAGTGCTCCAAAGCTAATTCATGGATGTCCAACAAAAAACCTCTTTCAACATCTGATATGTAAATGCGGTGGAGTTACTTCCAATCTTATTCCTGTAATGCCCGTTCCTGGGAGATAATTTTAATACAGCCCGTTGTTGTCTAGGTAGGCCTACTGGCTGCAGCGAGACAATAACTACTGGTCACAAATTGAGATTTTGGAGGAAAAACTGTTAGGGAACAACAGACATCATAGATTGAGGACAAGTATTGCATAAGCCTTAAGACACCTTGGTTGGGAGGTTCAAGAAGAGATTCACTGCATTTCGGTCTCAGATTCCAATAGGCGCGCAGACATCACAGGGTTAAGGATAAGACCATGGTATTGGATTCAATCATCAGCTTTGAGAGAAACCTCTCACAAGCGAATAAGGTGAGCAAAGAAAAACGAGAAATTTATTAACCATGCCTAACCTTTCCTCTCTTTTAAATATAACATATCTATTAATCAGTTGGTCGTCCAATGTTTGTTATTTGGAGCAAGAGGTTTCCTTCCACAGTCTACCTACCAACTATTAGTGAAATTAAAATTCGAAGTCTTACATATACAACAAATTGTTTTACAAGTTCTTACGGAATTTTTACATATTGTTCAATATAATTTATGCAGGGTGTTTCAAAACCTCTGCGACAAACTCTGAGTGGTGATAGATCTAACAATAAGGAACTCTTTTTGTTAAACAACCTATGTCTTTTGACACGTCGTTTCGACGTTACCATTGAAAATGGTTTTGCGCGGGAGCATGTCAATGTATGCGAATGTGTGCACCCCTGTTTGGTTGTTGAGATGTTTGTAAGAGACGAGAAGGGTTGTTGTTGTTGTTGTTTGTTTACGTTTAATGTTCAATACCTTTTCCTTTCAGTTCAGTCTAATCATCAATTTAGAATGGATGTCTACACTTTTACCGAATTAGCCGACATTGTAATGTGTTATGGGGAGGCTCGCGGAAACGGAACAAGAGCTCTCCACATGTACCAACAAAGTTTCAAAACAGAAATTACCCTCACCACACAATATTTGCTCGATTTTATCAGCGCCTTCGAGAAGATGGGTCTCTTCGTCCCCGGCGCATTGGTGGAAGACCGCGTAGACGTCCATTCTCAAATGAAAAATGTTATGTTTTATTTAACGACGCTCGCAACTGCAGAGGTTATATCAGCGTCGCCGGATGTGCTGGAATTTTGTCCCGCAGGAGTTCTTTTACATCCCAGTAAATCTACTGACATGAGCCTGTCGCATTTAAGCACACTTAAATGCCATCGACCTGGCCTGGGATCGAACCCGCAACCTTGGGTATAGAAGGCCAGCGCTATACCAACTCGGCAACCAGGTCGACTTTCTCAATTGATGATTAGACTCAATTGAAATGAAAAGGTATTGAACATTAAACGTAAACAACAACAACAACCATTCCCGTCTCTTACAAACATCTCAACAAACAAACAAACAAACAAACAGGAGTGCACACATCGCATACATTGACGTACGCCTGCGCAAAAAACATTTTCAACGGTAACTTCGAAACGACGCATCAAAAGACATAGGTTGTTTAACAAAAAGAGTTCCTTATTGTTAGATCTATCACCTCTCAGAGTTTGTTGCAGAGGTTTTGAAACATTCTGTATTTTCAAGGAAGATAATTTTGCCAATATGACATTTTGGCATCAAGCTAATCCCAAACTCAAAATTTATTTTTTTTAAATTACTTAGCGATTAGAAAAAAAGGTACTGTTCTATAAGCACGATCCTTATGGTCACTCCCACTGGAGGGCTGATGTTTTAACAAATCTTTCTCTCTTATAATATAACGTGTATTTTTTTTTAAATCCCAGAGTTAAAAGTGGAAATTTCATAATAGACAGAACATTGTAAAAATATATATTCCTGGGGATTAGATTCCATTATGAGAAAATAACAATATACTTCTGCAAAACAAACCAAACTATCCAAACCGAGTGCACGAATTCAACTGACAGGATGGAAGTAGACTGACAATAAAGGTTCCCCGAACTTAGGATGTTATCGGAGTTTTCCGGAATGGATTTTAACAATAATATTTGTACAGTTTAATAGCCAAATTATTATAGGACAGTTAAACATTGGTTTCTCATTGAGACAGCGACACTGGTTTTTTGATTTTGTCCACTTAAGAATGTTCTTTGCCCCAGTGCACAACGCCTTGAACATGAAGCTACCGCTACGCTTACTCCTTTCTGAATTACTCTGATGGTTAATCACCTCTTCTCTTCTTTCTTTCTTTCCTTCTTTCTTTCTGTCTGTCTGGCCTTCTGTGCTCGAAGTTGCGGGTTCGATCCCGGCCCAAGTCGATGGCATTTAAGTGTGTTTAAATGCAACAGGCTCATGTCAGTAGATTTACTGGCATGTAAAAGAACTCCTGCGGGACAAAATTCCGGCACACCGGTGACGCTGATATAACCTCTGCAGTTGCGAGCGTCGCTAAATAAACCATAATTTAATTATTTTCTTTCTGTCTGTTCATATTATTTACAATCCTCTCTTTCTTTACCCTATATAATAATAATAATAATAATAATAATAATAATAATAATAATAATAATAATAGTTTATTTATTATAGCGAAGTTAAGGCCATCAGGCCTTCTCTTCCATTTAGTCAGAAACAAAAGAAGCTGATACAATTTTACTAATATTTAAAGAACACTAATAAAAATGTATACAGTCATAACAAGCACAAGTTGAGTAATATAATGCAAACATACTAAATAATAATTACAAAATAATATAAGGATCAAAGTTGCATTCATTGAATATGCTAGCGGTAAGTGAAGCATTATTACAAATTACAAGAATAACAAATTCAAAGTAAATTATAACTATAGAACACTGAGAAAAATTACATATGTGTACACACATACACACAAAGGAGAAAAAAACATGAATACTGGTCACGTGTTACTTTTGAATTGCAATATCGTTCGGCAGTTCCTGAGGGAGATGGGCAGGGAGTTTCAGAAACGAATTGCTGATACTGTGAAAAAGGAAGAATAGTGAGCTATTTCATGGCAAGGCATAGGTAATAAAGGGTCATTTTTAGAACGAGTACCCAGGCTGTGATACGAGGACAAGAAATTAAAACGCACTGAGAGATAATTAGGCGAAAAAGTATTGATGATGCGATATAGGAAAATTAGTGAATGGATATATATTCGGTCCTGCAATCTTACCCATTGGAGCGTTTCAAGGGAAGGTGTAATGTGGTCGCATTTGCGGATGTTGCAAATGAAACGTATGCAGGCTTTATGAACGCGCTGCAATCTTTGGAATAAGTTAGAATTTAAATGTTAGTAGAATGTCGCAATAGTCAAAATGTGGCAGCACCAATGTTTGTACAGGGACATCATTTTATTTTTACTAACATTTTTAATATTAACCTGGCTATACCTTTAGAGAACCGGAAAACACGTTCGCTACCCCTTTCCACAACTGGAGTTCGATGATACTGGCGTAAAACACAAACAAATCACTTTACTAGGTGTAGGAGGGAAGACAAGTACTTCATCCATTTACGTAAACTAGGAAATATCGCGATTTTGAGTTCGATAATTTTCATTGGGATTTTTATTTAATCAAAATGCAGTACTGTATTAAGAATAAGTGTTTTTACTCACGAACTGAGCTATCCATGCGAACGTATTCATTATTCACTGTATATTATCTGTCTACAGCACATTAGCGTACAATATAGAGAATGAAGTTAAATTGAAAAATAATCATAATATGGATATTTAAACACATTTTTGAAGATGGTAGCCATTCATTTCGATAGCCTACAGGCTTCAGTTCTTTGTGCATATTATCGCACTATAGACTATTGCATCTAATTCCAATTACCAGTTTCGTCCTTCGTACTAGTAACTCATGTTGAAATAATTCTGTACCTACTCTATAAAAGAGTACCTTATGTAATGTAAATTCAATCTTCACTTCTGCCCGACCCGCATAGATAAAATTACTCAGACATGTTATCTACTGTCCGTCCAAGTGGTTATGCCGCAGGATCGTAGAAAGGAGGGAAATCACATGACAGTTAATTACTTAACGAGGCCCTTTTATTTAAGTTATTTTAAACAGTTGTACAATATTACGTAAACGTCCAATTCCTAACAGAAATTAATGTTCTCAGAAAAGAGCTAAGACAGCCCAGCTTTTACAGAGGGCCGTGCAGAAGCAGGTGGGGTAAATCGGGATGCGACGTAGGCAAACGGACAATACCTGTGCGAAAATACGATTCAATATTAAAAGTTCTTTCGTCACTGGAAAACGCGAACATATTTCTGGAACGTACTATACTCAGTAACTCAGTGCTGTTTACTATAAGCGGCCTTGATTCTGTCTGGAAGACAGTTGGAACTTCATTAGTAGAAGGGGTGGGAGTGAAGTACATTCAAAAACTCAGGTACAATAAAAATTGAAGTAAAAATAAAATGATGTGCCTGTATAAGAATTCTTTTCAATTGAAAGGGTAGAAAATTTTTCAGGCGATTTAATGAATGAAGGATGGAGAAGACGGTCTTGCATGTGTGTGTGACTTGAACATTCCACTTGAGGCTCTTGTCCATGTACACACCTAGATATTTGACAGAGGGACTGAATGGGATTATAGTATGTGAGAAATATCATAAATATATCATTGTTATACAATACTTACTTCTAATGTTTGATATACCATAAACATTTTACATCTGTATAAGACACCATAAGAGACTGTTTCTCTCGTCTCCCCTAGACTTCGATTACACTGCATAGCATACGCCCAGGCATTCTCGAGCACTGACCTTCCCTACTTACGTAATACCGCGTCACTTCCGCCTCGCCAACTCGGCGTTGACTCAAGGTGAGTGCACAGACACTGCCAAAAATATCTAGCTCCCTTCTACACCACATTCAACGACCGAAGTCCAGCTGGCCGGAAATTGGTTGAGAATGGCAGATAGCAATGCGTTAATAATATAGTTTATACAGGTGATTCAGGAGGAACAGCAAAAATTTGATGTGGTAATATGACTATTCTGAATGAAAACGTTCATGTAAACATATGTCCAATTTTCAATGGGTGTCGAGAAAGGCTGTTTGAATATTAGACATAACAAGCGTTGCAAGTGGCGAAAGGAAATACAAATTAATTATGATCACATGCTTATTTACATTATTTCTATCAATACATTTCAACAGTTCACTTTTTAGCTCTGTTGGGGACAGTAAGTGTTGCTTTTCTGAGGTATACATGTTGTTCTTTTATGAGGGCAGCACTATTCATAATACGAGCAATCAATCTGTCTCTCGTGTTTACTTCGTTTCTCTACACCTCGCCTTTCATCCATCCTCGCTGGAGTAAGGTCTGGGGACGTTCGTGGCCAATGCACGTGAGCATCGTGGTCAATTCATCTTTCGGGGAAAGTTAGATTTAAATTTTGTATCACTTGACGGCTGAATCAGTGTTGCCAAAGCATGATACTGGAACTGATCAGGAAAAGGAAAAGGAATTGGTTCGGTAACTGGTTGAGAAGGTACTGTCTACTAAAGGATGCACTAGAAGGAATGGTGAACGGGAGAAGAAGTCGGGATAGAAGAAGAAATCAGATGATAGACGACATTAAGACATATGGATCATATGAGGAGACAAAGAGGAAGGAAGAAAATAGGAAAGATTGGAGAAAGCTGAGTTTGCCGTGAAAGATCTGCCCTTGAGAGAACACTAAATGAACGAATGAATGAATGAATGAATGAATGAATGAATGAATGAATGAATGAATGAATGAATGAATGGACAGATGTTAGTTTCATTATAAGTAATATAATATATTAATCGGTAATTAATCTCAGAAGCAATAACTTACGTAATTTAGACCTAAATGAAGTTACTGTCCAAATACCCCTTACTTCATTCGGAAGCGAGTTCCAATTTCTAGCAACTGAAATTGTATAGGATGAAGAATATATGGATATCTTGTGGTAAGATATAACGAGCAAATTATTGTGATGAGCCCTGGTACTTAGTTGCTGTTATGCGGATACATTTTTAAAGCGATAAGCCAAGTAGATAGATGTAGCGATAGGTAGTATTTGTAGTAAGAGAATAAGAAAACGCAGGGCTCGTCGATCGCTTAGCCTTAACCAAGACAGAGTTTGGGAAGACAGGGAAACATGATCATACTTACGAACATTGCAAAAATAACGGACGCAAGTATTACGCACAAGTTGTAGCCTGCTACTCAAATTTTCATTTAGGTTACCTAATATAAGGGCAGGTCTTTCTGTGCAGTCTCAACCATTCTCCAATCTTTCGCATTTTTCGCCTTCCTCTTAATTTCTGCATTCGATTCATATATTTTAATGTTGTCTATCATCTCATATATTCTTCTCCCAAATATTATTATTACTACTTACTAGAGGTTCTGTATTTTTCGAAGTCATGTCTTGACAAATCATATGTTCAATTACTCTACAGTCGTGTCTGATTATTATTATTATTATTATTATTATTATTATTATTATTGTTGTTGTTGTGAAACTGATTGTTCTGTCATTAGAAATCCGCTATAGGAAGGAATCTAATCGCAGTTGGTAAAAAGCTGTCTTGTCTACGTCTGTAACGTCCCGCGCCAACGAAATTGTCCGAGAAGTAGGGCTGATGTTTGACGTAGTTATTCCGCCGTGCTGGAGACGAATGTCGTTGGTCTGATTCATTGTTTCGCACAGCCAGACAAAACTCGCGCTTCGTTTGTTTCAGCTGCAGGGAAGAACAAACGCGAATCTGGACGCGGGATGGGTTAACTGAGATGCATCGGGAATCAGAGCTTCTCTCCCTCCCTCTCCCCCTGTTTCTTCTTTCCCCACTCACCCTCCCACCCACCATCCCTCTTTCCAATCTTTGATTTCACGGACCACAAATTTCCCACACGATTTACTTTAAATCATGATAAAAGCCAGTAGATAAAAAATAACTGTATTGGGAATTTAGTTAGTTCAGTAAATTTTGAGGCGCGTTTGGAGGTAAACGTAGCCGTGACAGCATTAAAAAATGGCCATTATGAAGGTCGTTCATACTTTTCTGTTTGATAGTTACAAGTATTTTGCTGAAAGTACTTTATTTATATTGGTAACAATAGCATTTCTTTTTGTGGTTAATTTATTTTCAATATAATAAACAAGAACTTAATACATAACTAATGTATAAGTACCTGAAGATGCCAGAAGTGGCGAAAACGTTACTCCTTCCAGCTAAAATACAGTGTGACTTTCCTGGAAAACTATTATATATAAAAATTATTTAACGACGCTCGCAACTGCAGAGGTTACATCAGTGTCGCCGGTGTGCCAGAATTTTGTCCCGCAGGAGTTCTTTTACATGCCAGTAAATCTACTGACAAGAGCCTGTTGCATTTAAACACACTTAAATGCCATCGACCTGGCCCGGGATCGAACCCGCAATCTCGAGCATAGAAGGCCAGCGCTACACTAACTACGCTACCGAAGGCGACACATTATGTATGAAATTTAAAAACCATAATGGAAATCCGATAAGCTGTTATATTAAGTTAAGTTAAACAGAAGGTCCGTCTATGCTTATCTAAAAGTTATTGCACACATTTTGTTTAATAAATATTCAACGTTTTTGACTCGACCGTTCAAAACATCTTTGTTTGTACTTCATTTTAATACTTCACTGATATAACAGTTCATACCAGCATTTTAACGATATTATATATTAAAAAAAGTAAATGTCACAATTGTATTGTTTCAAAATATATGTTTTCACTCTGTTCAATTTTAACAGTGTTTCACATTATATATTATATCACACACATGTATATTTAAACAGATTTACTTATGTATTCATTGGCATAACTTCTGAAGATGACTCAGTCGAGTCGAAAACGTTAAATATTTGTTAAAGAAACTGTGTACAAATTTAATAACTTTTAGTTAATTGTTCCAAACAGATAAGCATAGAAGGACCTTGTGTTTAACTTAACTTATTATTATATATTAATAAATATAAATTAATGACGGAATGTATTATGTAGTTGTATAATCTTTTCATGATGAATTAAAGAACTTCACTTAATTATCGTAATTTTCGAAGTAGGTTTACATAAATTTTAAGCGCCGGCTGCAGAGCTCTGCCAGCTGAACTATACCAACACGATTGTAACAGCGTATATACATTGCGCGTCGGTACCTTTGAAGTAGCAGTGACTTATTTCAATGACCTTCAAACCAGCTGTACCTGCAACAGCGTGAGGTTCTGCCTTTTTACCTAGAGTTGGCGTTGATATAGCACCAGGAATCGACAGAAGAAATACTTTCAGCAGGCTTGCCAGAGAATAAGGGTTGCTGTTCCATCGTTCCCGGATGCTCGATTGCGTTGACCTCTACGGTTTGATTGTGTAATTATACGCTAAATGAGTCATGCGCATAGAAAAACACAGGACAATTCACTCAGATTCCATTCTTTATAATTCCTATTCGCAGGTTGTAACTCGTGTCTGAGGTTAGGGTCTAAAAATAGCTTAAAAGATAACCTTCTTAGCATTTCACTCCAATCATACTGACTTAAACTATCACTGTCTACATTGTTACTCCTTCCTTAAGACACGCATTCTGATAGTGCTGTATTTTGAAAATTGTCTCATAATAATCTCTTTCTATTATCTAACATTATTTGAAATATATTAACATTCTATGTATTTTAGCTTAATTCTGCTACATAGTTTGTATTTCAGTGTTTAATTAATAGTTCATAGTATTTTGTTGTTTAATTCGTAAATAACTCTTGTATACATGTAGCTCTTATCTAAATCAAATTGTTGAATTCTTTGTAAGTTGATACATATGTATGTATACTTTTTGCTGGTTGAGTGGAAGAAAAGGCCTTACGGCCTTAACTCTACCAGCTAAAATAAATCATTAATAATAATAATAATAATAATAAGTTATTATTATTATTATTATTATTATTGTTATTATTATAACCGGATGATGATTATTGGACTGCTTTTTCCCCCCCTTTTTTCAACTATAAGGAGAATGTGATATAATCAACGCGAATACTTGAACTCAATTCCTGAAACACATTCACTGTAAACTTCACCTACGCTACTAAACTTTGCAGTTGTAACAACGTCGTTAAATAACAGAGTATACATTTTTTAATCGATACATTTTTCGATTTATTGTTTAACAACAAAATAAATGGGGATTGTTGCATCACTAACGACTGTCACAAGTGAAATAATCATGCGGTTGTTTACAGCTGGAATTTGGAGCGAAGAGAACCGCAATCGTGCTCAGTTCGCGCGGGTTTGAGTAATTCTGCTAATAATCGATTCATTTGCAGTGAAGCTGCTTATCATACTATTAGTAGGAGTTTTAGTATGTCAGTATTACAATGAAAATAGACAGAGAATAGGACGACGAGTAACGCAGATAAAGATTCATATATTAGCGATTTGTTCAGAGGTCACAAGAATTGAGAAGTTGGCATGCCAAAATTCTTTAAATATAAAATCTGTGTGGTTACAAAAACATATCGGGCTGTGAGTCAGTACGAGGGTTGTTTGAAACGTTCATAGCCTGACATAGAAATTAAACCAGTATTATTCCCAAACAATCTTTATTTCTCAACAAAATCCCACTAAGATCCACACATTTGGTCCACCGATTTTGCAATGTTGCTATTCCTCCAGGGCTTCAAAAACCCTTCTGCTGCTACGATACCTTCTTCATTTCTTCCCAGACAATTGAGTTTTGAGCTTTGGGAAAAGAAAGAAGTCAGTGTATGCGGCATCTGGTGAGTAGGGGCTGAGACAACATTTTTGAACCGTAGTTCGAGTAGTTTAGTAACAACGATTGCAGACGTGTAATCAGGTGCATTATTACTATTAGGCCTACCTTTATAAATTCTGAAATCCAAATCAGCTAATGAAAATTGCTATTAATTTTATGAAAAATTCTCAAGTTTGTGAAGCCTAAAACATTATTTTTTGACGTATTTATTAGTGAGAAATAAATCTCAGATGTGACAACATACTCCACACGATATCCTGAAAACACAGATAAAGTACATTGTGAAATTTTGATGCAAATATTCATTAGTAGGTATCTATACGAAATCATTCCAAATGCTAAAATTGAGGATTGTTATACTTAAAGGTGAATGGGATAATTATTTACTTTGAAGCTTATAAGATTGTATGTATGTATGTATGTATGTATGTATGTATGTATGTATGTATGTATGTATGTATGTATGTATGTATGTATGTATGTATGTATGTATGTATGTATGTATGTATGTATGTATGTATGTATGTATGTATGTGTGTATGTATGTATGTGTGTATGTATGTATGTGTGTGTATGTATGTATGTATGTATGTATGTATGTATGTATGTATGTATGTATGTATGTAAGTATTTATTTACACTGCAAATGGGCAAGCACCCGGTGGCAGTGGTATACACAATGTAAACAATACACAATAAAATGATTAACAATACACAATAAAATCATAAACAATACACAATAAAATTTACAATACACAATACAATTATACAATACACAATACAATTATACAATACACATTACAATTATATACACAATACAATAAGAATACACAATACAATTTAACACAATAATTAGAATTAATAATAAAACATAAAATACCTAATTTTACAATACAAACTACATATGTATAGGCCCTACATAAGTTTCAATAGTCTTTCACTTTACTCTCATCTCACTCACTGTAGTGGCACTATGACGCATTTCACTGACACTATAGAACACATTTCATTGACGCTATAAATTATCACTGATCGGAACTAGTCACTGCATTGTAAAACCATAACTTCACTGACTCACTTGGCTTCACTGATACAACAGTTCAAATAAGTCAAATAATTACACCCTTATGCATACTTATAAACAGAACTACATTTAAGCTAAACATTTCTAGTCTAAGGCCCTCTTACACGCTATTTTTAAATAATTTACAATTCAAACCAAGGAAGTAACTCTCAGGCTAAATAAATACATGTCATCTAAAACAAATTAAATGTTAAATGTCACCTTAATTTTAATTTGCACGTTGTACACAACTTTTTAAGTTATTCTCGAATCTCCTTAAGGAAGAACAGCCCTTAAAGACCGCTGCAGGTATGTCGTTCCAATCATTTATAGTTCTATTTAAAAATGAGAATTTACCTACATCCGTTTTCTGTTTCCTACATTTGATTTTAAAATCATGATTGAGGTCAATTCAGTGAAATTTAATACCAATTTTATACGTGTCTGTAATAAACAATTAGGAAAACAATATGTGAAATTGAAAATGTGATTATGGATAAAATTTACATTACTAAATTTAATGTATAGACTAATAGGTATTTTAAAGAGAGAAAAAATTAATTAATATAATGTAATACATTCACATAATTATTTTAGGACCGTACTTCTGAATTGGAATATGCGAGTACATATTAAAATGTTAAAATACTTTATTATTTTTGCTTTAAGAGACCTTGCTTATATTTTAAGTAACAAATGTCTGCATCACTTAAAGTGTCTAATTTAGTAGACTACCCAGTTTCTGAACCCAAACGTCAGCGGTTGACCCGTGTCTCGCAAGTACGTTAAACAAGACTTTTTCTGCACAGAATAAAACTCTGCTTGCAACATACTGCATTAAATCCATATGAGGATATAACAAGAGGGATAAGTCTGTCATATAATGGGAGCTCGTCAAATCCTCTTGTCCAGTATATCGTCCACATGAAGATCTTCTATCCGTCTTCATCCTTCAGCTCGCTTCTAAGAAGATTTGGCAACACTGGGCTTTTAGAAATATTGGCTTTCATAAATGTGGGGTCAGCTACAGCTAGGTACCCTCTACCCCTCGTAACATTCACCCTCCATTCGTAGGTAAACCGGCGAGGTGATCCCTTTACGATTTAGAAACAGATGAACATCAACTTGGCAACAAAAGCGAACGGTCGCTTCCTTATTGACAATTAACCAACTACAAGGGAAGGAAAACAGATATGGATCACGTTACAGCATGTTAAAGGGGATGATGGGAGAGATATTATATTTCCTTGAGCTGGGAAAAGGGCGTCATGTTTTTATCTGCTTATTACACGAAACATAAAAAAAAGAAAGTAGGCATATATTCATGTTCCAAATGAAATTTTCAAAATAGCATTGAAATATTTGCTTTCAGTATCTCTGACAAAAGCCACACGGGAACGAATCCCTATAAAAAAATGAAACGTTTATGCTGTTCGCGGTTATGAATGTGAGTATGGTTGGGACAAAGATATTTATGATTTGAAATAAAATTTTGATATTATTTTCATTTCTAGCTTCATATTATATTTCGTATATAAATTCAACAAGGCTGAGTATTCTAGTTAATTACTTCACAATCGCTCCTCATTCCGTGAGGCCTAGTCTAGAGACCAAATACTTATTGACAGTCTATTCTAAATGATTCACACATCAATATGACGCACCTGAGTTGTTTATGAATAGTAATGCAGTAAAACCTCCCTAAAACGAAACGCGATTGTTCCAGAAATTTTTTTTCTGCTTTCACAGGTTTTCATTTTACGAAGGATTGAGTTTTGGCAAAACTAAGAATAGTCTACTGCAATATGCTCACTGTACGAAGAACACAATAAAAAATTATTTGAAATAAAAGTTACTACAGTACATCAAAAGTGTATTTTATTTTCATAAAATTGCATATTGCAGCGTCTCTCTCTCTCTCTCCCCCTCCCCCTCTCTCTGCGCCCTAGTTTCTCGGCCTTCACATTCCTTTCAAAGTGCATTGCCGCGACTTTTTTTGATGGAAATGTAGTAGGATTTCCTTCGCGTCCTGCATCAATTTAGATTGTAATTTTCTCCCTGATCCATCGGTTGTACAGGGACATCATTTTATTTTTACTTCAATTTTTATTGTACCTGAGTTTTTGAATGTACTTCACTCCCACCCCTTCTACTAAGGAAGTTCCAACTCCACACAGAACCAAGACCGCAGATAGTAAGCAGTACTGAGTTACTGAGTATAGTACGTTCCAGAAATATGTTCGCGTTTTCCAGTGACGAAAGAGCTTTCAATATTGAATAATATTTTCGCACAGGTACTTTCCTTTTGCCTACGTCGCATCCCGATTTCCCCCACCTGCTTCTGCTCGCCCCTCTGTAATAGCTGGGCTGTCTTAGCTCTTTTCTGAAAACATTAATTTCTCTTAGGAATTGGAAGTTTACGTAATATTATACAGCTGTTTAATTTAACTGAAATAAAAGGGCCTCGTTAAGTAATTAACTGTCACGTGATTTCCTCCCTTTCTACAATCCTGCGGCATAACCACTTGGACGGACAGTAGATAGCATGTCTGAGTAATTTTATCTATGCGGGTCGGGCAGAAGTGAAGATTGAATTTACAGTACGTAGAGTAGGTACAGAATTATTTCAACATGAGTTACTAGTACGAAGGACGAAACTGGTAATTGGAATTAGATGCAATAGTCTATAGTGCGATAATATGCACAAAAGAATTGAAGCCTGTATCGAAATGAACGGCCACCATTTTCAAAATTGTGTTTAAATATTCATATTATGATTATTTTTCAATTTAACTTCTTTCTCTATATTGTACGCTAATGTGCTGTACACAGTATAATATACATTGCATAATGAATACGTTCGCATGGATAACTCACTTCGTGAGTAAAAACACTTATTCTTAATACAGTACTGTACCTTGATTAAAGAAAAACCTAATGAAAATTATCAAACTCAAAATCGCGATATTTCCTAGTTTACGTAAATGGATGAACTACTTTTCTTCCTTCCTATACCTAGTAGAGTGATTGTGTTTTACGCCAGTATCATCGAACTCCAGTCTTGGAGGGGGAGCAAGTGGTGTTTCCGGTTCTCTAAAGGTATAGACAGGTTAATATTAAAAATGTTAGTAAAAATAAAATGATGTCCCTGTATAACTGAAGTTGTGTTTGGTGGAAAATAGACCAACTTCACGTTAGACATATCAATTCTTGGATGACAGGCAGCATTGACTAAAAACAGTATGATCTTACGACCTTGACGTTTCATTGCTCCATTAAAATTATGAAGCCACTCTTCCATGATAGAACTGGTCACCTGTGCTTTTTTATTAAATCGCACAGCTTTACTTTATTCGCACTGTTATTTAACACTGTGCCGGTATTGGCATATTAACACAAAACTCAGAATAAATAAACGGAAAGGTAAAACTGACACTACCCTACAACTATTCACAGTTTTATTCTACTCGCACTGTCTTTATCATTGTATTGACTTGTTAGCACAAAACTGAGAATAAATGAAAGAAATGCAAGAGGGTTGGAAGAAGCAACGATACAGGAGGTCAGTAACCTGCCCGGGTCCTTGACAATAAGCACAGAATAATGACATGGTTAGAGAAGCTTCACCCTCAACGCCTGACAAAGAATAGCGAAAGTCTTTCAGATTATTGCATGTACAGTCATACACAAAAAACAATTATATCATGCTTCTTACAGCATTATCGCAAAACTAAAAATGGTTTGAAAGAATTTAGCAACAGTTACTCTTAAAATTATCCGTTTTATTCAGGTTTTTTACCTAAATGGTGCCCAAAAATGATTCCGGTTTCGCGTTAAGCAGTTTTCCGTTTTAAAGTATTATTTTACATAGTAAATCATACCGTTCCCAAATTTACTTTTCGTTTGTGCAGGTTTCCTTTTTATAGAGGGTACGTTTTAGCAAGGTTTTACTGTATCATATTACAAAGAAATGGTTCATTTGAAAATCAATCCCACAGTTAGCTACTTCAGAAGTGAACTATCTTAAATGACATTTGTCTTTATACTTCCAACATACAGAGTGATTCACGAGGAGTAAACGCCACTTACGGAGATTATTTCTGAAGATATTTTGAGCAAAAGTGCTATATAATCATGGGTCCTATTCTCAATATTTTCAGTTACACTAATTTAAAGTTGTATGTAAAGTACCAATTTCCTTTAGTTTTAAGGGTAAAAGAATATTACAAATAGAGAATGAACCATTCAGAAGACAAGTATCACTTCATTAACTGAATAGTATTCTGGAGCTAAACGTTTGTACATGTTGATTACACAACTTTTAACACTGTATCAATTCGGAATATGTATGATAAGACTTTCAGAAGATGACCCATAAAAGGTCGAAATATGTAAACAAGGTACGTTAGAATTTAACACAAGAAAGTCGTATCATATATATTTCAAACTAAACGTTTGTTGTGAAGTTCTTAATTGCTTCGTACTTTTTTTTTCAATTTTTAACTACAAAATTACATTATTCTTATAAATCACAACAATTTTATTGTTACAAAACGCCACGCTTGTAAGATTGTACAGTAAGGTCCGAAAGTCTTGTCATCTCTCCCTTATTTGTATGTTGATGTGCATCCATTTTGAACATGTCATAACAGATGTGTGACAAAGGTTGATACTTTACGTTCCAGCTTGTTTAGTGATCCAGAACATCAGTATGGGTACCACATTGTCACGGCACAAAATGGTCCGGCGCCATGTTCCGTGTGAAATTTTCCCTGAATGCCTCCCTAACAGCTTGCTTCAAATTTTCAATTGTCTGGGGCCTGTTTCATAAACACAGTAATAATATTAAGTAATAGCATTACAGTCATGAAAATAATTTTATTAACCGACTAAATTCTGTTTCATAAACGTTTTGCACGAGTCATAAAATACGTACAGTAATATTATTAATTTCTTAATGAGCGCATTCTATCAGACTTTGGTCGCGAATGGTCATGCATGGTAAACAGTGGTTATAGTGTGTTTGTATCGTTTGCAGCCAGATGATTTGAGGTTAAGGCTGACAAACATAACCTAGTTGGTCTGCACTCTACAGCTATTTATATTATCCTCTCTGTTAACAGTTATTGAATGAAATAAGTTTTGAAGTGCTATGTTTAATAGCAACAACAGAGTAAATCGTAGTATGTGTAAAGGTTTGGGAGACATTTATTTCAGATAAGATTGTAAATCATTGCAACTCGAAGTTATTGTTTGTTATTTGATTCAGTTGATTTACGAGTAAAAGAAAAAATTTGATAAATCTAAAATATTGTGAACAGATATTTATCATTCCTAATTGTTCACGTCTCTGCAACTCCAAAAACAGTGTATCAGTGACAGAAGCGCGCGCGCGTGTGTGTGTGTGTGTGTAACTTTCACTTCGTTATCTAAAGAAGTACCGTATGAAAATGTTAAACAGTGAAAACTTTTGATGATAATATTGTAGCAGCCTTACGGACAGTATTAACGACAGGGTTAGTGGACCCTATAAAGCGTCTTATGCAAGATATTTCAAGTTCCGTTATACTTCGGAATACTGCGCAAGTAGGCCTACTTATATAAAAAAGCTTAAAAATTATTGGTGCAAGAATAAATAAATACAAATGCAATAACGACATAAGTACTTACGCGGTGAAGTCGTTCCTAGAAAATATCGTATTTGAGTTTGAATGTGTGGATGTTGTAGAAGATTAATGTTATGACGAAATTAATAAAAATATTGAAATTGTCTTGATGGGTTTTTATTGCTGATTATGTTGTAAGTAGTATTTTCAAGAAGTTACCTGACTATACAAAATGCAAATATGTTCTAATTATTAGAGATTGTGATGTGGAATTGTAGATACGGTACCTATAAATCTCGTAAGTTAATTTTAGTTTATGAATAGGGGTGGTTAAAGTACCGGTAGTCCATATGTTTTGTAATACATACACTTGTTGATATATGTCTGCACAAGATCTTGGCTCACCAAGATCTTCACAATGTTAATTAGTCAAGAGTACCTATATAGATTTAGGTTGTCACAAGTGTACATTGAAAAAACATTTCAATAGGTACAGCAAAAGTTAATATTACTGTAGTTTGTGATGTAAATGTCCCATAGGCATAATTTCTGAACAATTATTATAATTTAAAAAATGACAAGAAAGGAGGGGAAAAAACGTTAAGTTCAATCATTCAAATAACATAAAAAAATGAAAAATATACAGTAATTACTTTCTAACAGTTCTATACTGTAATTTAATTTTAATTTAGGTTTGACCCTTTCCAATTGTTCCTCTTTTTTCAATTAGATAAGATAGCTTTCAATTTCAGCATGGTCCATCTACATTGGCGTCTATGACAATTTGTAAGTATGGAGAGGGACTTGGTTAGTCATTCATTTTGTCTCTGATGCTTTTTAAAATGGGGAAAAGACGTGAAAATAACTTGAAGAAACAGAGTTTTTTTTGCGAAAAGTTCACGAATTGAAAGGTCAACTATTTGAGGGTTTTCACCAACAGTAACAAACAAACTCCAAGAAAGAAGCTTGGATGGAATTGCGGGATTTTGCTGTATCAATTGGCTTGGTAACGAGTGATAAAGATTATATTTATATACGTAACGCAACATGGCCAAACATGAGAACCAGAACTGTGTTAAGTACGTAATATTTTTCTTTGTCTACAATTGTATTTTAGTCTGTTTTAATTTAATTCCATGCATGTCTGATACACAATGATATTGTCCACCACTACCCAACCAATGCAGAGCAATTTGTAGCTGTTGCTGAGAAGTTAACGATTTATTCCTTTCTGTGGAATGTTCTAACAAATTATCAATTCTTTGAAGGACATATCCAAATGTTTCAAAATTTAAGCGAAACCTTCATTATATTCGTAACTTTCTTGCATGGTTGTAGGATATTCGTTGTCTAAAATTTCTTGGAAGTCTGACAAATACTCCCTCTTCATCACTATTTGAGTCAGAATTATCCATTTCAAATGTTTTCATGGTTTTATCTTCAAAATCTAACCCTACATTGGCATTTACTTTTTACAAATTATTAAACTATTACTTAAAATACAGTCATGGAACTAACGTTCATATTATTAATAAATTTAATTATCTTTGCTGCTTTATGAAACACTTTAGTAATTTTATTATTAATTTTAGTAATATTATGAGCGTTTACAGTAATAAATAATATTATTAACTATTACTTTTATGAAACAGAACAGTAGTAATATTACTTAATGCTATTACCATTTTAGTAATGGTATTAAATTATTACCTTTATGAAATAGGGCCCTGGTATCGATGTTTCGAGACATGCCGCTTAATTATTCCCCACGGGGAAATCACACCGCCTTTGCTGCGGAAAATGTCGCACATGATATAACGCCGTATCATTTTGTATCGCCACTATGATGGTCCCATACTGATGTTCTGGATCACTAAACAAGCTGGAACGTAAAGTATCAACCATTGTCACACATCTGCTACGCAAGTGGCTGTAACTCCTTCTGAATCACAATGTATGTTAATAATCCTGATTTTTGTATGAATAATTATTGTTTATTAAATTAATATTAAATTCAACATCCTATTAATAATTTACATTTACTCTACATATTCTCATCCCACGGAAGAGCGCGGATCTTATCGCTTGCCTGACGTATAAGTTTGGATGACGTCGTAGTATTAGGCTAACAGAAAATGTGACCAGCTATCTCGAATGTGAAGCGAACAGCTTTTAACGTTGGAAAAATGTTTTTGACAAGGAGCTGGACTGCCCCTATATTTTTCACATAGTTTTGGAATACGTAATGACAAAATTAGAAGTCAACACAGTACATAATTATATCGTCTTTTGCAAATAAAATATATTTTTTTTGGCCAGAACACATTAAGACATAGCGAACATATACAAGCTTTTGAAATAAAACAGCAAGTGAAGTTGGTCTTGAAGTATAGAAATCAATAACAAAATATTAACACAGTCACACTCCACTAATTAAAAACCACCGGTGTAGCCCAGTCATCTAAAGCGCTTGTCAGACGAATCGGAGTTCCGTCCGGGGCGCAGTTTCCACTCCCGCTTGGGCTGATTATTACCTGCTTGGGTTTTTCCGAGGTTTTTCCAAACATAAGCCGAATGTCAGATAATCTATGACGAATCTTCGGTCTCATCTCATCAATCCCATCAACGCTAAATAACCTAGTAGTTGATACAGCGTCCTTAAATAACCAACTAAAAATACTACTTCAAAGAAAGAATATATTGAAGTGGATGGTCATATCATTGAAAGAGTAAAATAGTTTACTTATCTTGGCACTTTTGTAAATTATAAATGTGATGAAACTGAAGAAATAAGAAATGCAGAGCATATAAAAAACATTTGTCATTGTTTTTTATTCTCCGTCCCAAAACTGTTCAAAGACTCTCTAAAATTGATCGGTCGCTCTCTCTCCGTACTATAGGCCTATGCAGGAGGCTGGCTGCCGCGTGTCCTGACTCCGCAGAAAGCAAAACACCCGATTAAGCATCACAGCCGACCTAAGTGTATTTCTTAATCAATATTAAATTTCAGTGCTTCTCAGTTACTGTGTAAAAGGGTTTTTAAGATTCAACATTGAATAACTTTTTTTAAAGAAAGTGTGATTTTGATCGCTATTCCCCTGGACCCCCTTTTATGTTCAAAGTTGTTTATATTTATGTTTATAAATTCAAAACGAATGTATCTTAAAAATGTTTTCTTTTTATTTTGCAAATCGTCTCGTTGACCCTCTCCTCCACCCGTCCCCAGCTTCTTACACGACTGCCCTGAGAGTCGCGACCCACACTTTGGGAACAATTGCCCTAGAAAATAGTGACAGGTCAGATATTTGGCAAAAGACCGGAGACAGACCAGGAAAGAAATGGCTGGATGATTTGAAGAATAGCTATCGCATACAGTACTTCAGTGCAGGAATTGGCAAGGAAGGTCAGAAGATAAAGACTGGAGGTCAGGAATCAAGCAGACCAGTCTCGCTTTCGGCTGTTGTGCCATTGATGATTATTAGTAACATTATTATTATTATTATTATTATTATTATTATTATTATTATTATTATTATTATTATTATTATTATTAAAGCTAAAATACTATAACATGTTCTCATTATAAAGACATTATAACCATTACATTACTATAAGTTTCGCGTTTTTGTCACTGCCTGTTTGACTGTAGTGATACCGGCTTGTGACACAACGAATGCAGCAACAACAACAGCACCCCGCACTCTTCCACCCAAACCATCCATCTAAACTTCTGAAGCTTTTGGACATGGAACATGTCACGTTCTCTCGTAAGACTTCAATTCCAACGGGAAATCAGAAAATTTAAAAGTTAAATCGATACGTTTCTGGTAGGACATGTGCCACATTGTGTATCCAGCGGCAGCAGTCGCTGTGACCTTTCTAATTGATGGATACCGTCTCAACATATCGTATCTGCATCTGTTCTTCAATCTCAGGTTGCAAGTTTCCTCTCAGTCTGCATACGTTTAGGAAGAATGTCTGTCAAACAGAAATATCTACCTTCTGGGAGTTCTTCCTCGTTGGTTCAGATTTGAGAATAATGTCGTGCTAATCACAGTTCGACTGTCCGAACCAACATTAATTTTTTCGACATCATTACCATTATATGAGGGGCTCACAACCAGAGTGGACCAAGTCCACTAGTGATCAATTTGTGGATTAATACAATCTCGGATGAAGAAAACTTAGATTTATTCATTGCCATAACAAACACAGCCCATAACTCATTTTTTACTCCACAGAGGGCAGCATTTCCTATGCTAGGTGAAGGTTGCTAAGCGTGAGCCAGGAACAGACTCAATATCTCAGAACTATTCCAGACGGACTTGGTCCACTCTGGTTGTGAACCCCTCATATAACTGTACCTATATGGATTTGGACCTTTTCATGATCCGTTCTTGTTCCAATTTATCTAATAGCCTCTTAGAGGTCTTTCATTTCGTCATATTCCTCTAGATTGATAATATAAGCCTATGTATTTCGTCATTCTTGGGAAATATTTTCGTGATGTCAGCAGGATATATACAATAGTAATATACGTTACAAGAGCGGTATGTTGACGTTTTCATGGTCGAGGAAAAGATTGAAAAAGCGAAACGTAGTTGAGCTTTTTTAATTTCCGAGAACATGAAAACAAACATACCGCTCGTGTATCGTACATTATTTTGTGCGAAGATCGTTTATTACATACCTGAAAAACGAATTACTAATTAGTTGCAATGAAATCTCCATGTTGGTTTCTGTTTAATGACGCCAACTTCGGAACGCCAAAATATCTTTCAACATTGTTGCTGTAAAATATTTTCTGTGTTTACTATACTCCAGCAGGCCGTGATATACGTCTGTCTTCCCCCCCCCCCCCCAGGCTATAAATGCGAACTTAAAACAAACTGTAAGGTTATGTAATGACTAATGATTTATTTTTCATTTTAATATTTTAACAATATTATTTATATAACATATTGCAGTAATAACATCGGCATCTGGAATCTCGTTGATTTTTTCACGGCTTCCTTAATGTTACTTGTATCAGGAATGCAATAAGTTTCGTGGAGTAGTAGACTTTACTTAATTTTTGCAAATATTTAAAAACAATAATTAACATTGCAATTTAGGTGAAATTGCAGTGGTAAGTTTCCAATTTATAATTATTACTATGTTCAACGTCTCTAAAAATAATATGTTAAAAGCCTAAAGCAGTAAAATGAATGTCGCGCTTAAGCGGTACGAAGAGGGAAATTGTTGTGTGTGTTACGTTGGGAATACTGAATGTGGTATTTCACACTTACCGCGTATTGGTTCTGTGCGGAAAACAAGCAAATACGCACGATCTCGCACAATCAAATTATTTTTATATCCTGAATTTAGTCCACAATTTCATTGAAAATGTCTTCATTTCTAAGTATAGGATAAAGATCCCGAATATGAGACTATTTAAAAAAATATATAATTCCCAGAGTTTCCAAAAATGAAAATTTATTCATTTATTTAATCATTTTTTGTCTATTTGACTACAACGTGCCATACTTTCATAACCGTAATACTCGAATTAATAATTAAACTACACATTACAAAAAATGTTGGCAAATTTTGTGTTTTGAAAATGGATTCATGTTCCTCCATGGGAAATGTATTAAAAATGGAAAACTTTATTGAAACGATAAAAAATACTAAATTAATTGAAACAGCATATAGTTCTCATGCCACGAAATGCATTACAAAAATAGCTCTACAATTTTTAACCAAAAGCAAGAAGATCGCTGGGAAGATCTCAAAAGAGATGACGAGATCAATTTTGAACTAGACATTACAGTGGTTGTTAGAGGAGAAAAATTCGCTCCGGCGCCGGAGATCGAACCCGGGTCCTGGGTTCTACATACCAAGCGCTGTAACCACTGAGCTACGCCGAAATTCAATCCGCAGCACCGGATCGAATCCCTGGTGTTTTTCCCGTTGTGGCCCGACTCCAAGTTCGATAAATATGTTGACATATACAGGGACATCATTTTATTTTTACTAACATTTCTAATATTAACCTGGCTATATCTTTGGATCAACAATTAAGAACGGGAAACACCGTTTGCTACCCCCTTCCATGACTGGAGTTCGATGATACTGGCGTAATATACAAACAAATCACTTTACTAGGTATAGGAGTGAAGAAAAGTAGTTCACCCATTTACGTAAACTAGGAAATATCGCGATTTTGAGTTTGATAATTTTCATTAGGTTTTTCTTTAATCAAAGTACAGTACAGTATTAACGATGAGTATTTTTACTCAAGAGGAGGTATTCATTATGCAGTGTATATTGTACTGTCTACAGCACATTACCGTACACTATAGAGAATGAAATTAAATTAAAAAATAAACATAATATGGATATTTGAACACATTTTTGAAAATGGTGCCCGTTTATTTCGATACAGGCTTCAGTTCTATTGTTCATATTATCGCACTATAGACTATCGTACGTAATTCCAATTACCAGGTTCGTACTTCGTATCAGTAACTCATGTTGAAATAATTCTGTGCCTACTCTATAAAAGAGACCTTACGTACTGTAAATTCAATCTTCACTTCTGCCCGATCCGAAAACATAAAATTACTCAGACATGCTACCTACTGTCCGTCCAAGTGGTTATGTCGCAGAGTCGTAGAAAGGGAGGAAATCACGTGACATTTAATTACTTAACGAGGCCCTTTCATTTATGTTATTTTAAACAATTGTATGGGTATAATATTACGTAACGTCCAATTCCTAACAGAAATTAATGTTCTCAGAAAAGAGCTAAGACAGCCCTTCCTGTAGCATTTACAGAGAGGCGAATAGAAGCAGGTGGGGGCAACCGGGATGCGACGTAGGCAAATGGAAAAATGATGCAATATTGAAAGCTCTTCCGTCACTGGAAAACGCGAACATATTTTTGGAACGTACTGTTTACTGTGACCGTAAGGCTACTATGACTGTATATGCGGTCTTGGATCTATGTGGAGGACGGTTGAACTTCATTAGTAGAAGGGGTGGGAGTGAAGTACATTAAAAAACTCAGGTACAATAAAAATTGAAGTAAAAATAAAATGACGTCCATGTATTAAGACAACTGCCATTATACAAGGAGCGCACTAAATTGAGTGATTTGGTGATCGGGATTCCATAATAATATGCACTGTTGAGCGAAGAATTTACGGGTTCGATCCCCGGCGTCGGAGCGAATTTTTCTCCTCTAATAACCATTGTTACCATAACCGATATATTCCGTAGGATCAAAAAATAAATAATCTTCACGTAGACATTGCAGGCCACAGGAGGCCTAATGATGATGATGATGATGATGATGATGATGATGATGATGATGATGATGATGGTTATAATGAACATTCTTAAAATTTCTGTTAGCATATGACATAAAATTAGTTTCATAGCTATTAAAAATTGGAAAAGTAAGACGAACATTTCATCATTTTCTCAGATCTTGAAACTAGTCCATTTTCTCCAATCTTCCTCAAACGTACAAGCTCTTGCAAGTTTCGGAAACAATTTCATATTAATCACTTAGTCGTTAAAAATCGACAAACTAATTCACACACGTTCTTAAATCTGTACGTATACGTTGGACACGAACCAAGTTATCGGTAGGCCTACATTAAGTGGTTAGTGTTGTCAACCAGCTTGTGTCCGTATTTATTTTCAAAGGCTTTCAGAAGTTTAACAATAGAGTACTTTACCCTTCTACGAGACAACACGTACTTCACTTTTCGATCAATATCCAATCATTCAAGTTGAATGTTATAGAAAGTTTATACAGCTATTTGTAGTTAAACTTTGAGTATATGTGTTTCTTAGGTTACTCTTAATGTTTCAAAATCGGGGTTTGGACATTGTTTTTTCTTCTTCTTCTTCTTCTTCTTCTTCTTCTTCTTCTTCTTCTTCTGCTTTCTATCACGTATTAAGCCTAATGACTTGTAACAGTGTCAGTTCACCGTTTTAGTCGACGGTCCAAAGGTATTTTCCTTCATGGTTGGTAGCATTAGGCAAGGTATTATTTCAGAAGTAATTCTGTGGACATAAGATCTTCAACTGGTTCTGTAATTTTGAATGTTTCCTGAAATGAATCGATTTTTAGTTCTCCTCATATTTCACTATTTTTTCTTGTCCAATTTTGTGTAGTCTGTAGTTCTTAAAAACTTAATTTCAGTGGTAGTAATTCCGTGTTCTTCGTATTACGTAACGTCCAAGCTTTATGTTATAGTATAGGCTTTAATTTTAGTATGTTTTTTTTTTTAACTAGAGACGGTTTTAAAATGGTACTACTAGCATCCATTACATTATTAAAACCATTCAATTTTACTGATTCATTTTTTTCCAATTGAAAGCTCAAAATTAATGATAGTCTACATATTTAAGTCAATATACTACTTCTCCAAGTTTATTGTAAAGGTCCAGTTTTACTACGAAGATATTCTTTCTTATGAAGCTGATTACTTTAAACTCATTAACTGAAATTTATATCCCATATTCCTGAGAAATAAGATCCAATTAATAGGTCGAACTTTAGAGTCTATCTTCAGATACTGGACATTTTTACGAGTGCCGGTAGGAAATTTATAAAGACACTATGTTCTATTGAAAAGGAATTCTATCTGAATATATATCGATAGGTAAAGTTGCCTATTTCCGTGATACACCTAATCCCGTGATACTTTTCTTTTTAATTTTCGAAAAAAAACCCAACCTGGTAATCAGCCTAAGCGGGAATCGAACCCACGCCCGAGCGCAACTCCGAATCGGCAGGCAAGCATGTTAGCTGACTGAGCTACGCCGGTGGCCCTCGAAAAGCCAAGCCAGTAACAAAATAATTTTAAGAGATATTATCTATCGAATGAGCTTCAACTTGAGAAAATAAAATAATCAATATTTCTCGCATTATAAGCTGTTATTTTAAGTATACCTCTAACCCGGACTGAGTATACATGTATGTACACATTTGTATCACTCTTCATATCGATTTATATTAGAAGCTAGATAATATTATAGTTGTTACAATACAGAGTTTTGTGATATCGATATACGTAGATTTAATGATATTTGTTTTATTTTTACTTACATACTGCCCCCCATCGAGGGTAACTCTTACGGACTCAGTATACTGTCAAAAAATGTATATAAGTAAACAAAAAGTAATGAATAATAAAAAGCGAAACAATAAAAGGGCATGAGAAATTAGATCAGCATTAATGTGGCACCATATGATTTATTAGAATTTGATAGAATTTTTAACACTGTTATCAAAATGTCATCCCTCAGAGATGTAGGGAGAGCAAATTGCATTAGAAATAGAAAACTGGGGTAGTCCCTCAAGCACCTATGAGCAAGCCAAATACTTCAATGTGAATTAAGGAATATTTCAGTTTGAAATAGTTAATTACAGACTTATGGATAGACTTCTTCTCATGGCAGACCTCGGGCTGACTGATGACATCCTACTTCAAAATGTATCGTTGGGTCCGTAGTCATGACCTGTTTTGTTTCTGCATTTTACGGCAAAATGTCTACTCGTCTCGTTGACCCATTTTCAGGTAGAGAGGAGGTTTCTTCTTTTACTATCCAACCCTTATTTCTTAGTGCTGATAATATTTGTAATATAGCCTATGGGTAAATAAAACCAAGCATCTAACTTCTTGCATTGCAAAGAATTCCTTTTGTATGCAAACCTAGAAATTCAGGGAGGAGGTAGGCGAAATTTGGTAATTTTTGGTCAGAAATCGTATGTTTCGTTTCTTTCTTTCTTTCTTTTTTTTTTTTTTTTCTTTTTTTTTTTTTTTTTTTTTTTTTTTGTAGAAAATGAAAAATGATGCCTACTTTACATATTGACAAAGTTTCAGAATCCTACGGCGGTTGTATCATTAATTAGGCCTACACCATCTCTAAAAAGGATGTGCTCATTAAGTTTAAAATGCATAGGCCTTCATACTTTTAACCTCATTTTCCCGCACTTTTTTTTTGCCTATTTCTGCGTTTACATTGCCAAAAATTCCACAAATTTTATACTATGGAACAGACATTTTTACTGCCTGTTTTTAAGTATACTTAACGAAGGTAAGTTGGCATTAAAAATAAATAAAATATTTTTTAATAAAAATTAAATGTGTGCTTATACTGTGTAAATTTTATAAATTTGAATATGAACAAGTTTAATTTCCCCCTTTTATTTTTACAAGTTAAAACTTAAAAAATGTGAGAACACAGAAACTTTCTAAAGTGATAAAAAGTTATTGTAAAAATTTCAGACCAGATACTTAAAATTTGAGGGAAATAAAAATTTTAAAGATATGCAAATTATTTTTATTGAAATTTAAATAACTCTTAACCTTCTAAATCTATAAATATTAACTTAAACACATCATTACTGATATCAATAGGAGTATTAAAAATTATGTAAAATAGATATTTCTCCTATCGCCTACTTATAGCTTATGTATTTATTTATTTATTTATTTATTTAATGATATTCTGAATTATGTACGTATTTTATTAATAGGGCTCATTTAAGTAAATGAAATATAATTTGTAATATGAATAAGGAACTCAACTGCTACATGTGTATTATTTTGGTGACACTCTTTCTTAATTTTTTAAAATTAAGAATTCCACTTTGTCACGGTTGTGAACCTTCAATTCATAATTTTCTCTGCTTTTCCTCTGTTTTAATTATCTTTGTCGGATTGTTTTAGGCCTACTCGTACCTAGGGAGAAATAGTTCGCTGTACTTGTAACAGCGATCTTAAATGCAACGCCTTTCCCTGTGCCATGATTAGCGCTAAAGCTTGGTTCACAATAAACCGGGAACGGAAACAACGAGAATGGAAATATTATTAAAATAAATGTATTTAAATGTAAGCATTCACAATTAACTATTGTGTATGCTCACATTTAAATACATTTATTTTAACATTATTTTCGTTCTCGACCTCATTGTCGTTTCCGTTCCAGGTTTATTGTGAAACAGCCTTAAATGTAAATAAGCAATAAACATATTTAAGCGAGCATTTATACTGAGGCAATTCGTCACGAGTTCCTATCCCCCGGTAAGCAAATTTCACTCTATACACGTGTATGAAGAGCCTCCATCCGTGCCACTTGTCGGAATTAACTCAATGCATACAGCTGACACGCCACTTCTTCAAGTTGGAAAACAGTTTTTATCGGGAGGGGGGAAGAGTGGGGAATTATGCACCCCTCTGGCGTCGCATATATTCCTTACCTTGAATTTCAGCCTGGCGACCAGCAGCAAAGAAATTCCCGGAAGTATCGAATCGATTTCAACGCTGCATGAGGCTATATAGTATCCACTGTCACAGAACTCAATATTTTCGAATTTTACTCGTATTTTCTGTATTAACACTCGTAAATATTCACTAAAAATATTACTAAGAATGTCAATATAGTAACTGTAATAGGTAGGGATATTTTTGGCCTCAAATATATGCCAAAATATCCAGGAAGTGAACTTGAAATCAATGGAATTGAGCATACTGTTAAGGTCACCAGTTGGAGGTTCTTTCTTCATTCATGAATTATGATAATCACAATGAGGTGTTCCAGGAACAGTTTCGAAGTTGGAAGAGGGGAACTTTCACGGAAATCACGCACGTAAGTTGTCCACCCTCGCTCTAAACAGCTTCTACTTTGAACATTGAATTCGTTGTCATAAAAGGTGCTCGATGTATCCTGGTCTTTTAAAAATAAATGTTATGAAGCTCAAAGTAATTTTAGATTGCATTTAAATGGTCGATTACTAAAAAATTGGGATTCTTTTCAAATTTTGAATTTTTATGAATTGTGTGTTAAAGTGAAAACAGGCAAGAATGAACATCAATACTAACACCACTATAACAGAAAGACCACTTACATAATATAATAAATTTAAGTGAAGACAACTCCCTTGTAGGCCAATTCGGTCCAGACGATGGGGATAATTATCATTTCTATGTTTCCGTCCCATTTACTCCCAAAGGAATACCCCTGATTCCCATTTATGTTAGAGGTTGAGTAAAACCTAGGGACATAGTGCTGTCGGAAATATTAGATCAATAGAGAAAATTTCATGATCCCATCCGAAATCGAACCCGCAGCCTTCCTGCTTTCAGCGTTACGCCTTAACCGCGAGCTACCACGTGCCCCCCATAATATAATACACTGCTGTCAAAGCAAGCGCATTTTTCTGACCTTGACGTCATGCGCGGCCATCAAGCGCTAGATATGCAAGGAGGAATAAGCAGCCTGTTCGATTAAGGAAACAGTGGTACACAAACTTTAAACGGAACGTGAAATTTTATGTCGTTATTTTTATACGCTTCATTCTGTTTGATATTACCTATGTTGTCTGTAAAACAAGAATACTAAAACCAATTTCTTAATATTGCAGTTGTGTTTTAAACGTTAATAACATAATAAAGAGTTAAGAAGGAATATTCATATTGATTCCATAGCAGTACAACTATATTGTACTAAGTGGATGAAACACATCATTCATAAAGAAAGCTATAGCAAAAAAAAAAAAAAAAAAAAAAAAAAATTATCACATGATCAGTTGGAATTGATATTGATGTTATCTTTAGCCTTATAAAAGTACTCAATGAACTAATCAAAAAATTATATTATAGTACAAAGCAAAGTTACATAGGTAGTCTACTGTATATGTTTGTGTGTAACTAATATTTCATAACAAAACTCTTATCGCATTATGCTTTTAAGGTGATATTGGTGAGCAACTTCCTATAATCAGAATATTAAATTATTTTCTCGAAACCTGCTGAATCTATAGAGCTGACATTTTAAAAATATATAGGCACATATTTTTTGCTTATGATGTAACAGTACGGTAGTTTCTTTGTTAATTAATTTCCTTACGAACATTTTTCATGCGAATATTTCCAAAATTTGTAATACACTATCTTCAGTAATGCGTATTTACGGTGTATTATATTTACGAAAACATTTTTTTCAGTACCTGTAAGGCTACTAAATAAATAGGTCTATATCTGAGAATTCACTTTTCTATAAAAAAAAAAGCTCAGAAAATGTTCCTTTTGAATAAAAGAAAACAAACTTTTGAAAAATGAGCATTAAAATTAAAACTTACATTCTTATAATGTACTTTCACTTCTCAAACAAATCTAAAAATTAACATGGATACAGTTTTAATAAGTTCGCTTCCCTTTATCCATTGAATGAGTGCTGGCCATCCCTGTTATAGCTCGACCAAGCGGCATATACTACCTCTTTCGTCTGTCTCTTTCCTTTCCGTTGTAAAGAGCTCAGGCTCTCCTGAGCTCTAAAGCGCGCTCTTGCGCCTATGGGCATCAATTGATATGACTGATGTAATAGTAGGTGTGATATGTGAAAGTTATAATATTATCATGAATTAAAGAAGTTACATGTAAATTCAGAGGGAGAAAATAATAATATATTCTTATGGAATTTCGGCAGCGTATGGAACAGTGTGTACCACGTCTGCCAATCCGTCGACCTCAAAACGACCATGCAACCAATAACGAAAATTATTTACAATAATTGAGTGTGCACCTTCTAGCAAATACTGAAGCCGTGCAATGTTCGACTGAAAAGTTATTGGCTACACACAATACAGCAGTTCTTTATATACAGTAAGATCTCGTTAATCCAAACCCCGATAAGCCGGACTTCGCTTAATCCGGACAGGCAAAAAAGAATTTTGTTTTAAGATTTACTGTTATATATTATAACTATGGAATTGCAAAAGAATATAGACCTGTACGTCAAACCAACTTACGAAGAAAGAGTTTCGAGTGTGCAGAGTCAAGTCCGTCGGGCACATCATCATAATTATGGCTATCACGTATGTACTCATTGTATGTATTGCTTTACATTTTACTGTAGTATATAGTGTATTTAGACCTATTCTCTTTAAATAGACCATAATAAACATGTTTTTGTTGCTATAAAGGAGTTTTAATGCACTTTCTACTGTTCTTTTAAGTTATTTCAATTAAACCGCTCAACTTATCTCCCCAATTAGTCCGAATTAACGAGATTTTACTGTATTTCCGGGATTCATTGCTGTGATGTAATTTCGCACCATTCTTAACTCCGAACGTCTCTGCACCTGTTCAATGCATGTACGGATTTTCACCCGCCCAATAATGACAGCTGTACTGTACTCATTTTTAAAGCCATCAACCTGAAACACTACTTCATCCGACTGTCGTAGGCAGTAGCGAACGTACCAGTTCTTTTAAGGAAATCTGTCGAGGCATTATTATGGAGCTTATGTAGATATTTAAGTGATGTGATACAAAATCTCCAAGAATGGAGTGCATATTAGACACATGCAAGGCAAGTTATCTGCACTTAATACCGTGTCACACAAAAGTCACATACGAAATGGGGGAAATATTATTTTGTAGGACCGTGGCAACAAGGACCGCGACAAGAACAATGACAAGGACCATGATAAGGACTACGGCTTGAATCACGACAAGGACCACGAAAGGATCATGAGAAGCACCATGGCGACTGCGATAAAGACTTTGACATGTACCACTATCAGGATCATGAGGAGCACCATAAACATGACGACCATGATCAATACCAAGACAAAAACAAGGATCACGATAAGGAGCATGAGGAAAACAAGAACCATGTTAAGCACTACGACAAAGACGATAAGGATCACAATAAAGACAAAAATGACAACGACAAAGACCATGATAAGAGTCACAAAGACCACGACGACTATAAGGACCATAACAAACATAACAATAACCACTATATGAATTACGGCAAAGACAACCAAGACCAAGATAAGGACCATTATGAAACAACAACGTCCGTGATAAGATCACAACAAAGACAACAAAGATCACGACATGGACCATGGTGCTTGTAATTGACTGTGTCGTGGTTCACATCGTATTATTATCGTTATCCTTGTCGCAGTACTTGTGATCCTCTTTGTGATTCTTGTTGCTTTTGTCATGATCATTACCGTGGGCGTGATCCTTGTCTTGGTGTTAATCGTGGCCCGTGTCGTGATCCTTATGGTCATTATAGTTGTTATAATGGTTTTTAATGTGTTTATCGCGCTCCATATAGTGTTCCTTGTCTTGGTCATGGTTCTATATTTGTCATTTCAAAATAATTTATTTTCTCTACTTGGTAAATGACTTTTGCGTCACACGGTAATTATTAAGAACCATAGACATTCCCTTAAATTAAAAAAGTATTGTTCATTATTAGAAGTTTGAAAAATACTCAGATGCAATTCCATTTATCTAAAATTTGGTTAGTTATAGTTTAAAAGAGATCAGCACCATCTGCTGTCAATATGGCGTGGATGCGTATTTAGCATAGAGCTTCGCTTTCCACTCTATTTCATCACAATGTTTATGCACCTTCTGTTCGTAACAACGCCCTTATCGCCATCCCAAAATGATCCAGTAATAGACTTCCCTCCCCTTTGGAGATAACTCTTGTGTGATGACACAGTATCGACAACCTCATAATGCAGTGCTGCCAATCGTTTCCATAATATTTATGCTTGGTGTGAGACGCCATAAGGTCAGGCTAATAGGACTGATGGGTCAGCTGATAGCTGTGATGTTCGTCATATCCGCATCCCATTCAATCTAATAAACAACGCCCCGACCTAGCCTCAGTACCGGAGGGCCTTCCCATTGTGGTCAACGATAATGTAACACCAAGGCTTGGGAATAAGGGAGATTTCATATGAAAAAGTTATTTATGTTACAGATAATTTTTACAAATATTGACATAAAACGGTAATATACTGTATACTTTGTATCTAATTAACTTGTTTTCTTAAATCATGACTAGTCCACACCTGTGGAGTAACGGTCAGCGCGTCTGGCCGCGAAACCAGTTGGCCCGGGTTCGAATCCCGGTCGGGGCAAGTTACTTGGTTGAGGTTTTTCCGGGGTTTTCCCTCAACCCAATATGAGAAAATGCTGGGTAACTTTCGGTGCTGGACCCCGGACTCATTTCACCGTCATTATCACCTTCATCTCATTCAGACGCTAAATAACCTGAGATGTTGATACAGCGTCGTAAAATAACCTAATAAAATAAAAAATGAAAAATTAACTCTGGACTGTTTATAATGTTCTTATAGAGTTGTTCAATTAGCCTTACTATTTCAATACTAAGTTTGTGATTGTTTTGTTTCCACTCAGATTAATAATATATTTTGTAAATAATTATTAATTTATTTATACAGTCATGCGCACTGTCTCCTTTCTGGAACTTATAAAGTATCTGTGCGACTTTTTTTTAAGACTGTACATAACTCATAAAAACTCAGGGATATAGAAGTCATAGGTTGAAGGAGTTATGTAGAGCTTAAGGGACTAAAATTTTGGAAGTATTAAACATTTTTTTCTATCATTACTCTATCTTGTACAAAATGAAAATTAGTATGTTTAAAACACTGTCCTTCTGGTATACAATAAAAATATTTTTACGATTAAAAAAAATTATTACTATTATTTTTTTCCCCAAAATTCAAAATCCACTACGCAGTGATGAAATTTTTTGTATGATTTATGCATGTCATATCTACAATATGATGCAAAATCACTTCTCTACCTTTGATAGATTGCCTGATAAAAAATAAATTCATTTTAAAAATGGTCAAATAACAGTATATTCTTCTAACATAAAATAAAGAATATATTATTTATTAAGGAATGCAGTTGAAAGAGCATGATATTGTAAACACGAGTTTCAGCAATAAAATAAAAGGAAGAGAATATGAAAAAAGTTAACAAGTTTATGAGATATGAGGGAAACACTTCATCACTGCACAGTGAACTGCCACCGTTTTGAATTTTGAAAAAGAAAAAAAAAAAAACAAATATATATATATATATATATATAATTTTTTTAAATCATAAAAATATTTTTCTTCACATAGCAAAAGGACAGTGTTTTACACATAACAATTTTCATTATTGTACAAGATACAGTAATGGAGAGAAAAAAAGTTGAATATTTCCAAATATTACTGTTGTAAGCTGTACCTAACCCCTAAATGGTGGGCACAAGAGGAACCATAACAACACAATAATTCCTCAACAACAACATTAGAGAAATTTCTTTGCTAGCTTTGAAGGATTCGCTACAAATTTCACGGCGACACTCGTGCTTCAATTCAAAGTGAAATTAAAATTCCTTGTTTTAGTTTATTTTTGTCCTTGTATTTAAATGTATTGCAAATTTTCATATGCTTAAATTGTAAGAACTGTAGCTACTGTAAATTTCAATTTCTGTAAATGATTTTCTTGCAAGACATTTGAGGTGCTTGAGCGTAAAATACAGTAACTGACATTTTGGTCAAAAATGAGATATGTAGCGTAGAATATGGTACCTTACATTCTGCGTCTAATGCAGTAGTTAGTTTTCCATTACCTCAGCAGATGACAGAAGTATACAGATTTTACTTTCCTGGTAAATATACAAACTATTTCACGTATAAATGCTTACCTACCTAATAACTTCAAAACACTAAAACGTCACTTACCATGTTTGAGTGGAAAAGAAGACCTCATGATCTTAATTCCATCGCAATAAATAAACAATAAATAAAAATATTCATTACTCGAATATTTGGTAATTTTAAGTGCACTTATTTTTTAACTTTCTTTAATTTCTTATTATTTCGCTTTTATTGTTTTCATTTTAATTTTCGTTCAATTAGGTTACTTTACTTAATACGTTTCCTACAGTTTCGTTTACCTTACCAAATTATTATTTCATGGTATTTCAGGCCTGTGAAATCTCATTCAGTGTTCTGTACTGATTCTGCACTCTCTACCCCCTCTCTCTGCATATACTCGTATCTTGTATTATGAAAGAAGATCTATGACAAATGCAAATTTAGTGCTTTAAAAACGCATCAAGAGCAGTAGATGCTATGAAAGACAAACATTGTCATATTTAGCTTCATCAGTATTTCGAACCCGTTTATGAGTACTACTAATATCGTACCACAGATACTTAATTATAGACTTCAATGCAAAACATCAGTACATTTTTTTTTTTTTTTCGATTTTAAAATTTTGTCAAAACCGTACTAACAATAAGCCATTATGGCATTCATTTTGAGGAGAGAACACGTATTTCCTCTTATTCAAGACTCGTCAGACATACAATTGACTGTATCCATACTTTTCAGTGTGAAATTTTCGTTGTTTTTAACATTAATTTAAAACAGATTATTGCTCCATGTCGAACAGCTCCAATTAACTTCGAATATGTATACGTGCGCGTATAGAGTGCAAATAATATACTCGTATATTATGATCAAACGATAGCAGTGTGTTTCGCATTTCATGTACCTAGTGAAAAATTTATCTCCCAGCCGGAAAGCGACAATTTTGGCCATGAGCGGGTGGATTCCCACACGCTGGTTACGGAAATAGCGAAGTATTAATGATTCCACAAAGCACAGATTGTTGTTATTTAATCAACTGTCGGAAGACAGATTTGAACCTCATAAGTAATACACCAGATCATATATGTAACAGATAACTCATCGCTATGTTAAAATCGGCAGCACCTTGAAGAGAACAACCGCCAGGATCGCCACCCGTCCGCGGTAAACGAACACGAGATGGCAGTACAGTCGCTAATACAATTCAAATGGGAATTATGACGCGACTCCTTATACAGAGCGCCGACCTATCTGTTACATAAATGATCTAGGGTAATACCAATAAGGCATCACTCATGAGGCAACAGGCCAGGAGATAATGGGGTGGGATGGCGAGTTCCTTACACAGAGTATTAATGTAAAATAATGATATACCTAGTAGGTTATTTTACGACGCTTTATCAACATCTTAGGTTATTTAACGTCTGGATGAGATGAAGGTGATAATGCGGTGAAATGAGTCCGGGTTCGAACACCGCTGGTTACCCAGCAATGCTCATATTGGGTTGAGGGAAAACCCCAGATAAAACCTCAAACAGGTAAATTTCCCCAATCGGGAATCGAACCCGGGCCACCTGGTTTCGCGACCAGACGCGCTTACCGTTACTCCACAGGCGTGGACAACAATAATATTAAATATCGTTTGTGCCATGCTTACAAAGCCTTCGCCTGTAATAAATAATTCTAGATATTAATAACAGAATATGTAAGATTTAATAATAACCACCTCCGATTTCATCTTCAAGGAAGGCACATAAATTTTCTGTAGATGTATTATGTCTTCTAAGCAGTACGACATCCCACTTCTTATTAATGTCACGTCAGTATCATCGTTCAATTACAACGCATGCCGTCAAAACGAACACTTTTGTTTCAAGAGGAAAGATAAGACGTTCGTTTATTCATTAGGTCTACCGAGATACTGCTTTAATCGCAAGAAACTGTGACATTATGTCTACTAATGTTCAGTTAGCATTTTCAATTACATGTTCATATCAACTCTAAGGTGAGTATTTGTGTAGCCTATAAAACAGGCCTCCACAAGGTTTGCGCTCTCCGAGCCAGATCACAGCTCATGAGCGGAATGCAGATATTAGCTGCGCTCTGTATAAGGGTGGACTGGAAGAAGGGGTGATGTCGTACAAAATATACACAAAAGGAAGTACTATTACGAGTGTTAATGAAATGAATTCCCGTTCAGTGTTTGCAAAACTATCTTGGACTATTATTAAATATAATTAATAAAGAAATATTTATTTTACACAAATAACATAAATTCTATAGCTACTTAAATGTACAATATAATTTTATTATATTTTTATTTATCAGTACATCAAAACGAGGTTTTATGCTGTTGGCAACTGAAAGGAACAGTAGGCTACTGATCATAATGAAACATCAGTCACAGAAGTTCGATGTCTGCCTTTATTAAAGTTGATTATAGAAAACAGTTGCTCACAAATATAAATGTTGAGCCAAACATAGCAATCATTTTCACAGCCAGCCTGCGTAGTCGTGGATATTATTGCTAATGTTTACTTTAGTAGTATTATTCAAACGATCTTTAGCCCTTAGGTCACATTGAAGATCAATAAGTTCAAGCTGTAAATCGTTAAATGTTAAATGTTATGTTCCGTCTTTTATATTCCTCCATACTGTACTGTAGCAGTAGGTAAGCAACGTGAAACAGTTACTGAGAATAGGCCTACACACTGCACTCCACTAGACAGCTGAGTGGTGTTTCCCTCTCCTCTACCTACAGCAAGTCTATGTCATTATAACGTATCTTCCTCTCCGTTTCGAGTCCACACCTGTGGAGTAACGGTTAGCGAGTCTAGCCACGAAACCAGGTGGCCCGGGTTCGATTTCCGGTCGGGGCAAGTTACCTGGTTGAGGTTTTTCCGGGGTTTTCCCTCAACCCAACATGAGCAAATGCTGGGTAACTTTCGGTGTTTGACCCCGGATTCATTTCACCGGCATTATCACCTTAATCTCATTCAGACGCTAAATAACCTAAGCTGTTGATAAAGCGTTTAAAATAACCTACAAAAATCTCCGTTTCGGCGAGCGGTAAACACGGCTCTCCTGCTCCGAAGGAGCGCGCGCGCGCTCGTTGAGCGCTGTTTGTACAGGTATGGTATAAAACAATGTTGTCGTATTTCGAGTTGATTGATGACGACAAAAAGGTTAGTAATTTTAATTGCAATTTTAATTAAAAGTAGTCACATATTTTAAAATTTGTTCGCTGTAGACGATACTTGTAGAAATCAATGGATTTATGTTAGTACAAATATAATAATATATTTAATTCGGGATAATCTTTACAACAAAAACGTGACAACACCGCCCCACATTTTACACGTGGGAGCAGAATAAGATATAACTAACACTGCAGTGAACTAAATCACCGCGGACCAAATACGTTTTTCAAATGATAAGATAAGACGAAAAGAAGTGGCAACTTTGTAAGAGCAAGATCACTGCACTTGTCTGCCCTACTCCCGGTGTCAAAGAAACACTGAAGATGTTATAATAGGTTTATTGTAGGAGCAAGTATTTTAATCATGGCAAATGCTCCTCTATGTAAGTAATTGAAATCTTACTTTATGATCACAAAGGAGATTTTGAAACTGTCTGCCTCCTCGTTCCAAACTAGGAGGGAGCGTACGTCGGCATTTTTCAATCAGGATTCTACGACAGTGTTTATGCAAACTATTCTGTGAAACTATAAAACTTTCTACAGTTAAAAAGTTAAAAGCGTTACGATTTTTAAAAAAGGTCATGTACCTTTATGACAGACAACACTGGTGTGATGTCTGAGACGGTTCCTCGTATAGGATAAGGAGATTTTCATTAGATTAGTATTTCGTGTTAATATTCTTATATGGATAGGATGCGCGGACGTGTAAGTTAGTTTCAAAATCTGAGACGGAAGTAACAGGTGGACAGGAAATCCGAAATGAAGCTAGGCGGACAGGAAACATGTGTCCAGGCGTGGAGTTGACTGATGAGGGAATGTATGGACTTTGCCTGCGGGTGGTCAGTAAGATGACGCCAAGCCAGGTTCCAAAAGAGATGATCTGGTATATGTCAGAGAATTGTCAGGACGCCGGAAGTAGGAGATGTTCTAGTTAACGAACAATTTTTGAAGAACGCGTCTTAAGTGACGTAAGTGTAATCATGGCCAATCAGGATTCTTAATAGAGACACGTGATATATAGATAGGAGGGCGAAATTCTATGTTTTGGTGGTTGAAAGTAGGGGATAGATTTGGCAGATAGACAGAAGGAATATAGAACGCGTACGGAGAAGTTGCACTCCACATATTCTCGGCAAACCTAACTCGGAAGTATAACAATTTACGGACTTAGAATTTTTTAGTGGGTGTAGTAAGAAGTCGTGTGTTGCATTATTATTATAAGTCTGAATTCTTTCCTCTCATCACGTTATCAACTGTCCGTTATATTACTGGTGTTTTATAGTACAAAATATATAATTACGTGAACTCAGAAATTAGTATACCAACTTGCGGGAAGTGAGAGCGAGATATTATACACTTGGACGCGCATTTCTGCTAATCTGAAACGAACACTTAATAATAATAATAATAAACGTTTTCATAGTTCTTACCAACAACTTCTGGTGTGCGCCTACATCATTTCAACCTACGAGCACGTCTCCCAAACCCCATGTCCCGACCGTTTTTGCAGCTGACCTGGGAACCTCATCCTCTACCGGAGTAATCTCGAGGAGGCTGGCGCCCAAATTAATCAGTGTATATAATTAATTATTGACATCGACGTGCTTCCTCGAGATACTTTCCGCATATTTCGGAGCTGGCAGCCGAGGGCAAGGAAAGGCGTCGTGGGCAACGACGACGACGACCAACAACGACGACGACTGTTACATGTCATCTTCAGTGTCTTTCGAAATACTGCTGCTCCAGCTGGTTTTGATTTTCCGACTTTTGCTTTCGTCACTGTGGAGGTGGAGTGTGTTCTTCTTATGGTGGGGAGTGGTTGTTTATGTGTCGTGTGATATGAGATCGAATAATGTATGTGTATTGAATTGTAATTGTGTATTACGTATATTCTGTGGGTATGGTATTGTGTGCTTGCATATTTCGTATTGTTCTAATATGTTTAATTGCCGACTTTTTGATGTGATGTATAGTATTTTCATATCTGTTTCTATGTTATTGTAGTCGTGATTGTTGTTAGTAATATGTTCTTTCGCAATTTTATGTGATGTATGTGAACATATTGCTTGTTCGAGAATAGAATTACTAGTAGGAATGTGGGTAAGTAAAAAAACTTTTAATTGTTTATATGAATAATATTTTATATTAATATTTCGTATATTGTCAAATATTCAGTAATGCCTGGCCTCAGTAGCCAGCATGTGACAGCGCACCTGTCGATAGGTAAAATTTCCCCGTGTAGGCAGGATTACTGGTGAAAATTGTTGTAAAGTATGAAGTTGTATCTTACTGTTCCACGAAAGCATTAAAGTTTCTTGTACATTACCAGTGAATCGCTACAAGTGAAGTCATATCAATAAATATACTACATCATAACTTGAAGCAGCTGTTTATCTTCGTATTTCATTCGTCGAATTAGGTTATGTTTGTCTCTTTAAGAAACGTAGCTGAAAGAGCATGATATTGTAAACATGAGTTTCAGCAATGAAATAAAAGAGAGAGAACATGAAAAAGTTAACAAGTTTATGAGTTATAAAGGAAATGCTTCAACACTGCAGAGTAAACTACCACCATTTTGAATTTTGAAAAAAAAAAATATATATATATATATAATTTTTTTTTTAAATCGTAGAAATATTTTTTTATATAGCAGAATGACAGTGTTTTACACATACCATTTTTCATTATTGTACAAGATACAGTAACGGAGGAAAAAAAAATGTTGAATATTTCCAAACATTTTACTGCTGTAAGCTGTACCTAACCCCTTAATACAGGTAGTAGTGAAATAAAGAATCGTTTGTAGTAGAAAGTAAAATAACTGAAAGGTTGAAGATGTTGTGTTCTTTTATAGAATCGCACACGTGAAACGTTTGGAAAAGTTACCTGCACATTTTCCACCTAGAAGGTAAAACAGTACTCTCCGTGCTTACTCATTTATTTTCCTATCCAATTATGTACATAATTAATTAATGTACCGATTAATTGGTTTACTCAGTTATTTATTTTCTAACAATATGTTAATGGCTTATGAACGAACATGTCAACGGACCAGTTATTACTACCGGTTCAAGAAATAAATTGTTTATGCTCTCTTTTCTTTGAACGAGATGGCAGTACGGAAATTTCGCAAAATTTTGCTAGCGTAGCACAGACTACTTATACAGCCGCCATGACAGCCATCGATCCTTCCAGCAGTTTTGTTCCTATTTCGCTGTAGTGTGACGTCATTGTTGTCCACCGGTCCGGTGAGATTCGGAATACTCTCCTACCTTTGATAGAATATCTGATAAAAAATAAATTCATTTTAAAAAATGGTCAAATATCAGTATTTTCTTCTAACACAAAATAAAAAAAATATTATTTATTAATCGTAATATGTTTTTAGGTAGGTTATAGAGCCAAGATTCGTCTTACTATAACATTTCTAATAATTTCGTAATTCTGCAATGTTATTTATTTTAGTTTACTTCTTCGATAGTCAAAACTTGTTTCCTTAGTATTATCATCATCTTCTTTCGCTATCCTCGCATATGTTCCGGGATAGCTTCTCATATAGCCAACAGATATCGCTAATATCAATCTTCAACCGCCAAACTTGATTGACATAGAAATTACAAACCCTGCAAAATTAATAATAATAACAATAATAATGATAATAATAATAATAATACTTTATTGCCAGAACAAAGATACATATTGCTTTTTTAAATAAAAACACTCTAGCACCCCCAGAAAGAATAAGTTGCAAGTAAGTTACACACCCATGCTCTGGGGCCATTCCACATAATGTTGACATTTTTTTAAATATCAGAGTGAAAAGTATAAAAAAGAAGAAGAAGAAAGTACAGATATCTCAATAAATGAACTTCAAATTTTTTCTCTAAACAGCAATTTTTTCAATTATTTTTTTTAATAAGGGGCATAGCAAATTGTACGTTTGGGAATTTAGCTATGATCAAGTTATAAAGCCTTGGATCGAAGTTGCTACTGTAATTATACGAGTATGCTACAGCTGTGATACATGTCGATTCTAAAATACGAGTATATCTTAATATCATGAAATAAATGTACTATAGCACTAGTGCATGTATGTGTTAGACTTAGGGTTGCAAACTATTTTTGGAGGAAATGCGCGAGACTAAGGAATCGACAAAATTTTATATACAGAATTGGCAAATTATTCAGTTCAGTTACTAAAAATATTAACCCTAGGATGCATGGCCTCTTGGACTTACACCAATGCATACTGAGGGCCTTTGAGGCCCCCATTATAAATTCAATGGATATTCTTATCTTTTAAGTTCAATTTCAATATTGTGGTATTTTTATTCAGTTAGTTATTCAATATAGTGATATAATAGAATAATTATACACTATGTATATGTTTTGAGTAGCTAAATATGATACAAATTTTTCTATATGCACAAGCTCAGAAATTATAGTTCCATTATATAAAGTGGTCCTGCGCTGTGTCGTCGTGGTCTAAGGCATCCTGCTTAGGATTCGCATTACGAAATGCGCGCTGGTTCGATTCCTCATGAGGAAAGAAATTTTCTCTTGAAATTTCGGCCAGTGTATGGGACCGATGACAACCCAAACTTGTGATGCACTTGGGAAGCTATGATAGGTAGCGAAATCCAGTTATGAAAGCCAGCTGTAACGGCTGGGGGAATCATCGTGCTAACACAACGATACCACCATTCTGGTTGGATGATCGTCCACCTCTTCTTCGGTATATGGACGTGAGTTCAGCAGCCTGCTGGTCGGTCATGGTCCTTCATGGACTGTTGTGCCTCGGATTATTATTACACAAAGTGAAGTCCAATGCCCTTTTACTGAAAACAGTCTTCCCAAACAAGAACAATTTGCTCATTGCACACATTCTTAGAACATTTTGAACAACACTGAGCAATTTTTCTTTCTAAGTCACGTAGGCACAAAAAGCATCTTCTTTTTAGCATTATTCTTGGATGAAATCCATATCCACCTCCTGGGGTCGTTTGACTCGACACCGGGCAAATGATTGAAGGACATTCATGTTCAAGTTTGGATTGTTGACTCTGTGCTTCATTATGTGGTCTTATAAGTTCAAGGTTGTAACATCGCGCCAAGTTTGTTTCTTATGGCTGCTAAACGTCGTCCTTCCAGATTTGTACAATATACAATAGGCTACAATATTAGTTGTGATGAAGTAACTCCATCCATGCTTCGGTATTGACGAATATTCCTCTTACGACACCTGGAGAAATTTTTGTAATATTATGAGTAGCACCCGGTTAGAAGGTGGTAGTGTTTTACTCCACTGAGTTTCATCACTTCCGATCAGAATGTTTGCAGACAGGGAGTATTTTCTGTATGATTGATGTCAGATGCTTTATCACTACTTATTCTTCATCACTACTTATGTACTATGTATTCTGAACTATCTGATACCAGGTTCATTCTCTGAAGCTTCGCTAGATTCATCCAACCATTCAGAAATTGCGATTGAGGAGGTAGAATTATCTGTTTTTACTGTAGTACTTGAAGTAGGTATTTCTTTAGAAACACTAGTTGCTGCCATACTCTATACAAAAGAATAAAACTTTCTAAGTTTAGAAATAAGTGTGTAAATAGAAGTAAGAATAAACATTTGCATGAATTCTATTTTTTTTCTCTCTATGAGGCCGGGAGGGGAACATCCCTATACACCGCGAACTGAGGCCTATTGTGCGCCCCTGGAATGAGTTGCAGTTAACGACCGCACCCACGCCGAACCGACCTAAGCCCTAACACCCTAACGACCAGTCCCGTGATCTCACTAAGTCCGTGTATCATTCCACCACAACAGCCTCCACCACATTCCCCCCTCAAACGGTCTGAAGTGTACGCAACCCGTCCCGTTTGGCCAACGGTCTGAGGTGTAGGCCACCCCTCCCGTCGGCAGGGGCGTGGGTGGCGTCACCAAATACCCGTCTTTGAGATATCCATGGAGGCCGGCCGAGAGCGTCAGGAGTATCGAAGGGCCGCCGCAGACATGATCTGAAGGCCAAGAAAGATAACCGAAATGATAAGGAAAGAATGATGTGGAGGGCGAAAGGAAGTGGCGAGAATGAGTGGAGTTCAATACGCCTGATAAAGTTACCTGATATTCATCCATGTAAGTGAGGGAAAACCCCCGAAGAACCTCACACAGGCAACTCGTCTCAAGGAGGGAATCGAACCCCGGCCCGACAAAATTAAAATGTTGCAACAATGCCACTAGGATACAAATGTCAGAAGTGTCAACATTCACATACTAGCAGTAAAACACAAAATTGTATGGCTGTATAATGAATAAAGCAGGACAAGCCTGAGAGGCCCCCGCTGTGCATTATACGTGTAGCATTAACAAACATTAATTTTAAACAGTTTATTTTAGTGTATCTCCTCAAATGATCATACAACATGTTCTTAGATATATTTCAGAAGATTACATAAAGTTTGGTGCAATTTCATAATATTTAAACACTTTTAAGAGAGTAATAAAATTGATGAAAGGTCTCAAAGACTCCCGCCATGCATCCTAGAGTTAAGAGTATTTTGAGACAGATATTGTTTCGCGTAATAGTTTGCAGCTCTGCCTTCAGTAGATGTGTCGTGCTCCTATTTCGAATATCTGTCCAATTATTGTTCATGGGATAAAAAATCCTCTTTGTATGAGCATTGGAATGGAACTTAACTGAGGGGACACGGATGGCCCAGCACTGCGACCTGTTGAGATCTATTGTGCTAACCCTCGCTAATGAATGAGTTGCATGCGACAGATCCCGTAAGCGCACAAATCCTAACCACATGACTCCCTTAACGACCGGTCCCTACAGCCGACAGAATCCATATACCATTCCTGCTTCATCAAATTCCCCCAAGCCCCCCCCCCCCGTCAGTCCGAGGCGAAACTCCTCCCTCGAGTAGGTCCGCCTCGGGTGCCATTGCAGAAGCCATCCAACATCGTTGTACTACTAATATCCACGGAGGCCGGTCGAGAGAATCAGCAGCTTCGGGACACCGCCGGTAGAGTGATCTGAAAAACCAGAAACAGGATAATGAGGAAAGGATGATGGGGGAGGAAAGGAAGTGGCGAGGATGAGTGGGGTTTCAATTGCCTGATAAAGTTACCTGATATTCATCCATAGGAGTGAGGGGACAACCCCGAAAAAACCTCACTCAGACAACTCGTCCTGACCGGGAATCGAACCCGAGACCGCTGGGTTCGAAGTTAGACTCGTTAACCTCTCAGCGGTGGAGATGAGCATTACTACTTGGTTTATTTTGAACAAAACTAGTCAGTTTTTTTCCAAATTTATAATATTGATATTGTTAGATGTTAAACAGGTGAGCATTAAAATCCATTTCTGGAAAGCTTTAACTCCTACAAAGACTGCACATTTCAAAACATCGGTTGAACTATAAAATTCATCATATAAACAATCATCATTCACGACAAATCAAATGTTTCTAATAATGATTTTTATCTTGTGGAAAAATAAGGGAGAAAAATGCTCGAAGAGAAGAAAAATACGGGAGCCGGGAAAATACAGGAGATCCCGAAAAATACGGGAGGGTTGGCAACCCTAGTTAGACTCCTTCCATTGCCAGAGAACACTGGAAAGTTATACGTACTAGTGCTTTTGTGGAACATAATCATGAAACTTTATTGATAATTAGTAAATATAGAGTACCCAGTGGGCTAGCGGCGTGGTATAGGGCTGGCCTTGCATTCGGGAGGTCCGGGGTTCGATCTCGGGGGCCGGCAATCCTAACTGAGGTTTTTCATGGTTTCCTCAGTTATTTCCAGGCAAATGCCGGGATTGTACCTCTTGAAAGTCCGGCCATGGACGGCGATCCTTCCCTTAATCCTTTCACATGTGTGAGTGAATGATGTGTAATGTCTTAAATGTATGTGTTGTATTGGAGGTGGCCCTGGCATTGAGCTGATCCCTCATCCGAGGAGGCCCTCCATGTGTTTGTGTGGTCAAAAAAGTATGTATGTGATCCATAGATTAATTCCTCTCCCGACAGGTCGCGGCCCTGTAAGGCCCGGGTGGCGTGGGTCGTGTAATAAGAACCTAAAAAAAGGGAGAAGTTAAACTAAGGGAAAGAAGAAGAAGAAGAAGAAGTAGAAGAAGTATAGAGTAGTAAAATAGTGTACAACTGTAATAGTAATATGCGTTACAAGAGCGGTATGTTGACGTTTTCATGTTCGAGGAAAAGATTGAAAAAGCGAAACGTAGTTGAGCTTTTTTAATTTCCGAGAACATGAAAACAAACATACCGCTCGAGTATCGTACATTATTTTGTGCGAAGATCGTTTATTACATACCTGAAAGAGGAATTTCTATTTAGATGCAATGAAATCTCCATCTTGGTTTCTGTTCAATGACGGCAACTTTGGAAAACAAATATATCTATCTTCAACATTGTTCCTATAAAATGTTTTCTGTGTTTACTATACTCCAGCAGGCTGTGATATACGTCTGTCTTTTTTTTCCTCCCCAGTCTATGTTGAGTCTGGAATCTTGTTGATTTTTTCACGGCTTCCTTAATGTTACTTGCATTACAAATGCAGTAACTTTTGTGGTGTTGTAGAGTTTACTTAATTTTTGCAAATATTAAAAAACAATAATTAACAGTGCAATTTAGGTGAAATTGCAGTGGTAAGTTTCCAATTTATAATTATTACTATATTGAACGTCTTTAAAAATAATATGTTAAAAGCCTAAAGCAGTAATATGAATATGACGCTTGAGCGGTAAGAATAGGGAAATTGTTATGTGTGTTACGTTGGGAATACTAAATGTGGTATTTCACACTTACCGCGTATTGATTGTGTGCGGAAAGCAAGCAAATACGCACGATCTCGCACAAAATCTCTTTCGTCGAACAAAAGCTGTAGTGTCTGTAATATTTACTGAAGAATTTACTTGCAATGTACAAGATCATATCTTTATGAAACAAGCCCCAGGAGATAATTTACCCACTCAGTAGAATTAAATGTTTTAATATAGCCTATACCAGTAGTTCCATTATCTTCTGTTTTAGAGCTACAGTTTGAATGCTCCGAGCATAGCAACCTTAAAATATTTCTGACGATTATCATGCATAGCCATTTCCGTGCAGATTGGTAACATAGGATGTAATTAATATAACAAAAACATCATTATTTACCAATGGACGAGTCAGTGAGATTGTCAGGTTATCGGGAGTATTACGAAAATGTTCTTCACGTAATATTCAATTGCATAATCAAGTTGTACACCTCTTCGAATATTCGGGAACTGCGAGAGAGATAGAAATGTAGAATAGAGATACAGTACAGAGTTCATAGTCAAGCGAGTCAGTAAAGAGTGGCAATAGCGCGTCATAACAGACACTGAGTTTTGACATCTGTGTTGTGTCTTCTTTCATAAAATATAAAGGCATAATATAATAAAGTGATACCGTGCCAGTACAAGGCTCAGATGTCCAGCGTCATATGGCCAGGCAGGTGACACGGCTATGTGGGAAGAATCTGTACATACAAAAATACAGGGTGTTTCGAAACTAATTGTACAATAACTTTTGCAGAATTTTCTAATGTCTTCATATTTATATAACCTTGGCGATATCTTTGTAATTATATTCATGAAAACTGTTTCAGAATTTTAAAGCATAAAGGGTTTCACACTCACCGAACATTTGCAAGACAGAGGAAAGACGAGAGAATTTGAAGTTATCTTTAAATCGGTAATACATTTAGGTAGTAGTATATATTTTTAACCTGCTAGAGATAAGGCCATCAGGTATTCTCTTCCTCTCTACCAGGGGATTACAACTACAATATTAAGAACACAATTACAATTATAATTACAATTAATATTAAATTTACAAATACAATAAAAGTAAAAGTACTAAAAGATTAAGTGTTTAATAAAGTCAAGAGACTTTATTGCAGAAGTTAAGAAGAAAGAAAGATTTTTTTTACTCAAGTAAAAATTAAACGAATAAATTTATATAGTGATGAAATTACCGGATATTGAAATATTCTGTGCTAGAATAAGAGAACTATTTACAAAAAGCCATGTCTGAACGAGTCTCAATTACTGACCAAGTGCCTGGTAAGTTCGTGTTTGAATTCAATTTTATTTCGACAGTCCCCGATAATAGCAGGTAGCAAATTTCAGATTCTTGGCAATGCTATTGTGAAAGAGGATGAGTATGAGGAAGTGCGATGGGATGGTACTGTTAATATTGTTTCATGGCGAGAGCGTGTGTTCAGATTATGATAGGAAGAAAGGTAAGTGAAGCGAGACGACAGGTACGAAGGAATAGAAGAATTTAATATTTTGAAGAGAAGAAGTGAATGTAAATTTATTTTTTTATCTAATGATTTAATGATGATTACATTTTTCACATAGAAGACGTGTTTAAAATCGGCCCCATTTCGGGTGCCAACCAGGATTTGTGGTGTTACGAAATTTTTAATAATTTACAACGGCTATGACTTTGCAACTAATCACTGGACAGTAACAAGTCGTATTACGTTTCAAAGTCAAACGTTCAAAGTTATAAACGAGACATGGCGCGTACGAGCACGAAATTCGGATCATGCTAGAAGGAGATCTAAGGTTACTTAATTTTCGGTGCTCTAGAATGAATAATATTGAAATTGAATATTGTTTAAAAACACAATGCTTAAGATTAGTATTCGCCTGGGTTATAGGTTAGAATCTTATTCATTCTAACAGTAATTTATTGATACAGCAGGGGAGACAAGACCTGTCCTGTTTCCTTATCATGTGCTGTGGCTATATCATCAATGGGTATGAATGGGAAAAATAGGTTTAATCTGAAATGAACTTACGTGTCAGTAGATTCGTATAATATAACTAGAGCCCTGCCTTCAGTCACTTTGGATACAAATTAGGTATAAGTCTAGCATTTCTAACCTCGCTGTGTACGGAAAGCCCTGACAATGAAAACAGTGCAAGCAGCAGCGAATCAGTCTCTCTGGTACTGTACTGTGTTTACATCTTGCGTCTCTGTGTGTGTACGTTGTGAACAGTAGGTACGATACATTTTACAGTAGTCATGCGACAAATTATAATTTTTAAGACTCAACAAGAATAAACTATTTGTTTTAAGTTAAACAAGTATTATTTTTACAATAAATATACCGTAAATGGGCAAACTTGGAGCAGTGTTTTACAAAAAAAATTGTTTTATTTAACGACGCTCGCAACTGCAAAGGTTATATCAGCGTCGCCGGATGTGCCGGAATTTTGTCCCGCGGGAGTTCTTTTACATGCCAGTAAATCTACTGACATGAGTCTGTCGCATTTAAGCACACTTAAATGCCATCGACCTGGCCCGGGATCGAACCCGCAACCTTGAGCACAGAAGGCCAGCTCTATACCATCTCGCTAACCAGGTCGACAACAACAGTGTTTTAACTTTGAACATTATCATAGGGAATTTTCGTTTTGTCACACTAACACCAAACTGTAATGGAATCAATGTGCTGCACAACGAAGTAACAAGTGAAGATTATGTTGCTACTGTGACAAAACGAAAATACCCTATGATAATGTTCCAAATTAAAACACTGTTCCAAGTTTGCTCATTTGACGGTATTGCAATTGCATACTGTAGACGTCGTACAGGTTGGAATTATTAGTTGAAAAGATGTACATCTCAGTAAACAAAACTACATCATCTACGAATTTTACGAACGTCTATGCATTATATCATAAACATTTTCAGATTCCCTTATGCGAGCTACCACATTTTTATAGCAGGGCAGTAAATGATATCTACGTAATGTTGTTGCACAAAGAAGTTTTCTTTCTGTATATTTTTCCATGAATTCTTGACAGTGAATATTTTCGACCTTTTCAAATGGAATGGTATTAACCAACATTTTACACAAGTCATTGTAAAATTCAGACCGATTAGTGGGAAAGTCGGAAGTGGAAGGCACGTTTCCATGCTTTGTGCACAATTCTTTTACACGTGTAACATGTGTTTTCGTGTTGCAATGTTTCTCTATAAAACGCCGTTTGTTGATTTTTATTTCTATGTTGCATACGTTACAGAAAATGTTTTCTTCTTTCTCCATGAAATACTCGTCACCAAATTCTTCTATCAGAGCACTGATCGTCAAGCGCCTACCTTTGGTTTGTTTCGGCACTTCATTCACTGAACAGCAGAACGCAACTGTGCAGATGAGGGGTGGTGCCACAGAGCTCTACCCTACATTATATACACGTACACTGCTGCGGGTTGCTTGAAGCGTTTAGGCAGGGTTACCATATTTTGATAAGTAAAAAAGAGGACACTTTAACAACACCTACTTCTGAACAGATCGCTATCATAGATCATGTACAATACTGATGTACGTTTAGTATGTAGGCTATTGAAGCTGAGAAATATTGCTAGTAGTAGTATTCGAAGAGGTAGAGATGATTTCGACAAAATAATTCACCCTCGAAATCATCTCTACCGCTTCGAAAACGAGGATACTTCTTCTGTAACTCGGCAGAAAATTTACACTTTCTTTTTCGCATTTCTTCTCGTACAAACTACAAGCATGCACAGCGCACCAAACGACCTTTATGAAAGTCGGCAGCCATCAAGCAATAGCAACCGAAAGACGACATATTATAGCATTGCCACCTAGTGGCAACAGATTTAAAGACAGGACGCAAGCTTCCAAATATTACAAAAATAAAACATAGATAATATTGCAGAAAGAGAAGTTCACGAGAGCATTTAAAGTGGGTTGATTAAAGAGTTACTTAACTGTAACGATTAGAAGTTACAACAAAGTAACTGTTACAAATGTTTTTACAACAAAGTAGCTGTTACAAATGTTTAAGACATTTTCCTTCATTAGTAACGTCGTACTTTAAACTTAACCTGAAAACCCGGACAATTAGCCAAAATCTAAAAACCCGCCCGGACGAAAAATTTAACCCTAAAAAAGAGGGCATGTCCGGTAAAACCCGGACGAATGGCTACCCTAGTTTAGGTTACCAAAGGCAGGGCTCTAAAAATAACTATAACGAAACAAACTCTCTTTCTAAAAGCTCATTCTTTCCCCTCTCGCACAGCTCACATGTCAGATCTCGCCTCTTCATCTATAGTTACTCGACATATCAGCCTTCCAAATTCCTCACACACATTATTTTTCTTCATTTTCTTTTGGTATTCGATAAAACCTGTGGCATCTAGGCAATGCAACTTCTCTCGGCTAGGTTGTCATGTTTTTTTGTGGTTCGTGGCTCCATAATATTTTCGAATCCCTTTGGTCAATTCCTTCAAAGAATTTGTCAAGTCGTTGATGATCAGAGTATTTTCTTATTTATTTTCAAAACAATCATAGACTTTTAAAGTATTGTAAGTGATTTGACAAAACATGTTGTAAAGTGGACTATTGGCAAGTCTTGAAAATTCTTGTAATTAACAATTTGATCATGTACAAGCAGTTTAACCGACTCTCTCTCCTCTTGAGAAATCACTCGAGCCAACCCTATCATTCCATAGGAGATCTCGCCTTTAGGGACTTAAGGGATTTTTCTTAACTTATTATTATTATTATTATTAATATTATTATTAATATTATTATTATTATTATTATTATTACTATTATTATTACTGCGAACGCCAGAGACAGTCACTTTTCTGTGGATTTAACTCAGAATGGAAAGTTAATTTGATTCAATCTTAGATTTAACTTTCAGTGCAGAATCAGTCATCAATATTTTATATATATGTATACAACCAAGCGCCTTACTGATGCATGTATAGATGCGAATCAAGTCGTTCAAAGCCAACTGTTGCTCGGAACAAATGCACAGGCAGCAGGTAATATCCATTGTGAGATGTTTCCCGCACGTGCCTTGTTTAATTAATAACCTCCTCGTTTATTCAATCTCGCTCAAGTCGTTTTTGTACGCAAAGGAAGCCGCCGGAGCAGAACTCACTTGTCTAATCAGCGCCCGCCTCAATTGTCGCGTATCCTTCATTACTGAAAGTCACTCACAGATGTTAATTTTCCTCCTGGCTTCCTGTGTGGCTTTGGGTATGATTCTATTTCTCTTTTCACTCCCAAAATGTTACGTCATTATGACGCAACTCCAATTATAGGGTTCGTTACAGAGACTGATTTGAATGCTATGACGAATGTTTGACGCTTGGTGATAAATCATAGGTTATCACAAAATACATCCTCCTCTACTTCTTAGTGTTCCTTCTTTCTTCTGTTGCCTCCAATTCCTTTTTCCCTGTCTTTATCTTCTTCCATTCCTTTGCATTTCTTTGTATTCTTCATCATCTTTCTTTTCTCTTCCTCTCCCCCTTTTTGTCGTTCTTTCCTGTCATCTATTTATTTCTCTTCTTCCATTACTAATCCTTCCTCTTACATTTTCTGGTTTTCCTTTCTCTCTCTCTTTTAGTTCTTATTTCTCCTCCTTCACCTTTGTTCTCCTCATCCTTACATCTCTCTTCCACTATCTCTCGTCACCGTTCTTGGTGTGTGAAATAAGTAATGGGAACGTTAAGTGCTAATGCCTTATCTTTACCGTAGTCAGTCTGACAACTGTGTTTGCTAAATGGCTGATGTGTGTATAGGAAGTGGTACCATTCTCAGCTGCACTAGCAACATGGTCACAAACTGGGCACTATACTCTAGGATACACGCCAAAAACGCTGGCGCCAGCTGTACCTCTCTCTAGTCTTCCTCAGTGTCTTACGTAGTTGTTCACATACTAGCCGTTATAATATCCGTGTTTCGCAATAGGACAAAAGATATTGAACGCTAATACAATCCTTAGCATGGCTTTCTCAAGGACGGAATTAAAGCTGGGACGAAACGTTAATCATTCGAGGCAGGTAAAACACTGTTCTCAATAAACGGCTCCGGTAAACTTTGCCGCTCATTTTTCGCCCACGTCATGTTTCAAATATGAATAAACATTTGCAGGTGAAAACTTCGTTAGATGATATACACCGTGTCCATAAAAACACCCATTTATATCAAAGGTTATAAGTGATCACATATCATAGGCTAAAACATTAAATGCTACACAGTGCTTGCGCCCTGCTACACAACAAATATAAATAGGTCTACATACCTTTGATATATTTTACGAAACAATGCCGTGGCTTCAGAAATGTTTTAAACAACCCATACAATTTTCATAGACCAGTAGTCCTAGTATTTTGAGATATACAGTATGTATTTGTTTATCGCCTGTGAAAGACCAACATACCTGCGGCATATTTTAAAAGTAACAGAAATCTATTAACGACTTTGGGCAGCAATGAACCCTGCTGTTTTGAGGCTCCCAGGGGCTTCATATAGCAGGCCGTGTTTCACATGTAAAAGTGTTTATTTTTCTCGTAATATTTCCCCGATACCTGGCGATAGTAATAAATCTATGTTGACGGGACTCATAAATCAATTCTCTATGAGCGGGCGATATATACTGCTGCTTTTGGGACTGAGATTAATTGCACCGTGCAGAAGGATTACGTGAAAGAAAGCTTCATCCACTGCAGCTGTTGGCTCCTGCGAAATGCATTGGATACGTCCTCCTGTCTGCAGAGAAAAAGCGCTTCGCGTGCTTCGAGGGAAGAAAAAGCTACATCCTCTGACGGCCCAAACATTTCTCCTGTAATCAATAGGAATTCCGATAAATAAATCTCTCAGTATTATTTTTATATAGATAATGTACAAGTAAACGAGCAGAATTTCTTCAAGGAAACGAGAGTAAAGGGGAATTAGTCTCTAGCTCATCAGCGACATAATGTAATTATTTAGTTACGAATTTATTTGCTACTGGATTTATTTAAAAAGGAAACTACAGAATTTTTATTTTCATGTGCAGGAATTTCTGAAAACTCTATCCTAGAAATATAACGTGGTTCCACGACTCCGACTAGGGAATAAATCACAGGTACTTCATCAGGGCGGACCGGGTTCGATCCCCAGCCCAATTTTCATGGAATTTGTAGTCAAGAAGGGAGATGGTGCAGAGTTTCCCTCTTTCATTTCAACACTCCCCACCTTTGTCTATGTATGTATGTATGTATGTATGTATGTATGTATGTATGTATGTATGTATGTATGTATGTATGTATGTATGTATGTATGTATGCATGTATGTATGGGAGAGTTGGGTAGTATCGGACAGTGTGTTTCTTTCATCTAACTGTATGCGACATCACAGAAACGTAACCATGTCATTCAGGTACTATCATCTGGTTGTAGATGAAAGAAACTCACTGTCCGATATTACCCGATGTCCGATACTACCCAACTCTCCCCTATGTATGTAGTCGCCCTCGGTAGCGTAGTTTGTATAGCGTTGGCCTTCTATGCTCGAGGTTGCAGTTTCGATCCCGGCCGAGGTCAATGGCATTTAAGTGTGTTTAAATGCGACAGGCTCATGTCAGTAGATTTACTGGCATGTAAAAGAACTGCTGCGGGACAAAATTCCGGCACACCGGCGACGCTGGTATAGTCTCTGTAGTTGCGAGCGTCGTTAAATAAACCATAATTTAAATTTTTTAAATGTATGTATGTATGTAATGTATGTATGTAATGTATGTATGTATGTATGCTTGCATGTATTTACAGCAAGTGCATGCAGCAGTAGTTCAAGAATATTAAGCGAAATCAGAAAATGATTTAGAAAGAGCTTAATATTTTATTTAAGAATTATTTAGTTAGATAGCTGGATTTATTGAGTAATATTTTACATACAGATGTTATGTTATCACAATTTTCTCTTAAATCCAATGCACGGGTTTTCTGACCGTACGTGCTTTGTACATGAAACAAGTCCTACTTTGTAGATTTCACCAATAGTTAGATCCAACCACTCTCCAAAAGAACACACAGGTTAAAATTAAAATGGCACAAACAAAACACATTATGCAATATAGGCTATCCTAATCGAAACAGGCATAAAAGTGTATAATTGAGTAGGCCTATCCCTTCATCAGTTCGCATCACAAACTTCAACAGCTGAAGTTCTAATCTGCCTCGCCTTCAAGAGGAACAATACAGTCTTTTGTTCCCATTCTCTATTCTCCACGAGGTCACAAGACATGCAAGCGAACTCCTATTCTGACTTAGCATCGAGGGTGGTAGACTTTTTTCCGGGTATGATCCAATTCGACACACTGTAATAAAGTATGTGTCCAGTAGCCCTTTTCTCCGCACAGTGGACAAAGGCGATCTCCTTATTCGTTGACAATTTTATTACCCTTCCATGTCCCCAATCTTAGCCACGCTAAACCTGATCTAGATAATAATTAAACTTGCTAGCTGTTATTTTCATGTAATATTTTAATTATCATTTCTTTTGCTGTCGGTTTCACTGCCTCACTCGTATAGGCTAGTACAGAAATCGTCAACTGGCATGCATACTAGTTCGGAGCGCCGAGACGCTGCACAGTGGTCTAAAATCCATATTTAGGAGGACAAATGCAGAAAAATGACATGTAAAAAAATGAAATTAAACCCTTAAATTATTTTTGCTATATAACTGAGTAACACTCAATTGATTATCTTAATCAGCGGAGGTGGCTGCATAGCGAGATAAGAAGCCGGTAACATGCCACATTTCGCCACCCAGCATTCTTACTCAGCAAGCGCCGCGAGTCTGCCGTTTTCCTTGTGCTGTAACTCTGTTGTAAGTGGTCGATTCCATTCATATTTGGTATCAACATGTCAAGTAGTTCTTTAGGTATGTAACACTGTTTGTTTTTGTTACATTTAATGTTATTATAGTATGTAAAATTAGCATGAATTGACACGGGACAAAATATAAATATAACCATTGAGTGCAGACTTTGCTAAGGTAGAGAAAAAAAAAACCCTTTGGTTCGTCCAAAAATGATTTTTTTTTTTCACTTCCTCCACTATATACCTCTATTTTAAATCTAGTCTTAAGGTGCGCAGATTTGCGGAAGTAATAATTTATGAGCACTATTCTTTCGAGGTGCAGTAGTGCAATTTTTCTCGGTTGCAGTTATTTCAATATCTGTGAACCGAATCTGCTTCCGCAGTATAATTCAGGGAATTCAAGATGACAGCTTGTTAATTATGTACCAAATAAGCTTCCCGAGTGTCCAAAAGGTGCAATAATACCTAAAATGTTACATTTTCCCCTCCACAAGATTTCGTCTAAATGCATCCCCCCCTAATGGGCACTTCTGCTTATACCAACGTAAACAGAGTTTGTACACAAAACAAATGTACTAAGTGTAACTACTGTATACAATTTCATAAAAATCTGTTAGATAGGACAAAAGTTACTAATTTTGTCTAATTGCACCCCCCTATAAGGGGTAGTTACACTTAGACCAACGTAATGAGAGCTTGTATACAAAACATACATGCTACCTGTAACTACTTTGTAAAATTTCATAAAGATCTGTTAAATAGGAGAAAAGTTACTAATTTTGTCTAATTGTGCCCCCTATAAGGGGTAGTTCTCCTTATACCAACGTAATCAGAGCTTGTATACAAAACATATATGCTACTTGTAACTGTTTTGTAAAATTTCATACAAATCTATCAAATAGGAGAAAAGTTACTAATTTTGTTTTATTGCGCCCCCCTATAAGGGGTAGTTCGCCTTCTACCAACGTAACGAGAGCTTGTATACAAAACATACATGCTACCTGTAACTGCTTTGTAAAATTTCATAAAAATCTGTTAAATAGGAGAAAAGTCTAATTGCGCCCCCCTATAAGGGATGGTTCCCCTTATACCAACGTAACGAGAGCTTGTATACAAAACATATATGCTACCTGTAACTGTTTTGTAAAATTTCATAAAAATATGTTAAATAGGAGAAAAGTTACTAATTTTGTCTAATTGCGCCCCCTATTAGGGGTAGTTCCCCTTATACCAACGTAATCAGAGCTTGTATACAAAACATATATGCTACTTGTAACTGTTTTGTAAAATTTCATAAAAATCTGTTAAATAGGAGAAAAGTTTCTAATTTTGTTTAAATGCGCCCCCCTATAAGGGGTAGTTCCCCTTATACCAACGTAACGAGAGCTTGCATACAAAACATAATATATGCTACCTGTAACTACTGTGTAAAATTTCATAAAAATCTGTTAGGTAGCTGAAAAGTTATTAATAAGTCCCGCTAAATTTGCATTCTAGACCACTGTGCGCTGGTTGAGGAGGTAGTAGTGTGCAGTGTGTCGAGCCAAGCTAACGCATCCCATCACAGAAGCCAACTTTCTGACCATAATTTACTATTTTACAATGACTTCTTCGATTGTGTTCTACACGAGCATTGACACCTAACATTGACCAGTTAGTGAGGGAAAAACGGATTAAAAATCCAGGAAAATCAATGCTAATGATCAGCGAAAATAATTTTTATCATTTGTTATTTACATTGTAATAAAATAATTTAGGCCTACTTCAGTCTTGTAACAGAATCGACAATATGTTTCATAGGCCCGATGTTATACAAAATAACAAATAATAGGTTTTGTGATGTATAGTGTCAGATAAAAAAAATGGATAATTAATTTTATTTTATTGACGACACTTAAACAAAGGAATAGGGTGACACGATTTAAATGTTAGTAATGGATTCGATTTGTTTAATATTCTGTAACAGTGAAAATGCGTTATAGCTCTGCAAGTTCTCAATTACTTTAATATGAAAAAAAACTATTTGCTTTCAAAACCGCTGCAATACATAACGAAAAAGTGCAACTTGCTTGTTGTCTTAAACTAAAAAGTGATTTAAAAATCCAGAAAAACCAATGCTAACGAACAGCGAAAATAAATTTTATAATTTGTTATTTACATTGTAATAAAATAATTTAAGCCTACTTTAGCTTGTAACAGAAACGATAATATGTTTCATATGTTATACATAATAACAAATAATTGGTTTTGTGATATATATAGTGTCAGATAAAAATAGATAATTTATTTTATTCTATTGACGACACTTGAACAAAGGAATAAGATAGTATGATTTAAATATTTCTAATGGATTCGATTTCTTTAATATTTTGTAATAGTGAAAATGCATTAGGCCTATAGGTCTGTAAGTTCTCAATTAATTTAATATAAAAAACCTATTTACTTTCAAAACCGATACAATACGTAACGGAAAAATACAACTTGTTTCTTGTCTTAAACTGAAAAGTGGTTTACTTATTACACAGTTCCACTTAAAATAAATTAAGTACATGCTTCTTCCGTGCTTATTATAATTATTACAGACTGATTAAAAGGGTTGAACAAGTGAACGGACGCCACTGCCATCACCCGATTCCTTCCCCCCACCTCCTGCTGCACAGTTGATGTCCAAGGGATAGAACTGAGCAGCAAGCAAACTGTCCCTGCACCATAGTGCACTGAGATGACGACACCTGGGCTAGTATAAATTTTTCCGAGGGAATTGGTCTGAATTATACACTGATCTTGTCAGTGATGATGATGATGATGATGATGATGATGATGATGATGATGATAATAATAATAATAATAATAATAATAATAATAAGCAAGTAAAGCGATTGGGTTGGAAGTAAATCCCGAAAAGACTAAGTATATGATTATGTCTCGTGACCAGAATATAGTACGAAATGGAACTATAAAAATTGGAGATTTATCCTTCGAAGAGGTGGAAAAATTCAAATATCTTGGATCAACAGTAACAAACATAAATGACACTCGGGAGGAAATTAAACGCAGAATAAATATGGGAAATGCCTGTTATTATTCGGTTGAGAAGCTTTTGTCATCTAGTCTTCTGTCAAAAAATCTGAAAGTTAGAATTTATAAAACAGTTATATTACCGGTTGTTCTGTATGGTTGTGAAACTTGGACTCTCACTTTGACAGAGGAACAGAGATTAAGGGTGTTTGAGAATAAGGTTCTTAGGAAAATATTTGGAGCTAAGAGGGATGAAGTTACGGGAGAATGGAGAAAGTTACGCAACACAGAGCTGCACGCATTGTCTACTTCACCTGACATAATTAGGACCATAAAATCCAGACGTTTGCGATGGGCAGGGCATGTAGCACGTATGGGCGAATCCAGAAATGCATATAGAGTGTTAGTTGGAAGGACGGAGGGCAAAAGACCTTTGCGGAGGCTGAGACGTAGATGGGAAGATAATATTAAAATGGATATGAAGGAGGTAGGATATGATGGTAGAGACTGGATTAATCTTGCTCAGGATTGGGACCAATGGCGGGCTTATGTGAGGGCGGCAATGAACCTCCGGGTTCCTTAAAAGCCAGTAGGTAAGTAATAATAATAATAATAATAATAATAATAATAATAATAATAATAATAATAATGGACTGCAAAGTTGCAATACAAAAATACCAAATTACACTCTTGAACATTTTATAGTGATACGAATGCATAATAAAATGAATCTTCAGAAGTTGGCTGTATTATTAGTCTACCTTATATTTTTGCTAATGTTGAAGCCGTCGTCAATACCGTTGCACTTGTCCAGTGTGACGTATCACAGCTGTTTAATCGTCCTTCTGTCCGGTGTGCAGGCCGCGACTCTGCGCGGCGCTGGGATGCTAATGCTGGGCTTCTGCTCCGTCTGAGCACAAAGGCATCGGCCAATACGACATCAGAGACGCGTGCAAATCGCGGCATCTGGACTGGAAGTCGCCGGTTACATCAGGGGTGTACAGCCTCATTGGTTACGAATGTAACGATAGGCTACTCCAGTAATGTTAAAGCAAGCGCATTTTTCTGACCTTGACGTCGTGCGCAGGCAGCAAGCGCTAAGTATGGAAAGAGGAAGGGTTATGTATATGAATAAGCAACCTGTTGGATTAATAAAACAGTGGTGCACAAACTTCAAACGGAACGTGAAATTTTATGTCATTTTTATATGGCTTCTTTCTGTTTAATATTATCTATATTGTCTGTAAAACAAAAGTACTAACACTGATTTCTTAATATTGCAGTTGTGTTTTAAACTTAATAACATAGGCCTAATAGAGAGTTAAGGAGAATATTCACTTAAATTCTATAATAGTATAATATTATACTGTATTAAGTGGATGAAACAAATCATTCATAAAGAAAGTGATATTCCAAAGAAAGAGATTGAGTATGACATGATAAGTTGAAATTTATATTGATGGTATCTTTAACCTTACAAAAGTAATCAATAAACTAATCAAAACAATATTACAGTACAAAACAAAGTTACCTAGGTACTGTATCTGTTTTAAGCGTAACTAATATTACATAACAAAACTCTTATCGCATTATGCTTTTAGGTGATACTGGTGAGCAACTTACTCTCATCAGAATATTAAATTATTTTCTCGAAATCTGCTGAAGCTATAGAGCTGATATTTTTACAAGACATGGGCACGTATCTTTTGCTTATGATGTAATAGCAGTTCCTTTGTTAATTCATTTCCTTACAAACAATTTCCATGCGAATATTTTCAAAATGTTCAATACACTATCTTCAGTAATACGTATATACTGTATATTAGATTTACGAAAACATTCTAGTAAGGCTACTAAATAAATAGACCTATACTTGAAAATTTCACTTTTCTATTCGAAAAGTTGAAAAAAAAAATCTTTTGAATAAAAAAATCAAACTTGTGAAAAATGAGCATTGCAATTAAAACTTACATTCTTATAATGCACTTATACTTCTCAGGAAAATCTAAAAATTAACATGGATACAGTTTTAATAAGTTCTCTTCCCTTTATCTATTGAATCAGTGCTGGCCATCCCTGAATATAACTCGACCAAGCGGCATATACCACCTCTTTCGTCTGTCTCTTTCCCTTCCGCTGTAAAGCGCTCAGGCTCTCCTGGGCTCTAAAGCGCGCGCTTGCTCCTGTGGGCATCAATTGACATGCCTGGGCTACTCCTTCAGTAGGTAGTTTCTTCTGAGCCAAAACAATTTTTTTTATCTCTTCCTGATCAGTTCCAGCATCATTCTTTCTTCACCCACTATAACACAGCTTCACTTCTTATTCTGTCTGTCCATTTCACACGCCGCTTTCTCCACCATATCTACATTTCAAATGCTTCTATTCGATTTCCTTAGTTCATTGTAAATTCCGTGTTTCTGACATGTACAATGCACACTTCACACAAAGCACTTCATTAATCTCTTCCTTAGTTCTTTTTCCACAGGTCTGCAGAAGATGCTCCTTGTCATCTCTATCCTCCTTTTGATTTCCTGACAGCAGCTCATGTTACTGCTTATAGTACACCCTAAGTATTTGAAGCTGTCCACTTGCTCCACTGCCTCATTTAGAATTCTCAAGTTTACCTTCTTTATTTTTCTTCCGATAAACAAGGTGTTCTTTTTGTTTGCATTTGAGTCACCCAGAATCAAACTGCACTTTCTTCGAATTATGAAATATGGAATTAAAATATGTTCGAGTACAGAATTTTGCAGGGAATGTGATAAACTGCTTGCTTGGATTCAAACTGGAATTTATCTGCTTTAACTTTGGAAGTAAAATCACCTTTTGAAGTGTAACTGCACTAGTTATTCTTCTTTTCTTACAAATGAGATTTTTTGATAAAGTGCAGTTTCAGTCTAGACGACTTATTTATCTTCATCCTATACTGCCCACAGCTCCCATTCAGTTCCAGTAGCATAACTCTTAGCATAATCTCCTCTTCCGCTAACAACGCCATGTCATAGATTAGATTAGATTTTATTAAAGCCAGGAGTATTATACAAATACTATGGACATAGTCATAATAAAAACAAAACAGAGTGAATAAAATTATATTAGAAAAGTAAGTTATTAACAGAGGACTCAAAGTATTCACTAATAATCTAAAAGGAATTATTAATCATCCAGCGTTTTAAAACATTCTTAAATGTGTTACAGTTAACAGTGTGTGCAGACTTATGTCATCTATTAAACATAGATACTGCCATGGATATAAATTGTTTTTTAGTTGTTTCCAGTCTAACATTAGTTTCAGTCAAGTGAAAATTGTATCTTGTATTATAATTATGATGATCAGATCTGTGATAATAATTTGCTAAATTTTTCTTTACCTTCAGCAAAGAAGTGAAGATGTAAAGATTAATAACAGTCAGAATAGCCTCATTTATGAATAATGGCTTACATTGCGCATCATAAGCAGAATCAGTTAAAATACGTAAGGGGTTTCTTTTGTAGAAGAAGAACATTAGATACACTAGAACTATTTCCCCATGTAGAAACCATATGTTATTATACTATTGAAGAAGGCAAAATAAGCACTTCTTACGTATGTTTGAGGGACCAGTGATTTCAATTTGCTAAATGAATAAATTAATAGATGAATAAATAAAAGATGAATAAATAAATAGATGAATAAATAAATAGATGGATGGATGAATGAATATATGAATGAATAAATGAATGAATGAATAAATGAATAAATGAATGAATGAATGAATGAATGAATGAATAAATGAATAAAAGAATGAATGAATAAAAGAATGAATGAATAAATGAATGAATGAATAAATGAATGAAGGAATAAATGAATAAATTAATGAATGAATGAATAAATGAATGAATGAATAAATAAATAAATGAATAAATAAATGAATGAATAAATAAATGAATGAATAAATAAATGAATGAATGAATAAATAAATGAATAAATAAATGAATAAATGAATGAATGAATAAATGAATGAATGAATAAATGAATGAATGAACAAATGAATGAATGAATAAATGAATAAATTAATAAATGAATGAATGAATGAATAAATGAATGAATGAATAAATGAATGAATAAATGAATAAATTAATAAATGAATGAATAAATGAATAAATGAATGAATGAATGAATGAATAAATAAATAAATAAATAAATAATTACTTGTTTCTTACTTACTTACTTAAATAAATAAGTAAATAAATAAATAACCCTTGAGAGTTTAGTACAATCATAATCAATATGTGGGGCCCAAGATAATTTGGGATCCAGTACAATTCCTAAACGTTTAGTAGATGGCTGAGCGTTGCACAACTTATGCACTTTATTCTTCTTCCTCCCACTACCACCTCTCCCATGTTGTCAAAACAGTATTACCAGGATTAAAGGCGTTAATTCGCAAGAATCCCCTATCAGTTTTATTAAAACGCATTCACAGCTCAATCAGTCACTCACACTTAAAGCAAGTGCAAAGATTTTCTTTATATTTAATGTAGTCTAGGCCTGTGATTGTCTGAGACAATTGTTTCGTTTCCGAAATTAATTTTATGATAAAATTTGTTTTTTTTTTGTTTTTTTTTTTTTTTTAATTGTGACCCGTTTTAAATATTATGCTTGTACATTTTACGTGTAATTGTGTAAACAAATTGTGTATTTGAGCAACAGTTATTACGTACTTGATCTGCCGATCAGGATAAGTGATGAGTGAAAATTATAAAAGTGCAATAGGATCATAAAACTAAGTGAAATGAATAACCTAAGAATTGTTTCGGAGGATCACAATCTCTCGGACACACTTATAATTGGAGATCTTATCGGAATAAGGAGATAACTAACAAAACTATAATTAATGTTTCACGAAAAAGGAAAATAATTTCAGGGGCATTTTTCATTAGCTCTATAATACTTATTAGCAGAACCATTTGACTAATCAAGAACATAAATTAATTCTGCTAGTGAATGCAATAATTTGTTGTTATATATATATATATATATATATATATATATATATATATATATATATATATATATATGAATGGTTCCAAATTACTTTTTCTGCCTAAGTCACATATATCATTATTTTGATGTTATAGGTCGCGCAAGGAACGATTAACGAAACGCAATGGTGACGTTGCTGTCTATTTTGATGTGTGTATGTAGGCACGCCGAGTGGGCGAGAGATATGGGCCGATGGAAATACCCTCTCTTCCAAGAAGATGAACAAATGAGGACATCGCTGTGGAAAGAAAGAACGTAGCAAGAGAAAAATTCGAAGCTATTTAAACGAGCAACATATGTTCACGAATTGAATAATATTACCGTGTGATGCAACACACGTGTTCACATGCAATGGAACAAACTAAAGTCGTAATGTAACTATCACAACGCAAGACTGAGTCTATCGATGCCATTTATCTTCCGACTGTACTCTTGGATATCATTCAAGGTATCTCGTAACCTTTCCTGTTGCCCTCTCTTCCTTATCGCATTGTTTCATTCGCATTCCTTCCGTCGGTTTTCCTTGCTTGCGAGACCTATACAGCCTTTTTCTTGGGAGGTATTTCATTATATCACTCAATACATTAAAATTATAAAACTCAGAAAAATTAATAAGATAAAAAATATCGTATTTATAGGAAAATTTTAATCAAAATTTATAATTATTAGGCTATATCAGTGTAAGTCCCGCGCCGTGGCGTCGCGGTCTAAGGTATCCTGCCTAGGACTCGCGTTACGGAATGCGCGCTGGCTCGAGTCATCATGGGAGAAGAAATTTTCTCATGCAATTTCGGCCAGTGTGCCCACCCAGCATCGTGATGCACTTGGGGAGCTACGATAGGTAGCGAAATCCGGTTGCGAATGCCAGCTATAACAGCTCATCGTGCTAACCACACGATACCTCCTTTCTGGTTGGATGATCGTCCACCTCTGCTTCGACATGCAGGCGTGAGGCCAGCAGCCGGCTGGTCGGTCTAGGCCCTCCACGGGATGCAGCGCCACGGATTACAATATCAGTGTAATGACCATGAAAGGTAACAAAATCAAAAAACAAAATAATTCTTTAAAAAGGGCAAATAAAATTTCCGATTTAAAATGTTGTAGAACATTTTCCGATTAAAACTCTCTGGAAAATTCCTGCCTCCAGAAACAGGTAGACAGGAACAAAGATAACATCCTTTAAGAAATTATTATTATCTTTGTCCTTTCAGGGTCCAAATCCGGAAGAATGCGCCAGCAGTCTTGTCATATTATTCACCCAGAAAACATTGTTTACCGAAACAGGCGCATACTGATACGATTTGAAGAGATTGCGAGGCACACGACTGTTATGTTATTATTTATTGTTATGCATATAATAATAATAATAATAATAATAATAATAATAATAATAATAATAATAATAATAATAATAATAATAATAATGATTTATTTTAGCTGACAGAGTTAAGGCCGTATGGCCTTCTGTTCCACTCAACCAGCAAAAAGTGTATATACATATGCATGAACTTACAAAGAATTCAAAAATTTGATTTAGATGAGAGTTACATGTATACAAGAGTTATTTACGAATTAAACAACAAAATACTATAAACTATTAATTAAACACTGAAATAAACTGTGTAGCAGAATTAAACTAAAACACATAGAACGTTAATATATTTAAAATGATATTAGATAATAGAAAGAGATTATTATGAGACAATTTTGAAAATACAGCACAATCAGGATGATGTCTAAAGAAAAAAGTAACAGTGTAGTCAGTGACAGTTAAAACCAGTATGATTGGAGTGAAATGCTAATAAGGTTATCTTTTAAGCTGTTCTTAAAGGTGTTTGTTGTCCTGCAGCCCCTAATACTTTGTGACAAGGAATTCCATTGACGCGAGGTGGATATTGTAAAAGATGAGGAATAACAAGATGTTCTATGAAGAGGTATATTTAGCGTGCCACAGATAAGTGATCTGGTATTTACGTCGTGGTTAGAGTATAGATAGAGAAACGAGACGAAAGGTAATTTGGTGTTGAGGTGTGCAGAATTCGAAAGAGTAAAGACAAAGAGTGTAAAGTTCTGCGTTCTTTAAGTCGGAGCCACGAGAGACTTGCGAAGGACGGTGATATGTGATCATATCGTCGGATGTTGCACACGTATCTGACGCACATATTCTGAGCTCGCTGTAACTTGACTGACAGTTCAGAACTTAGGTCACTTAACAAAACGTCACAATAATCGAAGTGCGGCATTACTATGGTTTGTACTAGGGTAAGTTTTAGTTGCAAGCTGTATTGACTAGGTATTACAATTCTTAAGACAACGTACGTGCATGTAGTGCAAACGGACTATCCTGAAAGCAAAGTAAACTTTTATAAATTGGTGTTACACACAGTTCTTATCAATAAGATTCACACAGGTAAAGAAGAATTAGTTTATGAAAAGCACACGCTATTTGTCTACCCGCATATTACTGCTTTCTTGTGGCGGGAATCACAGCCTTCTCCTCCGCTACACGAGGGAGAGAATTCCCCGCTGGTAGGAAAAAAACTTCTTTGTACAATCTGATTTATTATGTGAAAATAATTATACATTTTCTTTTATCGGTTTAACTCCAACAAATATCAACTACACTTTTCTGACGTCGTGTTAATGTCATCTTTGTTGGCGTCTGGTCATTATTTAATGTGAATCAACTTTAAGCAGACTGGAATGTGCCACTAATTGTTCGGACTCACAACGACCAACGCGCTGGAAGCGCATACGGGGAAGCGTAAAGTCGAATTTCCGACAGTTAATTTAGCAATCTAAAATTTTGTCGATCAGAAATATGAGACAGATTTAGCGATGGAATCCGAAACAAAGATTGTCCATAAAACTAGACAAATGGACAGCCCTGCACAATTATCTACTTTACCTGGTTTATTAAACCATAAGCTAATGTGTATGAACAAGAATTAAGCGCCATGTTTTACAACCGTCGTTTTGCTTTTGAAATTGAGTGTGGGAACGAAAGAAAGAGAGACTCTATTAGGGGCGAAAGCGGGGATTTCTTGCTGATATAGGGAGGACGTATCATTCCCCCAATTAGCAGTTATCGTTCGCTTTATGTTACACTGAAATTGTTGCGTGAATTCTTCCTGTGAGGTTGGTGCTCCACCTCCACTGCAGACAGAGTTACTGAGCCGGACTCTGGCGGACGATGTTCAAACAGAAATATGGCATTATAAGGTTTGGATGAAAGGAAGCGGAAATTCTAATAAATTACAGTAATGGCTTGCCCAGCATGAAACTATGTTGGTGCATCTACGATTTTACTTTAATCTAAATATTTTAAAAGCTTTTAGGCCTACGTACATACAGAATTATACTGATTATTTCCATTTATTTATTTCTCCGTACCTTGTAGTTCTGTCTCTTCTTTTTTCCGATGCGAATTCTTTAATATTCAGTATACGGAGTAGTAGTAGTAGTAGTAGTAGTAGTAGTAGTAGTAGTAGTGATTCAAAAAGCCAAGTTACCTGCGGGCTTTTCTTCTGGTACGTCCAGTTTCTCGATGATTCTATTTTTTGCCCCCAATTCAATATTAATTACTATCATTTCTATCAGGGCTCTCCCCTATTTCCAAATTTATTCCATTTATATATCGACGAAATTTAAAAAAATGGGTGAATTAATTACAGAAGAAATTTATAATAAAAGGGACTGATTTTACTACTATACTTTTTGCAGATGACAAGATAATAAATTATTTCAAGATCTGAAAATGAACTATGAAAGCAACTTTTAAGCTCAATTAAACAACTAAAATTTTAATATGATTATATTGCTATAGGTTTTATAAGAGAATTATATTATATTTTTAGTTTCGTATTTATATGTATCTCCTGGCTCCTCAATATGGGTAGAAGAGCATAATATGCTCTGAAGTTATTACTACTTGTAGCGAATATTCCTTTTCATTTTACAGTAAAAATTTATTCTTATAATTCTCCATATCTGCATCATTGCAGCTCTGTCTTCCCTCTCCTTGCAAACGAAGAGTATAGACACATTTTACACGCAATACTAATGTCTCTGTTGAACTCCCAAATGCATAATTTTAATTACTTCCAAAGAAATACAGACAATTATTACCCTCAAAAAACTAAAGTGAAGTATCATATTGAACTTATTTTTTGTCAACTCAGCATTCCGTTGTAATAATAAACTTATTATAACGCAATCATTAATTTTAATAATGCTTGAATTTTTTTTTAAATTTACAGCCAGAGAAAAAAGACTGTCCCATAATACCACCTTCTCTATTTTCGAGATGTTACGCAACCACCTCAAACAGCTCTTGAACAAAACATTTCGCGAGCTGAGGTGTCAATCCATGCCTGAGCTAAGAAAGGAACGAACGAAATGTAGAAATGAACAGGTTCTGGGAAAAGATAATTAACTTTTAATACTGCTTTGTGCGCGTGGATAAGTTCCGTCATTATAAAGTTTTGATCCTATGTTGTATAGGCCTAGACCTTTTGTGATCCTGTAGATCGTTCCCGACGACTGTGAAAAGGGCGGCACTTATACTCCTTACATTCTGTATAATTAAATTTAATGATTTTGATTTTAATGCGTTCATTTTATGAGTATGAAATATTATATCCGGTTTGTTAAAATAGTTAATGTGTTCTAAAGATATTTCTTTCCTGTTATCCTTTTGATTCTTAAACGTCATTGGACTATTATTGAAACAGTTTCGAGCACAACCAACTCATACAGCTCTTGAAAAAATCTCCCACGAGCAGAAATATCAACCCGCTCGTAAACGAGTGAAGCGAAAGAACTGTAGAGGTGAAGACTTGCAGAGCTCGTGCTGAGGTAATAAATTTGATTAAAATTGGATGGTCACAGTTTACAGGATATGTACAATTATATAATAATAATAATAATAATACTAATAATACTAATAATAATAATAATAATAATAATAATAATAATAATAATAATAATAGCCTAATGTGTCCCTTGAAGGGCAAAGGCCTCCTGCTAGAGGGTAGCTCTGTTTCACTAACGCGGTGAGCTACTCCGCGTTAGGTTGTGTCTAGTGTTTCTTTGTCTGGTTGGATTTGATTTCTGCCTGTTAATTTTAATACTGTCATAGTATAGATGTATGGCACTGTATGAAATTAAAAAGTACAACTGTTGTTTTAGAAAGATTTACAGAGTGTAAGATTGAATCAAGGTATGTTTCTATTGTATTTATTTATCTAACATATTAATTTATTTTCTCCTCTTCTCCCTTTTATACATCTACATTTGTTCTCTTTCCTTAATCGCTTATGAGTTTCTTACTTTGCAATTGTCTTCCTCTTACTTCTTTCATCCGAATTCTTTTCTTATTAAGTTTATTTTTTTCATGTTTCTTATTTCACTTTATCTTCCTTCACTCTTCCTCTGTTCGTTTTTTTTCCTTCCTTCCGTTTAAGTTTAAGGAGAAAATATATGCCATCTGCGAGACACACTTTGTTTTGTTTCATTTCTGATTAGCATTTATTCTTTTTTCTTTCTCTTATCTATCCCTCACCATTTTCATATTTATGACTACGCATCATTCTTTTCTATTTTTTATTTTCCTTATTTATTTTCCAAAGTTTCAAATTAATATTTCAAAGTACCACTGTACTTCTAACACGTGTATTAATTTCGTTACTGCTAAGAATTTCCAATTTCCAACAAAGTTATTCGATTTCGAGTCATGCTGCTTCTTTTACAGCTCATAAAATACTTAATTAAAATTGTTTGTAAAACTGAGCAGTAGCAGCATAACGCTTCAAACATTGAAGGTACAAATTCTGTATTTAAGACTTAGGAAGAAATTTATATTTATATATTCGTATACGAAGTGCACTTCATACTATGTAAAAGTGTGACTTGATGTACCAGTACTTGTTATGGGTTTCGGTTCATACAAGAGCATATACCGATTTCTATTGGACAAGTTTTAATGTTGCGATATATAAGCAGTTAACATTATGAACTTCTCGATAACAGTTCATCAAGTTAATTATATACACATCCTTTTTCTCTATTGTTTATTTGTTACTGAAGCGCATTACATCAGTAGATCTGTTTCTGGGTTGTAGATCTTCATCAGACAAGTCATATTGAACACTTTTATAATATTTGCTAAATAAAATGAGATCAATCAAATCGAAATGATAGCTGTCCAAATCTTGGATTTAAAATATCGGCATCCTAATCAATTCAAATGAACAAAAAATAAAATGTAAATTAATGTTAAAAAATACATAATGAAATTAAAAAAAAAGAATATTCTGCGACAAGATGTGGTAGCTATCAAAACGATAAAAATATATTGAAAATAAATAATATACATTGAATATTATAAAGATGAATAGAGATGGTGATTGATGATATTCAATGAAGATTTTAAAATGGTTGATTCAATTGTCTCAAGAGTCTTTTCAGAAACCTTTAATTTTCTGAGGATCTTCAATGTAAATTTGGGAATTGTCCCTCGCGCACCAAACATAAGTCCAATGACATTCCAATCTTTAATATATTTATGACTGAGATCATCACAGCATGGAAGGTAAATAGCGCGTTTCTCTTCATGTACCTGCTTTGGTTGATCTTCATTAATTTCGAACCTTACAGTGGGGTCAAGAATGAGACCAGTATTTTTTTATCTCGGCCAATTATTATGTCAGCACGCCGTGTAGATCCTTACTGTCATGAATAAGAATTTAAATTACGGCGGTATAAAGTAAGACAGCTGTATATTTATTATAATGTTGATCCAATTAGGAGATACAGTTAAAATTAAATACAGTACGTGATGGAAATACTTTCCTGTTTTGAATTGGATATAATTGTTCACAGATGATTTTCATTGATACGATTAAGATAAAGTGGTTCACTTGAATATTCGGTTAGTATAATTAGGGTTAACGTTTTAATGGGAATTCCTTCGTTACGATTAGGATAAAATGATTCACTGGAATTTCGTTGGTATGATAATGATAACATGATTCACTGGAATTTTATCGACAAGATTAGGATGAAATGGTTCAATGGAAAATTCTTTAGATGTACTTAGGATGAAATGATTCACTGGAAAATTTGTTCCGTATGATTAGAATAAAATGGTTCGCAGAAAAAAAAATTGTTCGATTATTTATGATAAAGTGTATTATCCGAAAGTAATTTTTCGATATAACGATGATAGAATGGTTCACTGGAAATGTTTTCCGATATAATCAATATGAAATGATGTACTGGAGTCTTTAGTAGCTGTGGTTAGGATGTAATGGTTCGCTGAAATATTTTGTTGACATAATATTAGGATATAATTAGTAGTGGAAAGTTTGTACAATGTGATTAGGATAAAGTGTTTCACTGGAAAATTTGTTCGATATGATTAGGATAAAACGGTTCACTGAGATATTTAGTTGGTTTGATTAGGACAAAATGTTCATTGGAAAATTTGATTGCCATGAATGGTGTAAAATGTTTCACTGCATATATTTGATTGACATGATTTGGATAAAATAGATTACTGGAACATTTTTTGGCATAATTATGAAATACAGATAATACAATATAATATTTGTTTTATTCAGTCTTATGACAAATCAATTATTAAAACAATGACATATATTTCATAACATGTAGTCATTGAGTTTTATACAAAGTAAGTTACGAATGTTTTCGCCCATTCAGGCATCTTCAGGTTCTGTGTACAATATCTCATTATTAATCTGTATGATAATTAAAATGATAGTCGATGAGATGAACTGTTTAAAATTGATCATGATATACATAAAATGTACAAACATATGCATAATTAAAATGTAATCATGTTACAAGATCATCAAATTGTGAAAATTGTGAACACGTAGTGTTTTACATTTTAAACTTCATAATACTCAGTGTAGATCTTGTTTTGTATATTATATTGTATTATCTGTATTAACATTGACAATCTGAATATTTACAACACGCTTTCTAAGTTAATAATTATGAAAGTTTGTTCGGTTTGATTATGATAAAATTGTTAATTGGAAATTTCGTTTACAGTGGGATAAAATGGATAACTACAAAATTTGGTTGTCAAGATTAAATGGTTTCCTGGAAAGTTTATTCGATATGATTAGGATAAAATGGTTGCCTGGAAATTTGTTCCATGTGATTTGAATAAAATGGTTCACTGAAAAATTTGTTGAATATGAGTAGGAAATGTGGTTCATTGGAATATTTACTTATTATGATCAGGACATTGGAATATTTGGTTGACATGATTAGCATAAAATGATTCATCAGAATATTTGGTTGCCATAAAATGATTAACTGCAAAATTTGTTCGATATGATGAGGATGAATTCATTCATTGGTAAGTTTGTTCGATAAGATTACGATAAATGGTTCTAGAATGATATGGTCCACTGTTTACATTTTGGTTAGCATGATTAGCATAAAATGATTCACTAGATAGTTGAATATGATTAGGATAAAAATCGTTTCCTGATATATTTGGTTGCTATAATTAGGTTAAAATATTTCAAAATAATATTATTTGCTTGAATCCATTGCACTATCTTTCCCTCCTCTTTCACAAATTGCATTTCTCCACTTCTGTCTATCTTGCGTCTCGTTTTCAAAATTTATCCACCCATCATAATCTAGACACACGATCACAACACACCTCAATATTATCCATACCCTCCCACCGAACATCCTCATATCCATCTTCTTTCACTGTGGCTGTTCTCGACTTTAGAATTCCCTACCGAGTAATGTGAGACTGTCAGATATCAAACCAATTTACGAATAAACTTAGGAAATATTTTTCAAACATTTTTCGTTAACAAGTATAGCTATTACAAGTTTCTCAATGTTTAATAGTTATATATAATATAACAGAATAAATATTTAAATTATATCATTATTATATTATTATTATTATTATTATTATTATTATTATTATTTCTTACCAATATTTACTATTGTCTCACTAACATTACTTATTTAATTTTATTATTTACTTTTACTTTCTGCCTAAATATTAATTTAGGCTAATAACTATGTAACCAATTGTATTCAATTAGAATTACAGTCTGGCTGGGCGGAAGAGAAGGCCTACTAGCCTTAGCTCTATGAAATAAATAATAATAATAATAATAATAATAATAATAATAATAATTATTATTATTATTATTATTATTATTATTATTATTACAGTCATATGGCTGGCTGGAATATTAAATGTAGTCGATCTGATTAGAATAAACTGATTCACTAACCGAGCGAGGTGGCTCATGCGTTAAGGTATGATACTAGCATTCGGGAGGTCGACTGCTCTTATCCAAGGACGAACCTGACTGTGATTTTTCCGTGGGTTTTCAACGTTATTTATGCAAATGCTGGGTTGGAAATTTCATTGCCATGGTTCATTTCCTTTCTCTTCTCTGTAGAAAAAGAATTCAGATTTCATATCATATCATTCATCTTCATCATTTCATTCGATAAGCATATTCAGATCATGACGCATATTGTCTTCGTCCGCTTGCAGGAGGGGCGTCCTCTCCGAAACCGTCTCTGTGTTCCAAGCTTTTCGCTATATTTCTGCCAGGATTCATTCCTTAACGAATATTTATATGGAATAATTTTTTGCATGGTGGATACAGCAATCGAGAGAAACACTCTACTTCAAAATCTGACTCGAAGTAGACATCTTTTTTTTGCTTTCTCTAGCTATTATGATGTTGGTAAGTTTCAATAGTCCTCGGCGGTATGAACTTAAGGCGAGGAGGTGTAGGGGGCCCATTGGGTGAGCGGGTGTGGTGTCTCGTACGGCCGGTGGTCTCATACACCTCATTCTCATTCATCCTATAATTTGGGGTACACAATAGGCCACTGTCGAGCGGACGTGCTGAAGGATGTGCCTAACCCGCTGCTAGTCACTGCTACTACTACTACTAAGTGACTGACTAAACTATTTGTTTGATAAAATAAAGATAGAATGATTTAATAGAATACTTAATTAGTCTAATTAGAATGAAATTTTTCATTGTATTCAATTAGAATGAAGAAGAAAGAAATTGAGATTCTTATTACGATTCATAGTTGGGAAAATAATGGAGTCAATTTCAAATTTATCTCAAGTGCTTTTTTCATAAATTACCGGCCGTTTCGAGAGGCATCCTCACATGTCCCTATAATAGCCACTTACGTATGTCTTTAAGGGATTAGGTACAGCTTACAGCAGTAAAATTTTGGAAATATTCACCATTTCTTTCCTCCATTAATGTATCTTGTACAATAATGAAAATTAGTATGTGTAAAACACTGTCCTTCTGCTATATGAAAAAAATACTTTTACGATTAAAAAAAAAAAATTATTTACATTTTTTTTTTTTTCAAAATTCAGTTCACTGTGCGGTGATGAAGTGTTTCTCACAGAACTAAAAACTATCGAACATTCTGTGATGAAATGTTTTGTGTGTATTAATGTATGTCATATCTACAATATGATGCAAGATCACTTCCCTATCTTTGATATATATTGTATGATAAAAAATAAATTCATTTTACAAAATGGTCAAATATCAGTATTTTCTTCTAACACAAAATGAAATAATATATATTATTTATTAAGGAATGTAACTGAAAGACCATGATATTGTAAACATGAGTTTCGGCAACAAAATAAAGAGACAGAACATGAAAAAGTTAACAAGTTTATGAGTTATGAGGAAAACGCTTCGTCACTACACAGTGAACTGCACATTTTGAATTTTGTAAAATATATATATATATATATATATATATATATATATATATATATATATATAATTTTTGTAAATCATAAACACATTTTTTTCACATAGAATGGCAGTGTTTTACACATCCCAATTTTCATTATTGTACAAGATGGAGGAAAAAATGTTGAATATTTTCAAAACTTTTACTGCTGTAAGCTGTACCTAACCCCTTAACCAATGATCAGAAGAGTACTTTTACAATAAGAATGGAACAAAGATCGGCGTTTCTGCTGCACGTGACATACCGTTGCCTTCCATTAACAATGCACTCAATATTTCTAATACAAATTATTTTCTCACAGCTGACATTGTACTATTTTTACAGTATTTGTTACATGAGTAGTCTATATATATATATATATATATATATATATATATCCTTTTTTAATAAACTAATGATGTCGTTAAAGTAACACATACAACAACTATACACATAAGAAGATGCTAGGAGCTTGTCAGTAGGCTACATAGACGCAGCAGCCGCAATGCGATGCGATCTGTAAGGATGAGACGAGCATAACCACAAAACCCTCTGGGAAGGTAATTGTCCTCAAGCCAAGGATCGAAGCATGTACCTTTGTGTAAAGGCGACCACACGGGAGTATTGGATCGTGATGACGAGAGTGCGGTTATCTCTTGTGGATCAATGTCCCCACTGCAGGCTTCAAAGGGCTTTGCAAACATCTAGATATTGCAGACCGCACCTCAGTATGTCCCTACAAGTGTTATGAAAGATACAATGACAATTTAAATAGTTGATAAAAATGATGTAACTATTGTGCTGAACTTGTGTTAAATAAGGATGTAATATAGTATTATTAGCATCAAAACTTTGTCATGATTTATTAAGAGTTTGTAATTGTGTGAATTTAGAAGAAGAAATTATATCCAAAGCTTACCTTAAAAAAAATCTCCATACGTTTCATTAGTATTATGTCAACCTTCTACTCTGAAGTTTTTTTCTGTATTTTACCTAGACATCTTCAATGTGTAAAAGTAAACAAACATTGCGAAACCATATTAATACTATATTAATCGCGAGAGTGTAAAGAAAAAAAAATGATTTAAAGAAAACATTTTTGTTTGTACATGGGCCATGTTTCTGTATTGCCTTCATTCTCAGAAAAATTAAGGAAATAACATGTTTCTCACAAAAGTTCTAGTTTTGTTGAATCATATTAAGATATTCAGGATAGAGGACAGAAAATGAATGTCATTTAATTGCAGTTTCTTAACTAGGAGAAATATATTACTTTTTCCTTTTTTTTCTGACACAGTCTTACAAACTTGAGAAAATCCTCAACAAGAAGTGTGCATCAACGACATAGATTTTTAAACGACGATATTACAAATGTTACTGCTACAATATACAGGATGTAAGTAATATCTACTGTAAGTTGTGTCATGTAATTAATTAAGTTGATATGTAATTAATTAAGATGATATGTAATTAATTGATATGTAATTAATTAAGGTGTTATGTAATTAAAGTTGCTAATAGTTCGGTTTAATAGAGGTATTTATAAGTTAGGTTTACTTTTGTTTATTGTAGGCGTTATTATAGCACAGATTTTATTTATAGTCCTAGGTTTATTGCACCTATTTAAGTACAGTTAGAATTAAATTTACGTTTATTTTATTTTTTATTGCTGTAATTAATGTAAATGTTATTACTATTTATTGTAATGTTATTATTGTATCTATATATCATTGCCACAGGGTGTATACATAATTATAGTGTTTAATACATACATACATACATACATACATACATACATACATACATACATACATACATACATACATACATACATACATACATACAGGATTGTTTCCGATCTCTGATAACGAATTTGAATGACGTCATGTGCGTCAGTTGAATTCCGGCGAGAGGTGACAGACCAGTAGTGAGTAATTTCATATTCAGAGTGCATGGTGTATCAAAGTAGCAATGCCTAAGGAAATCGAGCCATTTTGTTAATAGTATATAACAACCCTTTCCGATGCCAAGTACAGTTACGTGAAAATCATAGGAGCCTGCAAAAAACGTGGTTTCATTATTTCCAAGAAAGGTATCTTGTGTGTACCTAATAAGATTGGAAAAACTCGGATGGGATTAATACGAGAGTGGAAAAAGCAAGAAAATTCACCCCCCCCCCCGTCACAAGTCGCCGCACCCCACGAGATGATAAAAATTGTTGCATTCGAGCTTTACCAATCTTATTAAGTGCACAGAAGATACCTTTCTTGGAAATAGCGAAACCTCGTTTATTGCAGGATTATTTTATTTTCACTTAACTGTATTTGGCATCGGAAAGCATTATTATGTACCCGTCCCAAAAAGGCTCGATTTTTTTTGTGAATTTCTGCTGTGAGTCGCCGTTCACTCCGACTATGAGATCACTCAATAATGGTCTGTCACCTCGCGCCACAGTTCAGCTGTCGTGTGACTCCTGACGCACATGATGTCATTCAAATTCGTTATCAGAAATCGGAAACAACCCTGTATAATTGTGCAGGTATTAACAGCTTATTTCTTCGCTAGAGCACAAGAAAAAAATATAATGCCATATTAGTACCAAATGACTACTTTTCCCTTAAATGTTAACACTATTTTACTCGATTAAGTATTATTCATACAATCGGATTTTTATTCACTGAACAAGTAATAACTAATTAATTTCGACGTGATGTGCGTCATTCTCGGAAGGACCTACACCATATTGAAACTAGTCAACCAGGTAATTTACTGAAATATTAATACAGTAATGCAGTTATTACTTGTTGGCCGCAATCATCATCATCATCATCATCATCATCATCATCATCATCCTGGTTCTTTCCGTCGCCAAGTAGACGTCCCTGATCTCATATTCTCTCTCTCGGGTGATGCTAAGCTTCTCCAAGTCATTATACCTGTAATCAGTCTACGTTCGTACCATTTCCTCCTAATTTACCTATTAAACTGAATATTTATGGTTCGTTTCGAATGTCTTAATTATATTTTTGTCCACTAACGTGCAGTAGTTGTTTAGTCAACTCTCCGAAGACAGGTCTGGACCCCACAAGTGACACCAACAAGAAATCATTCATGAGGCAACTAGGCCAGGAGATAATGGGGTTAGGGTGATTATTGTAGTTGTTACAAAATCTCCCCCACGTTATTACTTACTTATAAATGGCTTTTAAGGAACCCGAAGGTTCATTGCCGCCCTCACATAAGCCCGCCATCGGTCCCTATCCTGTGCAAGATTAATTCAGTCTCTATTATCATATCCCAGCTTCCTCAAATCCATTTTTATATTATCCTCCGATCTACGTCTCGGTCTCCTCTAAGGTCCTTTTCCCTCCGGGCTCCCAACTAACACTGTATATGTATTTCTGGATACGCCCATACGTGCTACATGCCCAGCCCATCTCAAACGTCTGGATTTAATGTTCCTAATCATGTCAGATGAAGAATACAATGCGTGCAGTTCTGAGTTGTATAACTTTCTCCATTCTCCTGTAACTTCATCCCTCTTAGCCCTAAATATTTTCCCAAGAATCTTATTCTCAACACCCTTAATCTCTGTTCCTCTCTCAAAGTGAGAATTCAAGTTTCACAAGCATACAGAATAACCGGTAATAATATAACTGTTTTATAAATTCCAACTTTCAGATTTTTTGACAGCAGACTAGACGACAAAAGCTTCTCAACTGAATAATAACAGGCATTTTCCATATTTATTCTTCGTTTAATTTCCTCCCGAGTGACATTTATATTTACTACATGTTATTTAAAATACCTTGGTATTGCTAGGGTTACCATCCTAAACGCTGTGCATGATATTGCGAAGGACGTTTACGGATTTTAGCTAACTAAGCCAGGTTCTGACTGACTCGATATAAAAGCATGCATTATCCACTAGTCGGTTTGAGAAGAAAGGCTGCTATGGCAACGCAAATATACTAAATTAACTATGCGTGAGAGGTAACATGTGAGTATAGTGTTAACTATGTTCAGTTCACTTGGTAGAAAACGTCATCACTGACGCTGGGATGCAACAGTTGTGATCACAGTGCGACCTGGATAGTTAGCCAGTTAAATCCTGTCTCTACTATCGTCACACATAATGCTGTGTATTACATGTAATGCCTAAGAAGAAACGTAGGCTAAATGCGACTGCGAGATGTACCGCTATGTTGCAATATTGATTTAGAGAAAATGTCGTTTCAAATTGCACATAATTTCTCGTAACGTATCAGTCGAACTTGAAATAGACGTATAAATAAGCTGAGCGGACAAAAAAAAACACACATAAATCAGCTGTTTTCATATTTATGTTTAGAAGTGGGCGTAGTGTCGCGGTTAAGGGTACACTGAAGTTAAATAATTGTATTTTTCACGAAAAATGTTTAATTTTTTTACTCTTAAAAATATATTGTTGTTTATAAATGCTCCTCGCAAAATTTCAGTCTTCCGCCTCTTAATAATTTAATAATAATTTATTTATTTAATCTGGCAGAGCTAAGGCCAGTAGGCCTTCTCTTCCGCCCAGCCAGACTCTAATTCTAATTGAATACAATTGCTTACATAATATTATTACATTAATATCTAGACCATAAGACAACATGAAAGTAAATAATGAAAGTTGGATAAGTATTGTTAGTGTGACAATAGTAAACACTGGTAAGAAATAATAATAACAATAATAATAATAATAATAATAATAATAATAATGAGATAATTTAGATATTTATCTGTGATATATATAACCATTAAACATTTAGAAACCTGAAACAGCTATTATTGTTAGCAAGAATTGTTAGAAAAATATTTCGTTAGTCTATTCTTAAATTAGTTTGATGTCTGACAGTCCCTGACATTACTCGGTAGGGAATTCCAAAGCCGAGGAACAGCCACAGTAAAAGAAGATGAATATGAGGATGTTCGGTGGGAGGGAATGGATAATATTGAGTAGTGTTGTGATCTAGGTTATGGTAGGTGGAAAAATTTTGAAAACGAGACGCAAGATAGACAGGAGTGGAGAAATGCAATATGTGAAAGAGAAGGGAAAGACAGTGGATTTTCCTACGATCTTCTAGACGGAGCCAGGACAACATTTCGAGGGATGGTGTTACGTGATCAGCCCGGCGAATATTGCAGACGCACATATTATGAACACATTGTAGTCTCTGCGCCGAAGTAACGCTTAGAACAATTGAAGAGTACAGGGGATAAACAATCAAAGTCACAATTCTCATAAGGATGATGCCATCATCTAATTCAGTATATTACTGAAAAATTTAAGTGTTTTTCTTATCAAAACTGGTGAAGGAGGATTATTATCATGAATAGGCCTACAGTCATCATTTCCTACTTTTTGATTAGCAATAAGTTTTGCAGTAATAGCCTATACTGAATTAGATGACAACCTCACCCTTAAGAGAATTGTGACTTTTACTGTTTTTATACTGTACTACTCACTTGCTTGGCATTCATTTTTAAAGATGTGCGCGCTTTAAATTCCCTGCAGTCTCTGCTGCTTAACACCATTTTTCTCCGTTTCTAGCTATAGCACTTTTTCCCATATTCAGAAGCGATCTCCTTCCACAAATTTTGAGCTAACTGCATGAATTTATTTTTCAACGTCATCTTCAATCTATACTTTATTAAAATTAGAATTTCAAAGGGATTTAAAAATAATAACCTGTTCAGCCGTGACAATTATTTTTTCGCATTTGACCTAGAATAATGTGAACCATTTTTTTAGACAAAACTAATGCACACACTTAAAATTTCGATGTCGATTGTTATTAATGGACAGTACAGTATGTTGAACATAACAGTAAATATTAAGTTTAAAAATCACTTTAATATGAGGATATAAAAAGCAATATTAAAATTAAAATTTTAATTAAACACTTTTAAAAGTGCAAAAGAGTTTAATAACGCAGCTCAAAATTGTATGTATACTATATATACAGGGACATCATTTTATTTTTACTTCAATTTTTATTGTACTAGAGTTTTTGGATGTACTTCACTCCCACCCCCTCTACTAGTAAACTTCCAACTGTTCTCCTCACAGAACCAAGCGTATACAGTCAAAGTCGCCTTAAGGTCATAGTAAACACAAACAGTATTGAGTTAGTGAGTATAGTACGTTCCAGAAATATGTTCGCGTTTTCCAGTGACGATAGAGCTTTCAATATTGAATCATATTTTCGCACAGGTACTGTCGTCCGTTTGCCTACGTCGCATCCCGATTTCCCTCACCCGCAACTGTTTAAAATAACTTAAATAAAAGTAATTAACTGTCACGTGATTCCGCCCTTTTCTACGATCCTGCGACATGATCACTTGGACGGACAGTAGATAGCATGTCTGAGTAATGTTACCTATACGGGTCGGACAGAGGTGAAGATTGAATTTACAGTACGTAAGGTACTCTTTTATATAATAGGTATAGAATTATTTCACCATGAGTTATGTAACGAAACTGGGGTAATTGGAATTAGATGCAATAATCTATAGTGCGATAATATGCACAAAAGAACTAAAGCCTGTATCTAAATGAACGGCCACCATTTTCAGAAATGTGTTTAAATATCCATATTATAATCATTTTTCAATTTAACTTCATTCTCTATATTGTAGCTAATGTGCTGTAGGCAGTATAATATACACAGCATAATGAATACGTCCGAATAGATAGCTCAGTTCGTGAGTAAAAACACTTATTGATAATACTGTACTGTATTTTGGTTAAACAAAAACCTAATGAAAATTATCAAACTCAAAATTACGATATCTCCTAGTTTACGTAAATGGGTGAACTACTTTTCTTCCCTCTTATACTTAGTGAAGTGATTTGTTTGTATTTTACGCCAGAATCATCGAACTTCAATCGTGGAAGGTGGTAGCAAACGGTGTTTCCGGCTCTGAACCATTAATCCAAAGGTATAGCCAGATTAATATTAAAAATGTTAGTAAAAATAAATGATGTCCCTGTATATAATTGAATATTCAAACATTGAAAATTGTAGATTCAGTATTTTAAAATGTTCAAATTTCACTTCGTTATACTACTAAGAGTTACGTTACAACCTGGGTTAAGTCGTGGCTTCGATTTCAGTTATGGTCACAAAATCTTCTGATTGATCTATTCCTTCCGGTTCGCACTCAGCCTTAGGGATTAACTCAGTCTCTAACAGAAATGAGTAACAGTGTGTTTTCATGAGAGTAAAATCGAATAGCAAATAGGACTGATATCCCTGCTACTACTAATGCCTATTTATTCTATTAAAAAATTTGGGATTCATGGCCTATAAAGAGGAAAATTATTAATAATAATAATAATAATAATAATAATAATAATAATAATAATAATAATAATAATAATAATAATAGTGATTTTGGAAATGAAAATCGTCGAATTTGTAAGAAATATTTTTGTGGACATGTATTTTAAAAGTCAAGGAATCTATTGGTAATTGCTTTCTGTAAAGAAAACTGTAGAGATACTATATAGTAAAGGATAAATTTCAGAACACTGATACCTTCCTTTCCCTCTTAATAATAATAATAATAATAATAATAATAATAATAATAATAATAATAATAATAATAATAATAATAATAATAATAATAAATTAGTAATACTAGTAATTAATTTCATATTAGGTATCTGACAGAATTAAGGCCTTGAGGCTTTCTCTTTCACTTAACCAAGTAAACAAATAATTAAACTTCATTTATGGGACAATGCTTTCGCAGTTTTATTTTCCCTTTCACGAAGTATAAGGAGAAAAATTTTGAGATATTGTTAGAAATCATTTCGAGAATTTCATGAAAATTCATTGTTACAGCATTTTTAGTACAGGACAAGTGATTTCAGGAAACCATTTGTCTACTCGCGTGTCGATTTACAAAAATGTATCCTAAGCCATTTCGTATATTAGGTTCATATTCCGCTTCCCAAATTGAATTTATTCAGTAATGATGCTTAAGATATACAAACATTTCATTACCATATAATTACCTTTGTTTATAGGCCTTATAAATATAAAATTTTCGGTAGGGCTTACACTCGCATTCCACTCTAACGACAGATAGAAATATATAATAAAAGGTAACAGAAAACACAATACAATAATAATTACATAAAATAGAGTAACACAATATACACAATTATACAATACCCAGTGTATTCATAATTTAATTGGAACGTACCTGAAAGAAGTTAGAGATCGAGTGTGACATAATGTAGAATTAATGTAGAATAGAGAATAGTAATATGCGTTACAAGAGCGGTATGTTGAAGTTTCCATGTTCGAGGAAAAGTTTGAAAAAGGGAAACGTAGTTGAGCTTTTTTAATTTCCGAGAATTGAAAGAAAACATACCGCTAGCGTATCGTACATTATTTTGTTCTAAGATCGTTTATTACATACCTGAAAGAAGAATTTCTAATTAGTTGCAATACTCCAGCAAGCCGTGATATACGTCTGTCTTTTTTTCCTCCAGTCTATGATGAGTCTGAAATCTTGTTGATTGTTTCACGGCTTCCTTAATGTTACTTGCATAACGAATGCAGTAATTTTAGTGGAGTTGTAGAGTTTACTTAATTTTTGCAAATATTTAAAAACAATAATTAACAGTGCAATTTAGGTGAAATTGCAGGTGAGTTTCCAATTTATAATTATTACTATATTGAACGTCTCTAAAAAATAATATGTTAAAAGCCTAAAGCAGTAAAATCAATATGTCACTTAAGCGGTAAGAAGAGGGAAATTGTTATGTGTGTTAGGTTGGGAATACTGAATGTTTAATTTTAGACTTTCCGCGGATTGGTTTTGTGCGGAAACCAAGCAAATACGCGCGATCTCGCACAAAATTAATTAGGCTACTCGTACTAATAACGGTATTTTAGTAATACGTATTAAACTGTTTGCTGCAATTGCATATAGGCTATGTATTAAGTTGAGATTATGACATTGTCATAGTGGCAAAAAATAAATACGCAAGAGAAATTCAATAAAATAATTTATTATTATGAATTTAAAAACAATTCAATGACTTATTTTTAATTTTTAATAATATATTTTTTAAATAATTTCAATTCTAGATTATTTTCTATAAAATTATTATACAAATTTTTCCGCAATTATAACTACAGTATGCCTTAGACCTGCTTCAGTTTTACATTTTTGTCCAAACAGAGAAAGCGAAATATTGTATCTTCTTGTATCCTGACCATTATCAAAATGTATAAATTTATTTAGATATTTATTGTACAAATTCAAAATAATATACTATATACAGAGTGTTTCCGAGGTGGTGTTACAAACTTTCAGGGATGATGGTGAAGGGCATCGGTATCAAAATTTGAGATAAGGAACCCTGGTCCGGAAATGACTGAGTCGAAAGTTACAAGCAAAAGTAGTTCTGTGGAAATGAAATAATTTTATTCCTCTGTACACCTTATTTATGTGTATTTGTCTGTACATCTTACACATACTGTATTCATCTGACGTTGTTTACGTTGTCTACTTACAGTATTCCATTCAGTGCGCTGTCTGAGGGATGGGGACAGGAAACTACACTAAAGCAATGCAGATAGCGTAATGTGTAACGGACATGGTCGGTCCTGATATGCACGTCTGTAGACAGCAGTGTATGTGTAGGCTACAAGTTACAGTGTCCAGTCGATCAATCCTAGTGAAATGGAGGAGTATACGAGAGCGGAATAAGCCGATCTGATTTTCGAATACGAATGAGCTAATGGGAAGAGTAGACAAGCTCACAGATTGTATCGGGCCAATTATCCACGTAGGAGACATCCGGCTCATACCATTTTTCCACGACTGTTCCAAAAGTTAAGGGAAGGAGGGCACGTGGTGCCAAATTAAAATTCTATTTCCACACAACTATTTTTTGCTTATAACTTTCGACTCAGTCATTTCCGGACCATAGTGTCTTATCTCAAATTGATACATGTGCCCTTCGCCATCATCCCTGAAAGTTTGTAACACCATCTCGGAAACATCCTGTTCAAATTTATTTGAGGCTTAAAGTTTTAAACAGTTTGCGTATATGATACGAGTAGATAGGATAGACTAATCAAGTTTTGTTTTCAACCATATTTTAATAATAATTATTGTATGTACGAGTATTAACAATAATAATAATAATAATAATAATAATAATAATAATAATAATAATAATAAGACGTAAGTAATCAATATGAAAATTCCATTTTGCGATTTGATCAATGAAATGCTAGAAAATTAAAAATATATTAAATTTTAATTGAATTTAAGCCAAAATTAGACTTTTTAAAACTTGTCCTAGAAACATCCATTAAATATAACAGTCCACTCCTTTGGAGTAACGGTTAGCATGCCTGACCGTGAAACGAAAGAGCCCGGGTTCAAATCCTGGTTGGGACAAGTTACCTGGTTGAGGTTTTTCCGGGGCTTCCCTCAATAAATTAAGAGAAAATGCTGGGTAACTTTCGGCTCTGGATTCTGAACTCATTTCGCCGGCATTATCACCTTCATCTATTTCAGATGCTAGCTAGATATAGCAGCTGATAATGAGTAGTGAAATAACGAATTAAAGAAACACAATGGTACCATCTATGAAGGAATAAGTGTTAAGCAATATTAGCATCTAAAAATAACAAAAGATTACTAGATTATTAATATATAGTATAGATTCAGCTGATTATTGGAAAAGTTAAAAATGTCTACATGTATCTTGGTGCAAACACCTCAAAAATCGCACGAAACTGGATAAATCGTTATCTTTAAAACTTTATTTTGTACTTCAGTACAGAATTCTGTACACCCCTGCCGCAAAGTTGAGGCAGGTGTTGTATCAAGAGAAGAGAAATCAAGCGAGCCATAAAAGTGTGGCTGGATCCGATGTACCGGGTTGCATAGTTACATCGCCTCGGACGGCAGACGTCTTGGGCTGTCAACTCCAGCTGCGATCCGCGACTACATGGCCGTAATTAGAGTTTCAGCTGGTTTTACTCCCCCCTGTGGTTCTACATTAATTAGTAATTAACTTTGCAGGTAGAGTAACACATGGAGCTCTGTTTGTTACTCGGTTTCGTTGTGAAAGGATGGGAAGAAAAGGCTTTATCGACGCTTTCAACCGCTGGCTTCATCTCCAATTTATGAAGAGACTCATACATTTTGTATATACGAACTAAGTGTGATCCATGATTCTATACGCATAAATTCGTCCTGTTTCGCTCCGTTGTTCTCCGTAGAATCGAATGGCTGTGAAGAATACTGCAGAAAATGTTATTGCTTCATGTTGCCAGCACTGCTGTATTGCTTAAATATTTTACAGCCTTTTGTTTTGGGCAAAAACTTACTTTTTCTTCGTTCTCAATTTAGAGAAAGCATGTGACAAACATAATAGAAATAACTTTTGGAATTGCTGAGAACGAAATTAATATTTGTTTTATTACTAGTGGTATTATGAATGCTGAAAAATTTCAATAAGCCATCGGCGTAGCTCAGTCGGCTGAGGCCCTTGCCTCTCGATCCGGAGTTGAACTCTGGCGTGGGTTCGATTCCCGCTTGGGCTGATTGCCTGGTTGGATTTTTCCGAGGTTTTACTGTAAGGCGAATGTCAGGTAATCTATGGTGGGTCTTCGGCTTAATCTAGCCAAATACCGTTTCACTATCACGAATCCAATTGACGCTAAATAATCCTGTATTTCATACAGCTTTGTTAAATAACCAGCTAAAATAATTCCTTCAGTGTTATTTGTTGTGATAAAATCTTGTTTAACTTTTGCTAAAACAACATTATTTATGCTGTTATATAAAGTAGAACAAGATCTTACGCATTTAAGTTCAGTGATGATTCGATGAAGTAAAAGAAACAAAATTCTTTAGAATATTGTTTCTACGTTTGTGGTTTCCCAGAAAAAATGTCTTTGAACCAACCTTATCTATTTAGTTTGCATGCTTTCTTACATTGTACAAATTGTACTAGATCTTGTTGCGACTTTTTTCTAAACGAAACACTCTTCAGTAAGTATAATTTTCTCAGAAAGATTTGTACGTTATATTTTCAAGTTTTCTGGAGTAGTAAAAGACTGCTTTATGTATGTAGTGATATATTACACAAGTGCATATGAAATATAATTAGTTACCATATGTCAAAACTGCTTAAAATAGTGTATTACCTTTGAAAATAAATAAGAAGTTTACATAAAATTATCCAATATGAAAAATAGGATGTTGCCATTGCTAGTATTTCAGGCACTTGTTCATCAACTTGACACTAAAGGTTTGTCAATTAGTTCAATATTTTTTCGCAACATATAAATGCCGGTATACTATTACACACTCAAACTTTTAATTAGTTGAAGAAATGAAAAGAAAAGAATGCAGGGTTCAGATATTCTTAACATGAAATTATTTAGATATGTAGTTTGGCACAGGTACCTTATTACCTAACCTGCAGAAATTGACATATAAAGCTACTAATAATTATATCGAATTTATTTCTACTATTATTTTTCTTTCAATGAAATTCGAGCTTTTAATTGCCGTATATGCTAAAATAAAGTTAATGACGAATAGGGCCACGAACATCTAGCGCATGCGCTCCAGTGAACAATGAAAAACAACTAAGAGTTTCCCTTTGCAAACGCGCAAACCGGAAGTCTATCCCGTTCTACAACCAGGAGATTAACCACGAAAGGAATGTGCTTACTATTGCGTCATCTATTGGACCGAAGCAGATAGATAATATTACCGTTATAATGTCAGTTTAAAAAACACGCGCTTTTCGGCGTATGTTACTTCCTGTATCAAGGGATTAAGAGACCAGGAGATTAACGGTGATCTAATTTTGTAACTAGGGTAGTATAAATGTGTGTGTATCAGTGTTATCGTTTGTGCTTTGAGAGTTAGCCAATGGAGATGCGTGTACCTACGTGTGTGACCTTATGATATCAACATTCTGATAACATACACATATTTGGTCAATCAACATTCATTCACAGCATTACCCCGCTGCGTCTCATTCCCCTCAGACTTTTCTCCTGGTTGGAGTACAATAATGTAAACACTTTTCGAGGTGTAACGTATGGGACAGGAAGTAAATGGTTAGCTCACATGAAAGGATTGAATGGAATAAACCACGCATAATAATAGACTAGTAATGATAAAAAATAATAATAATGATAATAATAATGATAATAATAATAATAAAATAATAATAATAATAAAATAATAATAATAATAATAATAATAATAATAATAATAATAATAATAATAATAATAATAATGACTAGCTCCGCTATCTTCTTCATTCGAAAACTTGCAAGCAACTAACTCATCTGGCTGAGAACCCGAGAAGAGTTTTTCCATATCCAATGTCGGAAAAATTTCAAGTTCATCATCATCATCATTATTATTATTATTATTATTATTATTATTATTATTATTATTATTATTATTATCCTTAAGCGAGAAGGAGGAACACAATGCTACGTTCACCTGAGCGAACAACTACTATTGTCACCAACAACGAGCATTCTCATTCACTCTAAGTTGTCTTTCCCAAGGTTCGTTGTGTACTCAAATATTATGCAGGCTACACAAAATGTTTCTGGGAGATCTCCGCAAGTCACAAATCAGTGATAATGAGAAATGCTACAAGTGCAGTAGGGAGATAGAGCGACCGGAATAATGTTGAGACTTATCGGGAGAACCCCTAGAAGAATCTCAAGTGCAACCTTACTCACCACAAGTGTCACTACGTATTTTGACAGAGAACTACGTCCTTCTCCTCGTGCAAAGTGCACTCTGATAGACAACAGTTCGTAACCTTCCTCGTGTCCTTAACATGTCTGCGTTAGACAGACCAAGCAGACAACGCATGTACACTTAGCGGCAAAAAGAATGGGCCTACTCTTGGTCGATAGAAATGCTACTGTAAGTTCTATCGCGCGGTTCACTCGTGTAAACGTAACCCACTGCAAGGCATTGCTGTGGTGTCTCTTCATGGAAAGTCATCCGTCTATAATGTAATAAACCTTACGAGCAGTGTGTGGCCCAGTGGTAAGAAGTCTAACATCCGTGCCAGAGGTTGTGAGTTCGCCTCCTGGAACGGTAAAATTATTTTTTTTTATTTTAACTTTTACTTAATTTATTAGTTTAAATGTGAAATGGCATTTGTTAACAAACTTCGTTATGCCCGCCTTGTAAAAATATTATTTCCCATCATCTGTGGGCTATTAATAAGTGAGACCTGGCCTGTATAAACAAAAATACTTGTTTCACATCCTAAAAAAACGGACGCATATCAAACACAAATAAATAATTAAATTAACAAAAACAAACAATTTGTTAATATATTAACAAAACAAGGCTGTGGTGGGGACTAGCATCTCGTCCACAAACCACCTGCGTCAACATCTGCCCTCATTATGCGCGGCATGGAGTCCACAAGATTATGAAACAGGTCTAAATTCTTGGCCGTCTTCTCCCTTGCATCTAGAACTCTGTCCCACAATTCCTCAGGTGTCCGAACGGGTGGTTGTTCTGCCCAATTTGAGCGTAGGATCCTTTTGACTGCAGCCCACAAATTTTGAAACGGATTCATATCTGGTGAATTTGGAGGCCAGTCGACTGGGTCGACATCACGCCTCCTCGTAAACCATCTTTGAATCCGGTTGGCGGTGTGTATCGGATGATTATCCTGCTGGAAGAAAAGTGCTCCTTCTGGATATCGTTTTCGAGCGGAAGGGATCATTATATTTGCCAAAATGTGTTCGTAGACTTCTGCCGTAAACAGACCGTGGATGCCGTAAACAGACCATCGTATGACATCCACCCCAACACGCGACCCTCACGCGAAGCGTATCGGTGGTCATTCATACAATAAACTAGGGCAATACTATCATTGCTATTGGAGACAATTAACTCGTCGGAGAAAATGACATTTCTCCAAAGTCCTCTCGGAGAGTAGCATACACAGAATGTTACTGGAGACAATTACCTGGTCGGAGAAAATGACATTTCTCCAATCGAAGTCCTGTCGGAATCAGGGCAATGAGTTATTCTTTCTGTGCCATCTTCAAGCGTAATGACGAGACAGAACGTTATATTAACAGAAAGCAGTATTGCTTGAAAGAGAGAGGGAGGTTTATTATTTATTAGAGTTTGGGCATATTCTAAGATATATCGCCACATAATTATAGCTTTTGCGAGACACATATGATGGCAAATTTGTAATAAAAAAGAAGAAGATTGGGTGAGATTGGAACCTTGAGCTATTAGTACTATCGTGTTCAATATATCAATGCCGTAACAACTTACGCTACTGCAACTGTTCATATCAGTTCGGCATAATACATGGTTTTCCTGTTCATATTCGCTCCGGTCGATTTTGTATTCATCAATTTTATTATTATTTCACTCTTCAAGGGCCCTGATGTATCTAGAATCAACTCGCCATTCGATTTTATTACATATTTTAGCCTCTTAAACAAAATACAGCAAATTTAATTGGTTTAATTAAGTGTTACCTAGTGAACTATGGCGTTGACGAGACGAGCATGCGGAATGTATGTCTCTGGAACTTAGAAATTGTCGGCCGGCCCATTCCTTTTTGCCGCTAAGTGTACATTATGCCACATCAGTTATTTTTCTACCACAAACCGTGAGAGGGAAAATAAAATCAACCTTTGAGTTACTTGCTTGTAGGAAAATATACAGAAATTAAGTATTGCAAGTCCACCGTTGTGGCTAAGGAGTTAGTGAGTCTAACTACGAACTCAGCGGTCCCGGGTTCTGTTCCCGATCAGGACGAGTTGCCTGGGTGAGGTTTTTGCGGGGTTTTCCCTTCACTCCTATGGATGAATATCAGGTAACTTTATCAGGCGATTGGAATCCCACCCCTCTTCACCACTTTCTTTCCTCTTCCATATCCTTTCCACATCATCCCGTTTCTGCTTTTTCAGATCACTCTACAGGCACCTCCCGGAACTACTGGCTCTCTCGACCGGCCTCCGTGGAATGTAGCTAAACGACGTTGGATGGCTTCTGCAACCAGCACCCGAGGCAGACCTAGTCGGGGGAGGAGTTTCGCCTCGGACCGACAGGGGAGCCTTGGGAGAATTTGCCGAAGCAGGAATGGTATATGGATTTCTGTTGTCTGTAGGGACCGGTCGTCAGGGAGTCATGTGGTTGGGTAGGTGCGCGTAGGGGATCTATGGCAAGCAACAAATTCCATATCGAGGGTTAGCGCAGTAGATCTCAACAGGTCGCAGTGCTGGGCCATCCTTGCCTACCTCACTTAAATTCCATTCCATTCCATTCCAAGTATTGCAAACCAAAGTAGTTTGAAATCATTACAATGTAGAAAAGAATCATTATTAACAAAATAAGCGTTATGAGAAAAAATAAAATAACGATAATAGTATTGGTATAGTAATAGTAACAGTGAGGGATAAATTCTATATTATCCACATTCGTGTCTAGTGCCAGTTAATAAGTCTCTATATGTGACATATTTGACCACCATCATGCATTATTCCATATGCCAACAACAGAAAGCTTCACATATAAATAAAGCAGGGCGAGATGGAGAGGAAATTGGCAGGCGTATTGAAAGAGTCTGAATCAGTGGTAATCAGTTGAAGGGATAATCGGCTTAACGTTGTGAAATGTTAAGAGAGAGAGAGACGGCGGGTGGCTTTGTTAGGGCCAACGTTAGCATTGTGGGGGGTTCTCTATTATTGATATGATATTAAATGAAGTGTGGATTGCTGTGGCATTGCTAAAATATTATCCTGCAGTGTTGCCATCCATTTAGCGTGAGATGTGGGCCGGAATCGTTTCGGTACTGTGTCATGCACATGCCAACATTCGATTGTGTTGCAGGTGGCCTATCGAAACTAAATTTTGCTTCGTCATATAGATTGAAGAATCTTGTAAAATAGTTTGCAGTGCAGTTTTTATATCGTTTCAAATGGATTTGGTTTTTAGCCATCCAGAACCCCACTGCCGTGAAAATATGTATCTCCAACGCCACGATTAAAATTAAATAATCATTTTTATCACATTCAGTGTTAACTTATTCGGTGTCACAATAGTGATTCAACTATTATTATTATTATTATTATTATTATTATTATTATTATTATTATTATTATTATTATTATTATTATTATTCACAATAATAACTTTCAACATTATCATCATAGCCGTCATATCCGAATTAATATTATCATCTGGACGATCATCATCATGATCATCATCACGATAACAATCACCACCACTATCATGAAGATCACTATCACCAACCTGATAATCACGATCACCATCACCACCCTGATCATAGTCACGATCACCATTATGATCATCAAGATCACCATCATGATCATCACAATCATCGTCATGATCGTTATGACTATGACCATAATAGTCATTACGATCGTCAACTTGATCATCACGATCACCACCATGAGCATCATCACGATTATCCTCATCATTACGATCAGTATGATCACCATTTTAATTTTAGTTTTTTTTTTTTTGTTACCGAAAATCATTGTAGTGATGAATTAACCTCGATCTTAAAAGAATACCAACGCGATTAAACTCCACTGGTCTTAAAAAGAAGGAATACAAAATGGAGAGTAAATCATTATAAGATGCAATTTACATTAAATACTAGTATAGGACAAAATGTCCTTTTTATTAATACGATATAATTAGTATCGCGGTAAAAGCGCTGTGCTGCAAATCGAAAGGTCGCGGGTTTGATTCCCGATGGATTTTCTACATTGATCTAATTCTTCCCATTGCACTATGGCCCTTAGGCTCACTCAGCCTTTAACAGAAATTAATATCAGGATGTTTTCCTTTATCGTAAAAGCGGAAGCACGTAGAACTAATGTCGATTTTCCAGTAAAGATGTGATCCTTATTTTGTCTCTAAGCTGTGCGCCTTCATGATATAAAAAATCCCACTTTCATATAGGCTAATTCGACTGTCACATTTTGAGCAGTTCTCGTCACCACCAAGAAAATATTATCGCCAATATTGTGTTTGTGATAATTGGATATTATCGTTTTCATTAAAATTACTGACATCATAATAATGCCTCCATCATCATCACCATCACCATCACTATCATCATCAGCAGCAAAATTAGCGCCATTAATTTTAAAGGTAAATGTAAAGGTATCCCCGTAACGTTCCATGAAGGCACTTGGGTGGCATGGAGGTAGAGCCCCATGCTCTCCATGACCTCGGCACTAGAATGAGGTGGTGTGGTCGGGAAAGACCCGGTACTCAATTTTATAGGAGGGTGAGTGAACCTCGGGGCCGTTCTGAAAGTTTGGCAACGAGAAAAAACCCTGTTACCACCTGGGATCTAACCCCGGACCTTCCAGTCCGTAGCCAGCTGCTCTACCAACTGAGCTACCCGGCCGAGCCATTAATTGTAGTCATCAAAATCATGATATTCATCTTTATCATTGTGATGAATTTGGGGAGCTACAATGATTACAGAAATTCGGGTTTGAAAGCTAGCTACAACGGGGCGAGGGAGAATAATCGTGATAACCATACGTTACCTCCGTGCTGAATGGATCATAGCTCATCACTGTTAAAGCACTTTAACGTGAAGCCAGCAGCAGGCAGGATGATCTTGGCCCTCCATGGGCTGTGACTCAACGAATTTTTTTGCAGTTATTTTGGTTCAGAGGTGACAATATTTGACTTTATGTGATTATATTAATGTAATTAATTAATATTAAACACACTAGTCAAGACAATTAGAAAAAATCTTTTACTAAACTGTTCGATTTATTGTATTTTTAAAACTGTGATGCTAAAAATTGGACAGTACGTAAAGTTTTGCTTAAATATTATCTGAAAATGAGAATTTTAAATATTCATGACCCACACTCAGAGTAATAACCAGAAATAACAAATATAGCCTATATAGAAATCTTCCATTCTAGAAGATAATGGAAAGCGTCAGTTTTCTGCCATTCCTACGGTAAAGAAAGCTGGTTATTGCCTTGCTTATTGTTACCGATAAAATTAGATACGTATTTAATTGGAATGTCCGCGCCGTGGCGTCGTGGTCTAAGGCATCCTGCCTGGGACTCCAGTTACGTAAAGCGCGCTGGTTCGAGTCCTCGTGGGAGAAGAAATTTTCTCATGAAATTTCGGCTAGTGTATGGGACCGGTGCCCACCCAGCATCGTGATGCACTTGGGTAGCTACGATAGGTAGCGAAATCCGGTTCGGCAAACCAGCTATAACGGCTCGGGGGATCATTGTGCTAACCACACGATACCTCCATTCTGGTTGGATAATCGTCCACCTCTGCTTCGGCATGTGGCCGTGAGGCCAGCAGTCAGTTGGTCGGTCTTGGCCCTTCGTGGGCTAAAGCGCCACGGATTATTATTATTATTATTATTATTATTATTATTATTATTATTATTATTATTATTATTAATTGGAAGTGTACCACGCTCTGCTTCTAATACAATAAGGACAGTTTCCGTTACAAGTGGGTAGAGTGTTTATTGCTTCTTCTTCTGTAGTGTCCAGACTATGAAAAAGTACAAAGGGGCAGCTGGCCAGGATCGTAATCGCAAAGTAATCATACTAAAAAAATAGATCCACTGTCACTCCTGTTTTGTGACGGCATACAAGTACTGCAAGAGTTATAACTTACTAAATTACCTTCAGATGGCTTCGGATTCCGAGTTTCACACCATACTACAATGAACAGATCACGACAACACAAAATACGACCCAAAAGTCCACTTAGAAGACCTCGCTTAAGGTATGGACACAACTCACAAGGAAGATAACGCATTTATAAAGGGGTACATACAACTTCGAGGGTCAAAAAATTTAACTATCCATTTTTTATATTAATTTCATACGAATTTTTAGCTATTTATGTGTAAAATAAACGTTACGATATCTCTAATATTGACCATGTTATGCATTAAAGTGTATTAAAGTGTATGTTTGACAAAATTATATATATATATATATATATATATATATATATATATATATATATATATATATATATATAATTTTGTCAAACATACACTTTTCACAAATTAATCGTATAAAATTAAATGAAATAGGGCTTAAATATATGTATTTATTTACACTGCAAGTGGGCAAGCACCCGGTGGCAGTGGTATACACAATAAAATTACAATACACAATACAATTATACAATACACAATACAATTGAACACAATAATTACAATTAATAATAATACATAAAATAATCTAATTAATAAGTGAACCTAATTTTACAATACAACCTACATATGTATAGGCCCTACATAAGTTTCACATTGGTACTGATAATAGTCTTTCACTTTACTCTCATCTCACTCACTGTAGTGGCACTATGACGCGTTTCACTGACATTTTAGGACACATTTCACTGACCCTCTATAACACATTTCACTGACACTATAGACACATTTCATTTACACTACAAATTATCACTGATCGGAACTATTCACTGCACTGTAAAACCGTAACTTCACTGACTCACCACTCTTCATTGATACAACAGTTCAAATAAGACAAATACTTACACCCTTATGCATACTTATAAACAGAACTACATTTAAGCTGAACATTTCTAGTCTAAGACCCTCTTACACGCTATTTTTTAATAATTTACAATTCAGACCAAGGGAGTAACTCTCAGGCTAAATAAATACATGTCATCTTAAAAAATTAAATGTTAAATGTCACCTTAATTTTAATTTACACTTTATACACTACTTTTTAAGTTATTCTTGAATCTCCTTAGGGAAGGACAGCCCTCAAAGACCGCTGCAGGTAGGTCATTCCAATCATTTATAGTTCTATTTAAAAATTAGAATTTACCTACATCCGTTTTCTGTTTTCATGAAGGAATACAATTTATAAAACGAATTTTTGAAGGTGGAAGGCGTATGTAATTCTTAATTTTCGTATCTTATTATTATTTTTTTAATTCACGTTGTTCTTCTGATTATTTAAGCAGTATAGTAGCCTATATGTAACACATTTGAATATTTATCATGATTGAAATCAGTTGGAAATACTGACCGGCTGTTGTCTGTCAAAAGTAAATCTGATTCATTTTTTATACAGATAGTTATGGGAATACTATAGAACAGATCATTGAAAGCACGATTTTTTATGATCTAACGATCCCTGGACTCTTGACATAATGCCTGTTAAATTGATGTATTGCACCAGGACTCAAACTCCACCCCCTAAATGTTGTGGCACAGGTGTTCAACATCTTGTTATATCAGTCTATATTTTGTCAATTCGGTTTGCCTGTTAAACTTCGCAGTATATAAAAGATGGGGGAGGGGGGTTAAGGTTTGTGGTTGTACAGCGCATAAAGAACAATTTATTTGGGTCTACATCGTAAATAATTTTCGTATACGAAAAATATGTTGTTTGGAAGAGAGGGTGTGAGTTGAGGGGGAGTTCAAAGGTGTGAGGGGAAGTTTGGATACTGTAATTTTGTTTTGCCCGGCACTACGTTGTAAAATGTTATGTAGCTCATATCCCACAACTTTTATGATAAATAAACATACACATATCAGGATGCGTCAAGTCGGCTTCCATGTTAATCTGGGACAGACTTTATGCATGATGTAGAGAAGGGGATAGGGGCTATAAATGTGCCACTCTGTTACCGCTTCTTCCATTTTTATCATCACAGCTTGTAACATCTCTTTTACACGCATGACATCGACGACTTTTATGGCGAGGAAAACGATTTTTTAAACACAGTCTGTTAATTGTTACAATAAAAACACACTCACCACATTATCATAATCGTATACTACTTTGAGCCATTTAGCACGTGCGTTCAGAAATCTTAAGAAATTTCTTCTGACACTAAAGAGTATGAAAACCAGAGAGCTTTAACCCTTATGAAATAAAGTCTATCATCATGGAAGTTGGTCAGTTTGACGCACTGGGGATGGAGAGTTGTTAGTTGTATTTCAATATAAATTATTGGAAAGAAACTGGTTATAAGTGTTGACAATATGATAATTTTAAATAAATATATCGAATATCCATTATTTACATAGGCTACTGTAATTTGTCAGTTTTACATTATTATTATTATTATTATTATTATTATTATTATTATTATTATATTTTATAAATAATTTATTTTACTTCAAAATCAGGTACATGATAACATCGTGGAAAATATAACTGTTTATTTATTTACGTCCAAAATAAATAAATAAACGCTCTTTCTCTGGTTTCATTTGTTCTCAATGATATCACAATATTTATGATAATTTCCCTTTAAATCTTAACATAAAAGATTTTCAGCAAGACAAAAATACGTGAAAGCCAATTGCTAACACAGGTGTCGCATGTAAAGTCTCATTATTTCATCCTGTGATCCATTAACAGTTACGATTACCTCCTGGGATATTGTTCCTACTTTCAGAAAATAAGCTGGATATTTGGCTCTTTTTTGCATAAAACAGAAACTTTCAAATTTAATTTAACAATAGTTTTGTCAGTTTCTCTAACTTTCTCATTAATTGTAATTTAGAGTTTGGTTCCGAAAACTGCCAGCACCTGTTACGTCATTTTAGATTTTACTTCGTTTCTTACTTCTAATAGTTTAGCAATTAAATGTAATCAGGATATCTCTTCATAGAAATATCCGTTCAAGTTCTCCTTTTCATAAAGTTTGTAGTAGCTTTTTCCCTTTACTTGTGTGAATATGTAAATCGCTTCCTCCACACTGCTTTTCTTCCTCTTCAAATATTAGACATCTTATACCACTAACATGGTGCAGGGATTACTACATCAGCTTACCTAATGTGTTTCTGGAAGGGTATATAGCAAATCGAAGCATGAGTTTCTTAAATTATTTATTCTCAGAAGATAAATGTTTAATACGCAGCAAAAATCATTTTAAATTTTGTCACAAAATATAGCTTCATCCCTATGCTTTTCATTCTACTGGATAAATAAATAATTCTTATGTAAACAGCAGTAATTATTCACTGTCTAGTAACTTTGTTTAAGTATACGCTACTTGTAGGCTAAAGGCATCTATTGGGCGTCCGCCAGTTAGGTTGATGAGAAACAACCGAATCTGGTCGAACTTTATTCTCGGCGTAGTCAAGGTCTATTGCCGCGGATCATGCTAGTTGACAACATGTTTCATATTCAGTTGAGTTTTTGTGCGGTGCTTGTTCGAAACGAGTTGTTCTATAGGTGGTTCATTGTATAATATTGCGTAATATTGTGAGATTTGGATTGAATGTAGAACATAGAAAATTAATTTACGATAGCTGTGTTCAAATACATTTTTACAAATTCAGCAAGGGGAAATTTCGTGCAATACGCGAAGTGTTAGACTACAGAATGGGTTTGGTGGCCTCTTAGACGTTCAGACCTAAATCCCTGTAACTTTTATTTGTGGGCTACACTTAAACAAAAAGTGTATGCAAACAATCCACGTAATCTAGAGGATGTAAAACAAAATACTTGTCAAGAGGAAAGTGGATACTTTGATAGTCTCAAGAATTGGAAATATTTGATAATTATAATAAGTAATTAAAATAAATAGTACGTTAGTAAAGTGAGTCATTAAAACAATTACTCACATCCGAATAGAATAGCGCTTTGGTGACGGCAAAACACCGCTGTTTTAACTAGTCTGGTGACAACCATTAGAAAGTAATTACAGTCTACTCAAATGTAAATTTTTATTGGTTACTCTGATTCGTTTTAAATTCATTTGTCTTTAGATAAATGCAGGGCTGGGAAGTTACGCTTAAAAATTAATTTCTACAACAAGTCGCGTAAAATACACGTAAAATATGTAATTTTCCATGAAACAAAAACATGAAATAAACAAAGTGTTACATTTCTACTTGAGTTCTCAGGCTACCAGCATGCATTACTTTCGGTAATTCATTCGAGCCCTTCATATTAAGTCTTCTTTTCTTCTAGCCTTTGAAACGATAAGCTCACACAACACAGTGCTTCCGCATGTTGCTTATCTACTCGTCGTGCCAATACAGATCCCAGAGTTTATTAGCCATCAAAGGCTGCCGATGGTTTTAATAATTTTGTCATTGTGTTTCCCATAGTTCCCACTGGCATTGTTGATTTTATTTTTCCGACCTCTTTATACCATTGTGACAATGGTTAGTATCTATGTGCGTAATGCTGATTTCGTTTGTTTTTTTTATCCGCACTGATCGAAGAAGTCTTGTTCACAGAGTCCCATATATATATATATATATATATATATATATATATATATATATATATATATATTTATTGTCCTTTTGAGAACTCTCAGTACACTTACTCAGGGACTACAATACTACACACATTTCTAGATTGTTCGTGATCATATTGTGATCTGATTGATATCCTAGAAATTTTAAAAAGATGGAATGACATAATCAACACAGCATAGTTTCGAAGCGTTCAGTAAGAGTTTATAATCAGTGATTTTGAAGTTAGTAATATCCTGTACTAAAAATAAAATTTGCAGGTAACATGTTGAAAGCAGGAGAACCTTTACATAGCAAATATGACGAACTTGGCTTTATTCCCACAATACTTGAAAATAAAAACTGAGCAAAATGTAGGTTACATTTTGTAGATCGATAATTAAAAACACAGTGTCTTCAAACATATAGTAGATTATGTAGCTTATTAATTTACTGCCATGAAAATAATTTATTAAGCTGCATAGAAAATATTATTTTTATACCCGACCTAAATTATGTGTAATTTATATAAAATATATCTATCATGTAATTTTTGTGGCAAACCCTGAACACACGAATGTGTGCAATTCTTGAGAATGATATTTCAATATTTGGACAATAATGTATTGCTAGAAATAGTCCTATAACTGTATTCATAAAATACAGTACAGTACCATACACGACAGTACACTACATTACACTACTGTATACTAGAATACAATACAGTGAAGTACATTAAAACACAAAACAATACAATGTATGCATGGCACATTCTCAGATCGGTGTTGACAAAGTAACATACAGTACCTCTCTCACTAATTCCAATGATGCTAAATAAACACGTACTTAAGACAGCCAATCAATCAAAATATAAACGTCTTAAGTTTTCTTGATATATTGGCCTCATTCTTCATTTCATAGAATAAATAAATCATCGGAATTTCATTACTATGTATTAATTATGTAAGTAGTAACATACAGTACCTCTCTCACTAATTCCAATGACGCTAAATAAACACGTACTTAAGACAGCCAATCAATCAAAATATAAAACGTCTTAAGTTGTCTTGATATATTATCCTCATTTTTCATTTCATAAAATAAATATAAATCATCGGAATTGTATTACTATGTATTAATTATGTAAGTAGTGAAATTACTTTCCTGTGTAATACAGACTCAGTATGTTAAAATACATAATTCCAGATCTTCCGTTTTACTTCAATGTTCTGAGAAGCTAGTTGAGAATTTATAATGAAACTTAAAAGTCTACTAACAACGGTCGAAATGCTGACTGAACTCTGCGAAAAAAGCTCAGAAGTTGGGCTCCAAATGAACCCAGAATAAAACTAAACTAATGACCAATGCAGACAACATCCCTATAACGATTAACAACATGACGCTGGTATACGTCGCCGAGTATGTTTACCTGAGACAAATTGTATTGAGATACGAAGAAGAATATGGTTGGCATGGAAAAAATTTTGGCGCTTGAAATTCATCCTGCACAACTAAAACATCAGCACCAAACTTAAATTTGAAGTTCTGGAAACCTACATAATCGGAGTAATGATGTACGCATGCCACGTTTGGTCTCTGACAGAACAACAGAAAAACCTGCTTCGTGTGTGCCAGAGGAAAATGGAAAGAAAAGTCCTACAGCTGAGACTGCAAGACAGGATAAGAAACACCGACATCCGAATAAGAAGCGGTATGCAGGATGCAGTAAGGCTGGCCCTACGTCTCAAATGGAAATGGTGCGGACACGTGAGTAGGATGGACTGCAGCAGATGGACATATGCCTCGACCTTGTGGGACGCACGCATTGGGGAAAGAAGCAGAAGACGTCCAAGGAGAAGGTGGTCGAACGCTTTCCGGAGAGAGACTGGAGCGCAGTGGACGAAAACAGCGAGGGATAGGCAGGCATGGAAAAGACTGGAAGAAATTATGAACACTGTGTAAACTGTATATAGTTTTGTATTGTTTATACATAGTTCTTTATGTATGTGTTAGTTTCGATAGTTTGAGTTCGTGTTTAGTTGGTATAGTTCATGTATTTAGTTAGTATAATTTTATGTTTAATTGTATGGTTTTGTGTGTTTAGATTAGATAGTTTATATGTTTAGACTGTATAATTTATGTGTGCAGTTTGTATAGCTCTTCTGCTTTAAGACTAAATTTGACTGGTTCACAACCAGAATGGACCAAGTCCTTCTGGAATAATTTTGAGAAACTGAGTCTTAAAGTTTCTGGCTCATCCTTAGCAACCTTCACCTTCCATAGGAAATGCTGCCCTCTGTGGAGTAACAATTGAGTTATGGACTTCCTTTGTTATGGCAAAGAATGAATCTAAGTTTTATTCATCTACAAATTGACCACTGGTAGACTTGGTCCACTCTGGTTGTGAGCCCCTCATTTATGTGTTCAATTTGTATAGGTTTTTGCTTGTTTAGTTTGTGTGTGAGTTAAGACTGTATAATTGAAAAATTTGTTGTGTGTTTAGCGTGGATAGTCGTGTTCAGACTATAATCTATGTGTTCAATTTGTATAGTTTTTTGTTGGTCTTTAGTTTGTATAATTGATGTGTTTAGTCTGCATAGTTTTTCGTGTTTAGCTTATATAGTTTGTTTATGTGTTTAGTTTGTAAGTATAGTGTAAGCTCTCTTGGACTGGCTCTCCAAGTGTAGTAGACCTTCAGCTCACCCTACACTCCTGTAGAAGGCCGTTGCCCTTATGGGATTTCAGGCTTTTCATATTTCATAACAACGGTCGGGTCTGAACTCCACAAAATCGGATCCAGATACAATACTAAGATACTATGCACAGACACCGTTGTGACAGAATGAGTCTATGTAAACGTACACATCAAATTTTGCTGGAAAAATTTGTTTAGCAAATACCAAGTTTATTGCATTACGTGTTGTTATTTAAGCACTAGTCCTGAATTAATTTTTTCGATAATATTACATCCGATACAACCCATACTCCATAGCAAGCCAACTGTAACGCAGAAATCCATTTCGGAATCAAAAAGTAGAGAGAAAATGTAATTAATGTAACGATCATAAAAGGGTAAAATGCAGCTCGCTGAAAAATTTTGCTAGTAGGAGGAAAAAAACAGCACATTTTATGGCCATTTGATATAGGTAATGTGCAGTAATATTTCATAACTGGACCCACCGAAATTATATTCTGGGAGCCGGAATGCTGTGTTTTGCAAATTAGGAGAGACAGGGAGAGGGGACGTCGGGCAGAGTGGGTTTTGCCCAACGGTTTTATGGCGTTTGTTACCTTTGGTCGACGACTGCCGCTGATATTTATATTAATGCTCGTCAACTGGTGATCCAGGTAATTAATTTGCAATCGCGGGACGCCGGATATTGCGTCCGTATTGAGCACATCACAGGAATTTTAGTATCTAAATGAACCATCCGTTTCCGTCATCTGGTAAAGCAAACTTGAATTGCTTGTTGTTCGCAGATATACAAATAGCAACTGTAAATTCGGAAACTGAGCTTCAAACTATGTAATAAGAGTTATTAGTCAATTTATCGATACAGCTATAGGCTCTCATCCTGCAAAAACTATGATTCGCTAAGAGCGCAATTCTAAAAAAAAAAAAAAAAAAAAAAAAAAAAAAAAAAAAAAAAAAAAAAAAAAAAAAAAAAAAAAACATGGAGCATAACGAACTATCAATTCCAATGAATTTGGAAGTATATATCATTGAATTTATACGGGGTTTTGTGAAGATGAACTTCGGTATATAAGAATTTTATAAACAATTTATTTTATGAAGCAGAAATGTTGTAAAGCTTTCTAAACACATACAAATGACAGTGGCAAGATCATGTATATAAATAATTACAGGTTTTTATATAAAAAAAGGAAGCGCTATATTTTCTGGGTCACTGACTAAAAAGAAATTACCTACAGAAGGATGAACTGGAAGGAATGGTGAAGGGAAGAATAGTTCGCAGCAGAATAATATATCAGGTGATAGACTTTATATGAATCGTATGCGAAGACTAAGAGGAAAGCAAAAAATAGCGGATTACTTTAAAGACAAGTCGCAAGAGTTGCAGGCTAATCCGCATAGAAATTAACCCATTAAATTATTTGTTTTATGTCTAGCTAAGAGTTATTAAGAAGTCAGGAGACTTTTCCAGTCGCTGAAAATGTCTTATACCTATAAAACATTTACATACTATTTCAAATGCATTCATACTTAGAAACAAATACATTGCTCCGTCGATTTAGGAAAAAGTCAATATTCACCTACTTAGATATAACACGCAGAAATAGTCCCCTGCAATCGACAAGCATTGTGTTTAGGTAGAACCAAGACCAGAATATGTAGTCTGGTCTTGGTAGAGCATGAATGTCTAAGCATATTATGGACAGGAAGACATCGATCATACGGGAATGGGTATTCAAGAGTTGTTAATTCATTATTGAAAAGTGACTGATTCAACGTTAATACAAATCAATTTCATTTTCTAGAATATATCTATTTATATAATACAATACAAATAAGTAAATGTATGAATAAATAAATAAATAAATAAATAAATAAATAAATAAATAAATAAATATTACATTAAACCCTCCAGTAATATCCTTAATATTTACGCCGTCTTCTAGGCACTGAATAATATTTATATTGCCAAAAGTACCGAGACGTGAACGTTTTGTGACTTGATGCCTTACAGCAGCGTTGTCAGACAGAGCCTAAACGGAGCGGAGCGCTCCACTATAACTCGTTGCGTGCTCCGGTCCTTCCACAGACATAAGCAAGTTCACGCTCCGACTGGACGTCTCTAGCTCCACAACCGGTTTAGGAGCTTACAACTCTGACACTACTGCCTTACAGGTATGCGGTGGCGTGGTTCTCGTCACAACAACGGACTACGTTGTACTGTTTTCTGAGTTTTTTAGACTCAAACCCATTCTCCTAAATCGGTGGAACAGTGTAATGCTTTGACTTAAAAATAAGTAGTATTAAACTTAGGTATACCTAAGTTTTCTTTAATCATTAACTGTTGTTACAGGCTTCCTTCAATATTTGATACTGAAATTTTATAATATTTTGTGTATTCCTTGAATAACTCATGGCTTAAATTTTTCATTAAGTTACTCCATATCCAGAGACTGGAAGAGTTAAAATCTGGTGGTTTTTGAGGCCAGATGGTGAGTAAATACTTGTATGCATTGATATTTCAAGAAGTGTTTGAGTATTTCGAATCTTTACCCATTTTCTGAACTTCTTGAATGACTGTCAGAAAAGTTACATTTAGCGCTACGTAGTTTGGTCCTCTGAAATATTTTAGTATTATTCATTAAGTTTTCAAACGAGCTGTTGGACTGCAAAAATTAATTTTTCTAAATATTTTGGAGTACAAGGAAATTCTCTATCCAGAAAGGATTCCATACTCTCACATCAGTTACTTTACATAGGCCTACTACGGACTTTAGTCCACTACAACTTTCTCTTCTTTAATGTACAATCTGTTTCATTAAATTTCTAATGAGCTTCCTAAATGAGCCTAGATTACATGGCCCATACCTGAAGCATTGAAATTGCTGGGATTGTTGCAGTGATGAATAATTCTCAATTCAAGAAGTGTTTCCATATTTGAAATTTATACGCAATTTCGGACTTTCTTCTGAACAATGGTACAGATCTTGGTCCACCGCAACATTTTCTTATCTGTCACACAATATGTGTCATCAGATTTTCCAGTGAACTTCCGGAATGAAGACAGATTACATGCCTATAATCAAATCATTGAAATTATAAGATATTGTTGAAGCGCTGCACAGTTTCCAATGACATTTAAATTGATATTCAACAATCCCATTTTCCATGTTGAAAGGCTGAACCACCACTTGAAAAAAACAAATTTGTGAAAACACATAAGCGATTACATTATAGCAAGAATGGTTGTGTTGCATTAAGAAGCAAGAATCTGGAAAGCAATGGAGATAAAATAATAATTGCATAACAAGTATTCAGATGTTGAATGTACTATTTTGTTAGTGACTTTTGATAACTTATATAAAGCTTATATTTAATATTATTTGAACGGCTGTAAGGCTGTAAACGTGTATTGATTTTTTAGCAAATCCATATGGTAAGTGTTTAGCAAAAGTCTTAAATTATCAGGTCTAAAACGGTCTTCTTAAAGAGCGCGGAAGTATTGAAATTAATCACTAAAATGCCAGATATTCCTGCACTAACATTGGATCTAGTATACGGAGTTCTGGTAAGGTCATCTAAGAATGGTGGATGGGGTGGAAATTTGGGGTTGGGAAAATGTGAGAAAAGAATAATACACAAACGGATTTCCTAAAATGAATACTTGGCATTGGAAGAATTACAGCTAATTGCGGGGTTTTAAAGAAGTTTGGACTTCAAAACGAAGGAATTTACAAGAAAATCAGGATGCTAAATTACTGGCTAAGAATTATATTTGGGGATCAATCGCTTTTACGGGCGATTTGTTACAGAATTCAACGAAGAGAAGGGTAGAAAAAAGGATAGGGAGGGCTGCATCATATAGCAATGTGTTGGGTGTGGACAAAAGATGCAAATATAGAAAAAATGTATGGGGTAATGTGAAGACGCGTTTAAATTTTATCGAGAGGCAAGAGATTGAGATCCAATGTTCGTAAAAATCCTCACTGCATTTACAAACAGACCTCATGCGTAATTGGAGGAGGGGTGAGTATATAAATTCTTGTAGCAAAAATATAAAGCGGGTTTGGCGTGAAAGGGTCATAACGAAGAAGGGGACCGCATCTGTTCATTATGTGCGGAAAAGGAGTCATGGGAGCATATTCTAGCGCATTGTAAAGAAACAGAAATCTTCGAAGAAAATATCTACCACCCTCGATGCTAGGTCGGAATAGGAGTCTGACCTTGACTTCATGGGGAATAGAGGATACGAACAAATGACCGGATTGTTCCTTTGAAAATTGAAAAGAGAAGAGAAAATATAAAATTAAGAATAAAATTGAGGCACTGAGATCAAAAACTGAACTTGTCATTAATTTAGAGGTATCTGAATTAAGAATGCTCCCTTATTATATTAGCGAACCTTCATCGTTTAATGTAAAACTGGAAGTTGTCACTTCTTTGGAACATTATATAGAATTCTTGCGTTAAGTTAAAAAAATGGAACTTGTCGTTATGACCTTTTTTTATTTATTTTATTTGGTTATTTTACGACGCTGTATCAACATCTAGATAATTTAGCGTCTGAATGAAATGAAGGTGATAATGCCGGTGAAATGAGTCCGGGGTCCAGCACCGAAAGTTACCCAGCATTTGCTCGTATTGGGTTGAGGGAAAACCCCGAAAAAAACCTCAACCAGGTAACTTGCCCCGACCGGGATTCGAACCCGGGCCACCTGGTTTCGCGGCCAGACGCGCTGGCTGTTACTCCACAGGTGTGGACGTTATGACTGTTCCCCATTTTCTAATAAAGTGTTTCATGCGCTTCGAGATTCATTGTTAAACAAAATTACCCAGCATTCCAAAATTCTAGGAATGAGTTGTAGGACAGTGAAGATGACTCAATTGAATACTGGGTTACTGAGGTGTCAACTTGTTTATAAATATAATTTTGTGATTTAACGTTTATAAACCAATAGTATTGTAATATAATAGTAAAAATGATTACCTTTTCAAATAATTTTTTATGAAAATCTGTTTCTTTAGATCAAAAAAAGGGGACATGTCAGCAGTTTTCAAATCTATAATGTTTTCTTTTCTAAAATAAATAACTCTTTTTAGTCCACACCTGTGGAGTAACGGTCAGCTCGTCCGGCCGCGAAACCAGGTGGCCCGGGTTCGAATCCCGGTTACCTGGTTGAGGTTTTTTTTCCGGGGGTTTCCCTCAACCCAATACGAGCAAATGCTGGGTAACTTTCGGTGCTGGACCCCGGACTCATTTCACCGGCATTATCACCTTCATTCCATTCAGACGCTAAATAACCTAGATGTTGATACAGCGTCGTAAAATAACCCAATAAACTCTTTTTAGAGTAAGTAGACGTGGCTTATTACAAAATAACAATAATAAACACAAAAGGTTAAAGCATGCTGAATGCAGTTTGTGAAGTTATTGTGTTTATCTCAAAACGACCTTTGCATGACTAATCCTGTTTTTGATCTCATATCACAATTATTGAATTCTCCAATACAGAAGCAATTAAAATCGTATCAAATCACAGTTTTCCGATTGCAAAAATAATTCAGACTTTTACAATGAAAAAAAGACCTGTCCCAAATTATCACGTTCCATGCATTTCATAATGAGTACTTTCCATTTCATTGTTTTTTCCGATCTCTATTTGCAAACGCAAAAGAGTTTTAAAATACTAGGCAGCCTGTTTAGTTACCAACATTTATTTGGACACAAAGAAGTTATTAATATAGACTGTTAATAATTACGATACGCAGCGTATTCGTATCTGATTGATTAGATTTTATGATTCACATTTCCAGATTAAAGGGAATAAAACTGCAACTCATAACTCTGTTTAATATCGTATGTATCGTTTATAGTAACTGTGTAAAAAGGCGAAATATGAAATCTGTATTAATATGTAAGTAATTTCAAAGTTCTGTTACATAAACATTACAGTCATTTCTCTCTCTCTCTCTCTCTGTGTCTGTGTGTATGAGAGAGAGAGAAAGAGAGAGAGAGAATGGTGGCATACGAGTGTACAATAGAACTCCGAAATTACTGTCGTTAATTAGTTACACGTCGGGCTGGATGGCTACGCTTCTAAAGCATTGGTTTTTCTGAACCGACGCATGCGAGTTGCGAGGCCCGTCTCACACAAATCCGGACTATACGAGAGATAGTGAGTGGTTTCTATAGGCTAACTGCGATGTGTGCAGACCTCGCATCTCGCAGTTATAGAAACCACTCACTATCTCTCCTGTAGTCCGGATTTGTGCGAGGCGGGCTTCGCATCTCGCATGCGTCGGTTCAGAAAAACCAAGGCTTTAGTCGGTCTCCCCTTAGACGGTGCGGTCCGAAGGTTCGTGGTTTCGAATCCCTCCTCGAGCACGGATATATTCTTCGTTAAAATATCCTGTGTGTGTCTCTGTGATGGCCCTATGCTCGCTGGCCCACATACATATCGAATCTAGTGTTTGTGTCCATATGCTAGGTTTACACGGCGACAGTTTAGAGCGAGAGAAGATCTAAAGTATCAGGTGAGCTCTCTAACGTAGTGTTTACACGGTGACAGAATATAGCTTCTCTAAACCCATTAGCGAGCTCTCATGAGATTTATATAACTCTAAACTCTAATGTTACTCTCCGGACCGTTTACATGGTGCAGACAGTTTAGAGTGAGGGAAAGTGTTACGAGCATATAGAAAAGAACAGGCTGGTCAGTGCGTTTACACCTATGGCAGAAACACAACGTTTTTCGGCCGCTGTAGTGTGCAATTCTTCTGCCGGAACACGCATGGAGCTTACATATCGGACTCTGTAATTGGCAAAAAAGACACAACTGTGAGGATTGTCATTAGTATAAAGGAATGGCTGTTGGTCACACTACGCTTCCTAGCAACAGGTTTATACCCTAAACACATTATTTTATTGTTCTTAACAGAATAAATTATGAATAATAATAATAATAATAATAATAAAAACAATAAATAAATATATGAAAATGGTAGACTACATTGCTCATATAAAATGTATTACGTTTCTTTCATTATGTTCGAAAAGGTATGGTATATGAATTGAACAACAGGAAGGTAGTGCCTGAGTTTATAATATGTAATATCTTTTCATATCAAAAATGACAACCATTTATTTTAATATAATTGATACGTAGAAGTTTTGAATTTACGTCTATTGACCATAAAATATTGTACGAAGCATTTAATACGCAATGATGAGTCCTTTAAATGCCCCAAATGTCAATGTCAATAAGTGTTCTGCTACAAATATCTAGAACCGAACATTGCTCTGACCGGCGGAATTGCGTCTCTACATTTACACGGCGAGAGTTTAGAGAAGAGAGGGCTAGAGATTATAGCTGAGTATAGCTCGTGCGGAACCTGGTGAAACTTGGAGGGAGAGAACAGTATTGTGGTGTGGGATCGACTACCGACCGATGTTATGTGACGAGATGCAAGGGAGACTGAACAATCGTTCCCCCCTCCACTCTTAACCGCCCGTAGAACTGGTTTCTCCATCAAGGTCAAGCTTCACCAGGTTCCGTTCGAGCTATAGGCCTATCACCGTGTAAACGGTTTTGAGAGCAGGTATCTCGTTGACTCTAATTAGATATTAGGGAGACTAAATAGAGCGGCCTTGAAAACTGCTCTCGCCGTGTAAACACCCTGGACAAAGAACTCGCATATGCTCTCAACTCTCATTATAGCTACTCTAAATTATTCAACTCAGTTGAACTTTTTCATAAACTCTCGCGACAGAAGCAGTATAAATGACGGCCAAAAACAATGGAGTGTCGAAGACACGAAGATTGATTGAAGCATATGAATTGGAAAGTTGTTTGTGGAATGTGTTTAACAAGAATTACAAGAATAAGGACCTTGAGAAATTAGGCATTGTCAAAATTAGCTGAGACTGTTGAGGCGTCTGAATTTGGCATTTAGTTTTGTTAATTTATTGTAATTTGGCCGTAATTTCAGCAAGGTCCATTGTTTTAGTTGTTAATTATTTTGTGGGTTTTATTCTTGTTTATTTATTTGCTGGAGGGGCTACAGCGAAAGCTCCATAACCTTCAGTAAGTGCGAACTGTAATAATAATAATAATAATAATAATAATAATAATAATAATAATAATAATAATAATAATAATATTATTATTATTATTATTATCATTACTTTTATCATTATTATTATTTATTATTATTATTATTATTATTATTATTATTATTATTACTGTGCAATTATCACCATTCACTTGATGTGGAATATTTTCTATATTCCTTTAATACTATTGATAATGCATCATATTAATAATAATAATGCTCACCTAGTACATTACAAACAAATCACATAACTAGTACAGTGGGGTCTGTTAACAAGAATATAGCCTAGTTATAATTTAACAAAACGAAATATTCACAACTATTACATTGTATTAGTAGAACCATCATAAGCACAATATTATAATGAAAGAAGATGAACAATATTATGTGAAACATTATTGTTTTTTTTTCTTTGTACACTCGGTCTCTTTTGAGGAGGTTAAACGCAATCAGTCATTTTCATCGCAAATTCTGCACACTTTTTTTTTAACATTGGAGGTAAATTCGACTTTGGCCTTTGTAGCAAGAATATTTTTTTTCCTCTTTAATTTTGGGGGGCACAAAGCACTTCTTCTTCTTCTTTTTCTTCTTCTCAAGAACCACTTCTTCAGCTGCATCCGTTGCCTTTCTTTCATCAGGAAGCCTGAAAATTGTCTTTATACAGAGTTCCTACAAAAGACCTTTCCGGTTTCGAACACATGTAATTTATGTGCTATGAATCTGAGGTGCATGAAAATAGTACCAATGGAAAGAGAAACTCCAAACGTTTAGTTTCTTGACTTAAATATGTTCAATGTGTCCCCCCCCCCTTAGTAACACGGCACACATCAAGCCTATAGTCAAGCTCCACACAGGTACGCGGATTTTCCTATCTTCAGATTCTGAGGTTATGTCTGTTCACCTTTCCAGAAAGTTGAAAAGTGACGTCGTCAGAAAACACCACGGAACGAATAAATTCATAATCGTTTTCAATTAAAGTCTACATACTTGTGCAAAAATTTCTTTGTAGCACTTTGTCCTCTGTTATTAGGGCTTGCAGCAACTGTAGTAGGTATGGATGGAGTCGCAACCGCTTGCGAAGAATCATGTCTTTAAATCTGTGTACCAGTAACGGATTTTAGGCCCACTGGGTGGATCTGCACCAAACTATGTCCGGTAATGCTTTTGCACATTAATAACCGACTGGTTCACATGCAACTTAAGCTCTTCTGTCGTCTATAGCAGCCATTTCGCCTCAACAATGAACAAATTTGTTTATATGCTCTATTATGAGGCGAGTTATCAAGTAGGGAAACAATGTTAACACAACTAAACTTTTTGAGTTTCTCTTACCATTGGTACTATTTTCATGCATCTCTGATTCATAGAATGTAAATTACATGTGTGCCGACTTGAGCTATAATTTGCACATTTTTGATCAAGACTATCAACTCCGTCCTTCGTGTAATTATAGTATTCTATACGAATAAATAAATAATGACTCACCCAACAATATTAGTAACGCAAGTGCTATGCGCAGTCAGGTTACACAACTGCTGACACACTGCTCAGAAGTTAGATGGGTGATGATGTCATAAAAACGCACTGACCAGCCTATTCTTCTCTAAATGCTCTCTCTCAACACTTTTTCTCATTCTAAACTGTCTGCACCATGTAAACGGTCCGGAGAGTAACTTAGAGTTTAGAATTATATAAATCTAATGAGAGCTCGCTAATGGGTTTAGAGAAGCTATATTCTGTCACCGTGTAAACACTCCGTTAGAGAGCTCTCATGATTCTTCAGAACTTCGCTCTGAACTGTCGCCGTGCAAACGTAGCATGATTATTACTTTAGACCTGTATTTCAAGAGTTATGCGCAAGCTTGTATAATCTCGTACGCAACAGTCGCGAGAGTTAATGAAAAAGTTCAACTTAGCTGACTAATTTAGAGTAGCTATAATGAGAGCTGACAGTATATGCGAGTTCTCTGTTCAGAGTGTTTACACGGCGAGAGCAGTTTTCAAGGCCTCTCTATTTAGATATTAGAGTCAACTAGATACTGCTCTCACAACCGTTTACACGGTGATACTCAGCTATAATCTCTAGCTCTCTTCTCTAAACGGTCGCCATGTAAACGTAGCAATAGAATCGCCCTCTTCTCTACAGGCATTAAAAAGATAATGTTAAACTAAAACAAGGGAAACCAAGTCGTCCCACGAAACTTTGGCGGTTATCTAAACAAAAATAATGGAATAATTTAAATCCATACAATATTGACAATTCGTTCAGAAAATAAAATATACGCACACGTACACAGCCCTCCATATATGACGCCACGAGACATGCGGAAACGTTGCCTCGAAGTCACTATTCACTTCATTCTGTCGTGATCTACTAAAGAGGTTACTCATTGGTTCGTAATGTAGTGCATACTATTGTGTTATTTTAATTGTGTGGGAACTCTGAAGGTTTATTCATTCAGACCTAGTGCAGTGCAAAGAATTGTGTTTTTTTAGTGTTTGAGAATGGTGTATGTCATATTACACGAAGTTTTTGTAATATTAAGTTATACAAAAGTGGAAGAAAATATCCGACAAGTGATTTAGAATATTTCTTAAGAAGGAAGTAACCGAAAAATCCATAACTGTTTTCGGATACCTATATCAAAAACGTAGTAGTAGTAGTAGTAGTAGTAGTAGTAGTAGTAGCAGCAGTAGCAGTAGCAGTAGTAGTAGTAGTTGTTGTTTTATTTTGCCTGGCAGAGTTAAGGCCATGAGGCCTTCTCTTCCACTCAACCAGGTTTCAATAATATACATGAAATACAAAATTAGATTACAAAACAACACAAAAGAAAATACCTTAGAAATTACATAAAATATTGAATAACATCTCTTTAAAATAGGTAAGATGCATTTATATTAATTTTTAAGTAGTTTATAAATATTTTTCCCGCTAAACGGGTTTTACAAGTTTTAGGAACTAAAGTTTCTACTATAGAAATGGGAGTGTATGATTTTCCACCAGTTAATTTTGCACCACATACAGTAACTTTCGGCAAATTTTGTTTTTGTTGCAACAGCTAATGTCAATTGATGTTGCACGTCAACCGTGATTTTTCAGTACATCTTGCTTATGTTGATGCCGACTGAATCAGTCAGATCATGGAGGTTGCAAGTGAGGGTATATAGGCCTACCAGCGGTCGGCATTTCATGCCGCAAGCGGCAGCTTATGTCATACTTATGCAGTGGCAGTTCACTAATGCTCACTCACTCCTCGTAGGAGAGCCAGAGTACATACATCACTGGCGATCAGCATGTCTGTTTCCAAACCATTAAACGTAAAGAGTGCAGCAAAACGAATATTTGTAGAAGAATGAGAAGAGAAACTCTTTCGTTGTGCACAGGAAGAAAATGTAACATGTTTGTTATGTTCTGAACTACTTAAAGGGTTTCATATTACCACCATAAAAAGACATCATACAAAACTCTATTGTCACGTGTACTCTGCCATAATATTCATACTGATTAAGGAAAAAGCGTTCCCGAATACCATTTTCTGATATTACAAAATTTTGAAACTTTGCAAAGAAGTCTAAAAAGGGAAAATTTCTCAGATTTAAAAATTTCCTGAAAATTCACTACAATTCAAAATATCCACTCCTTAGGTAATTTTGTGCTAGATTTATTTCCATGTTTCTCTCGACATATATATGTTAGCAATTTCTTTAAAAAATGGAACACGTTAAATGTAAAGCGCGCTCTCGATTGACGGACCAACATTCATTTGAGCAATTAGAAATTGCAACTTATGATGGAGAACCAGATTTCACTTCACTAATTTAAACTTCGAGATAGGCTGATGAGTAATTTCAAATCCATCAGAAGGATGCTAAGACATCATATAGTTTGGTTACTTATTTCCAGATTACACAGGCGAGGTTCAGTCCTCTCCTTCCCCTCAGCCTAATGCTTTCTACTACTCCTCGTCTGGCAAGGCGTCACCTACTTTGACATTTTCCGACCCTGTTATATACCATCCGAGGGAACGATATGTTGAAAATTAATAGTCTTGAATAGAAGTGCATACTCTTATTAGGACATAGAAGACGGCGATATACTACTAAGTTGTGTTTTGGTAAAATAATCATATTATATACCAATTTAACAGTAATGGTAGGTAATCACAACTACGAAGTAAATTAAATGAGCCTAATGCGGAGAAAGTTCGAGTAGATTGTAAGGGCCATATTCATAGACATTCTTAGCGCAGGCTTCCAGTGTATGATCAGCGAAATAACGTTTTTCGTATTCATAAACCAATGTTAGCGATATGATATGAATCCTGTACAAGTAATCAGTCGATAGCTGGGATAGTTTAGCACGCTCGTAGCGCGGGCTAGCGAAATGTCTATGCCAGCGTTGTCAGACACAGCCTAAACGGAGCGGAGCGCTCCACTATGCCTGTTCCGTGCTGCGATGCTTCCACAACATAAGCACATAGCTCCACAACTGCTTTTGGAGCTTACAACTCTAACACTATTGGTCTATGCATAGCACCCTTAATGTAAAGCGACAGATGATCTTCACGATGAATCCAATTCAATTATTGCTGAAGTTAATGGAAATAATACATGTGAAGCAGTGACTCATGCTTTATTACATTTCTCGGACAAACAACGATTAACTTACATGACGTAGTTTACAACTTTAGTCAAAATTGTCATCCCCGTTTACAACGTCCTTGACAGAAGCTCTTGAATGTGTAGAGAAGCTTCACAATCAGCCTTGAAAGGTGAACCGTTTGTTCGAAGTCTAAAAATTTAAATATAAAAAATACACTATACCAAATTACAGAACAAAATTAATTCAGGAAATATAAAAATTAAATTTTGAATTTTAAGAGGTCATGTATGTACACCACTGAGTGTCAAAAAATGCATTTTTATTTCATTAAATGAACTTTTTTCTTTAGTTTTAGTGAACAAGTTTTAAAACATCACCAATATTTCTCGACTTATAACCTAAAACGTGAGGACGGGTCATTCAGCAATACATATCTTCGATAAGTTTGTCGATCATTTCCCGTAACTTAGGCCTACATTTTTTGAGACCTTTTCCCTGATAGCTCGTGTAATCGTTTAGATAATTTAATGAAATATTGCAAGAATGGGTACCGGTAACTTATTTCGTAGAGAAGAACAAATCTGACCTCTATCACTGTTATATCTGTAACAGTTCTCATTTTTATAAATTGTTTGTGCAAAAAAGTAAAAATTTTAATTCATACAGAAAAAAAGTTAGAAAAAATTCTTATTCATGTACAGCTCATGCATTTTGTCAAGACACTCGCGATGCGCAGTACGGGAACAACTTTTCTGTTGAGGGGTAGGAGTAGAAGGGAAGGTCGGGCGTGTATCTACCGATTTCAAGGCAAATACTAACCCATTTTCCTGCAATTCGTAAGTAGACTCATTCGATCTCGTGCGCAGCTCTGTATAAAGAGTGGGGAGAGTGTCTGCATGAGCTGTATTAAAATGATAGAGATCAGTTTTGTTAGGGGTTTAATTGTGAATAAAATGAAGTAAAAACATTTTATGCTCGACCATGCCGAAATGTAGTAATTATACACCTGGTAGTAGCCCTTTAATGCACCTCATTAAAGTACACCTATTCATTAAAGTTCAGGTGTTCAGCCAATGACAAATCACCTTTTGTACCATTATAAAACCGCAAGTATCGATTATTCTCGGATATGCAATCGAAAGACAATTAGCGAAAAGTCACGGAGGCTGGAAATCCAATACTGTCGCAGAAGGTTATGTTATGTTACTATAATAATTAGCGTTAATTGTAAATAATATTCAAATAAATTCAATTTGTCATCTCGTTTTTCAATTCTAAATTAATTTACAGGTTATATCAAGATTAATGTTCATCTTATTCTCTGCGTTACAGTATATCAAGGTCAATGACATTCGGCCTTGGAAAAAATCAATACTTTCGCGTCTGCGCACATCTCACAATTCAGGTCAGTTCGCTACTCACATAACCATAATATGAATACTTTTGAATAATTTCAAGTTAGAAATATGGTCGAGCATGAAAAGTCGTATGAAACTTGCCTATAATGGTAATTAAGACGCTCGTATGAAAATTATGAAACTCGCTTGCTCTCGTTTCATAAACAAACATACTTGCGTCTTAATTAGTACCATTATAGGCTCGTTGCATAATGTACTATTAAAATATTGAAAATTATAGGAGATGTTTGGGAACCAGGTTTTTCCTAACTGTGACTGTACCCGCCAATTTAATGAACCGTAAACCGTTAAATGTGCATTTATTTTTAATTACAAAATTTGCTTAATGATATAGAAGAATTGTGTAAACACTAAACATAATTTCAGAAAGAAAGGAGTTCAGGTTAGGAACTAATATATTTTTTAATATTACTAAATTTAGACAGGCCATGACCGCTTAATAAATTTATATCAGTGAAAAGTGCACATAACCCATAAAAGGCTTATCTCGCTTAGGCACTAGTCAATATGGCGATAAAACACTTTGAATAGGAACAAATGATACAGAGGAATATTATTTATGTGCTCTTTGATACGGCAAAGCTACAACTGGTGGGCATGAGTTAAAAGAAAGAGATGAAACATAATGAACATAACTTCCGGTGAGTTAAGGGGTTTGTGGGGTGCTGCGGTATGCGGAGTGCCACTCCCAGCTGCGCCCTTTAGCGGGGCACCCCACACAGCGATCTACATCTCCAGCCCCCAGGCGCATTGTGTCCGGTGGAAACCTGTCAAATCCGAGTGTTTAGAAATGAATATCGATTACCGGAAATTACACGTAGATATTACAACCCTCAACCCCTTCGATGTGGTTACTGTGATAAGGCAAGCTCACAGTAAAATCCAGAGTCATCCGATAGCACGAGAAACGTTCATCCGGATGAAACAGGAAGTGACCCAAGCAGCGCCAGCTCGCTACTGTAAATGCGATATTATTTTTCCCCAAATGAAATATAGTCAGTTCTGTGTCTACTGAACTTGGTTATAGTAAAAATTCCACTATAATTGTAGTAAACTTAAATCATTGCTCCCTATCTACATATGTCTACATTAAAAATAATACAGAATAAAATTGCTGTTTTAGTCAACTCACAAAATCGGTTTTAGCGCATCTAAGAAGTACAGTATAATTTACAGAAAATTATTTATTTATTTATTTACTTATTTATCTATTTAATTATTTATTTATATATTTATTCATTAATTTCTTCCTTTACTATTTATTTATTTACCTATTTGTTGATTTATTTATTGGTTTATTTATTTACTTAATTATTTACTTATTTATTACTTTTATTTATTTAATCTGGTGAATTTATGGCCATCAGGCATTCTCTAACTCCTAGACGTCCAATTAAGACAGGGAAATCAAAACCTCTCCAATTCCTAGAAACCAAATTTTACAGGAGACAGAAAAAACTTATGTCTTACTAACTTTAAATATTATAGGCTACCTATTAATATTTGGTGAAATTACATTCTTTACAAAATTAAATACTTCAAAACCTAAATTTTTACATTATCTTACGCTACTATTTGACATAAACACTGCTGGAGTTCGGGGTTTTCTGACTTCCACAATGTATGAATTAAGAAAAGTGAATAAATATGAGCCATATGAAGAAAAAAAAGATAAGTATATCAAGATTCCCTTATGAAATATTGGAATATACGAGAAAATGGAAGTTTATTATTAAGATTAACATTGATAATTTTTTTTTTAATTTCAAATATATGGGAAAGAAAATCACAAATTACCATAAAGCACATCAAAATACACAAATAAATTCATGTTACACATTCTGTTTTTTTTTTCCTCTCTCATGTTCTTCCTGTGCTTCTAGATTATTACTGTCCAAAAACAGAGTTTTGTAATACATCCTACTTTCCTCAGAAATAAACCATTGAATTTTGCAAGTCCTTTTGCTTTATTCTTTCAATGACAATGCTGAATTGTACTTTAGTTGACTGGGAAATTATGCATGTGTATTGGGTTTCTGGAAGTTAAATCGACTCTATATTGCGCCTTTCATAGTCTTAATAACATGGATTTCACAAATTTTTGTGAGATTCTGAATACCGTGTCACTTTACTCAGCTGGTTGAGCGATAGTGTTGCCACCTACCGAGAAATTAAGCTTGGAATGCAAGAAGTCTCTTATTCCATGGAGTAAGTGGAGTTTTGACTTCTATGAATTTTAAAACAGCCAACAGAATGCAGATGAATGTTGAAATTAGTGTATTCTTGCCTTCCACGCTTACGGAACAAACTAAAGAGCACCATCCAGCCCATAACTCAATTTTGTAAGAAATTGGAGTTAGTGGGTTTTTGATCTCCCTGTCTCAATTGTAACTCGTACGAGGTAACCCCTAGCGTAAGCAACTTGCAGCGCATATTCTTTAAAGTCGTTTTTCCTATTTTATATGGAAAGGTATTGACCTTACCAGAGCATGCTTGACGTGCAATATCTCCTGGTTCTATAGGCATGGACATGTTCTACCTAATCACGAGAATGCTAATAGGGCTATACAAAAAATTGCAGCGAGAAGAAATAAATAAGAAATGGGAATAAAATTGTAGATAAAAATACAAATAAAAATCACAAATGCAAAAATATGGAGGAAAAAAGGTACAGATACAAATATAAGATCACAATAGACACAAAAAAGCACAAATGTAATACACTGACTGTCTAGTTATTTAGTTATTAAAGACAATAACTAAACATCTAAAAATTAATAACTGATTCTACAAATTTCAAGATAAACAAAGCAATAACAATTTCGAATCATTTTCAATGAAGTTAGAATGTTCAGTTTACTGCATTGTACTCTACTCAGTAAGAAGATACTTACGAAGTTAGTATTTTTGAATTTATAGTAATGTAATAAATATATATTCAAACAACCCTTTCTACAACACCTTGAAGATATAAGTTTTATCCTGACTTACGTATTTTAATAGTACATACGAAGTGGGAAGGGGTGTTTGAGAACCCAGAGAAAATCCTTGACCAAGGCCAGACGACAACAGCTCCCAACCCACATGCAAAGTGGTAGGGGAAGAATGAGGATCCAAGGAAAGTCCGTGGCCAAATGCAACGACCTGTGCTGTGAATCCAGGTAAATATGAGGCGGAATGTTGAAATAAGGGACAAGTGACAATCTGTGCTGTACTTGTTAGTATAGTTAAAAAGATTTAAATTGAAAACATTATACCCAAGCGTAAATTGTTTTCTTTGCAATATGTGGCAAACATTATCGAATATATGCAATGTGGGTAGATGCTAGTGTAAAATAGATTTTACATAATTCATTTTTATATTAAATTTATTTCTAATTAACAAATTTTTCAACATTAAAATCAATTCTTTTTCAGTTACTCTATTACAGGTCTGGGCGTTAGTGACTCAATTGGGTCACTGCAGACTACCCCTTAACTCCCCGGCTCAGACGACTCTCAGACTCAGGAAGCAGCAATAGTACGACGCTCCGTGCACTACCCCGTCTCTCGCTGTATGCCTTGGGAGCATTCAGCTCCCAGTGGGCGGGGCCGGTCTAGATCAGCCATGTCAGTTTATATCGATAGGCGCAAGCGTGCTCTTTAGAACTCAGTGTGCCCTAGCTCTCGTCGACAGATTAGACAAGAATATACCAAAGCAACGGGCGACTCTACTACTCAGTCGGTGGATGTCGTAGGCCAGAATGAGCAACGTATAAGATATGCATACATGCAAGAAAGATAATTATATTAAATTTAACCCAAAGTGAAGACTTTTATTTTTGAGTAAAGAAAGTGGTGGGCACAAACAGTAAATAATTTGCAAAAAAAAAAAAAGTATACCGTCACAAAAACATAACGTGGAGAGACATTACGAAATAGAGTACATCACAAAGAAAAATATTGAAGGTGACGACAGACTGGAGATTTACAAAGAAATCACTTTGATATAATTGTAGTCTATATGAAATTAATTACGAATTATATTAATTTTCATTTCTAACTTTAAATACTAAACATTATTTCATAACAGTTTACTATGCACTTTCTTCATTTTGCAGACTGCAATATCTTACGAAAAACATGTGGTATTATCAGTTAGCTGTGGGGTAGCCCTCAAAATTGCAAAGACGTGTCATTCTTTACCTGATGGACCTTTCTTTAATGATTATATTCTAGACGCTGTAACCAAAGTAATATCTCTGACGTAAGAAATTAAGACCACCGCTGTGGAGTAACGGTTAGCATGTCTGACCGTGAACCGAGTGGGCCCGGGTTCAAATTCTGATTGGGACAACTTACCTGGTTGAGATTTTTTCCGGGGCTTACTCTCAACTCATCAAGGGAAAATGCTGGGTAACTTTCGGAGCTGAGCCCTGGACTCATTTCGCTTGCATTATCACCATAGTTGTTGATAACGTGACTTAAAATAACTAAATTAAAAATTATTAAGAAATAATATCATTTATCCAAAAATACTTCAGCAAAGAGGATACAAAAATTAGTAGGGGATACTGAAGAACAAGTGCAAGACATGTAAAGAATCTATTTCTTTTCAATATGTCCTGATGTAGACACAAAGGTGTCTGACACCTCACAGCTTATAACTACTTTTTGTGTGTGGTGTAAATGAATGACTGGTGATGATAGCAGTGACAAAAGTCAGAAGCTATGTTGATACAGCGAATTTATATAACTATCCCAATACAAGTAAAACACAACTTTGGCAAAGATGGAAATTAGCAAGTAGCCTGAATTTGAACGAGAGTTAATATAAAAGTGGCATTCGGGCCCATATTTTTTGTTGAATCCGTCACTCTCTCTATAGCCAAGTGCGCGCTGATGTCATTTGCGGAGAGCCTGGAATTCCCGTTCCCGTCTGCATAGGGATTTGTTTAACTGGGGCAGATTTCCTGCTCATCTTCCCGTTTATCTTCCTGCGCATTCCACCGTCCCGTCCGTCTGTCAGACTGTCTGTCCGCTTGTCGTTCACTCAATGCCACTGTCGCTAACTACTCGTACACGGCTACGATTTGTAGCACGTCAACTGGATTTTATGTGCTCAGGAAGCCCTGTGACCTGAAACCGAGTTCACTCTCTGTTTATAAATACGATTTATCAAATGTTCCTTTATTAATGAAAATGAAGATAATAATAATAATAATAATAATAATAATAATAATAATAATAATAATATCCAGTAAGTCCACCGCTGTAGAGTAACAGCGAAACGAGCGGGCCTGGGTTCAAATCCTGGTTGGAACAAGTTACCTGGTTGAGGTTTTTCCTGTGTTTTCCCTCAACCCAGTAAGGGCAAATGCCAAATGCTAGGACATTTTTGGTGCTGAAGGCTGAACTCATTTCGCTGTTACAGTAGAGTTAATATTAAATATATTATAGCAAAATAATGCTCTACTTTCAATACATTCTTTGTATAATATTGCTGTATCGACAAAAAAAAAGTATATTTTTAACAAGTTTCCCTACTTCAGTGAGAATTATGGAACTTCTTTGAGCTTAAATCTTAGTTAAATTAAATTATGGTTTATTTAACGACGCTCGCAACTGCGTCGCCGGTGTGTCGGAAGTTTGTCCCGCGGAAGTTCTTTCACATGCCAGTAAATCTCTGACATGAGCCTGTCGCATTTAAACACTTCAATGCAATTGACCTCGGCCGGGATCGAACCCGCAAAATTGAGCATAGAAGGCTAGCGCTATAGTAACTACGTACCGAGGGCGACTCAATCTTAGTTATCTTTAATCTCAAGTCCCCGTTGCATTAATTATTTTGTGCAGTTTTTAATTTTCTCATCGATTGTATAATGAACAAAGGTGTACTCCCGTCAAAAAAAAAAAAAAAAAATGGGCAGGAAAACAGGTACCTACGCAAAAAATAAAAAAAGTCATAACAACCGGAAGGAAGAAATAATGCACGTTAAGAAAAGGAAAAAGAAATTAAATACTAGAAGAATGATAAGATGAATTAAAAGGAATAAAATTAAAATGCGAGACACTAATAGAGGAAAAGAAAGAAATAAGGATAAAAGACAGGAAAAAAGGAACAAGGAAAGAAATAATGACAAAGAAATATGAAATAAATGAAAGTAAAAGAGGGACGGAAAAAAAGGAAAGACTGAATATATTAAGAATTATATCGTCGTCGTTGTTCCTCCAATAACTCCTATGTGACATACTTTTTCGATTTTCAGATTTTTTCTCTATTAAATAACTTAAATAGTGATACAGCAAATAATAAAATCTCCCATATGTAATTATATATCTTTGTTTCGAAAATGTAAGAATTCACAGTCTCCTATATACGGCTGCCATAGGATGAATAAATGTGTTTCTTTCCCACTGAAAAATTTCATATTTTGCACATAGGAGTTATTGCAGGAACAACGACGATATGTTAATATAATTGTGAGACATTACAGTACTAAACACAACATGCAAGCATATCAGAAAAGACAGAAAATAAAATAAATAACTCAAAATAAAAGTCAGAAGGAGAAATCTAGGAAGAAATGAAACAGGAAGGCAAAGATAATTAAGAAAATGAAAGAAATAAAGTTTTAGAGACAATAAAGGTAAGAAAGTATAATAAAAGGATAGAAGAAGGAAAGAACGAAGGAGACCGGCAAAGAAAAGAGGGGATAAGGAGTGAATTTAAATAGTAAATGAATAAATAAAAATAGACAGACTGAAAATCAGATCGAAGAAGTGAACGAGAACATAGGAGTAAGTTAAACTATATCTGAACGAGAGCATAAATGTGAAGGCGCACAAGTGACAAAACAACATACTGGTAATTCTCTTCATTGGTAACATGCCGCATACAACACGCGTATTGCTGTCAACCAGATATGTTAAATTATTTGATCCTGTTGGTGCCTCGATTCATCAAATTACACGTTGTTCCTTTTTATTTGAAAGTGGATGTAGATTCACAGATGCAGTACTGAGAATTGTCACCTGTGTTCTCATTAATGCAGTCACAGATGTGTGCTTTGTGGAAGAAAGAGGTATAGTGTGGCTCTATGGCAACTCGATCACGCAATGCGCAGTGTTTTGTTTGCGTGAAGAGCAGCTTTAAATGTTAATGCTTAGAAATTCATTAGCACTTCAATCAATTTGTCACGAAACATTATGTTAGTTTTTATAAATTATTGGATATGAAGAGCGTTTAAAAATTATGGTTGAATTGAATTTACGGGAGGGGAACACTATGGCCCAACACTGCAACCTACTACGGTCTACTGCGCTAACCCTCAAGCTAGGCGCATTTCCAAACCCACACCGGCTGACTACACTAAGGTTCGCTGTGTACCCAGGTGTCGGGCAGGTAACTCCCCTCGTCCCTACACCAGCGTCGCCCAGTGTGCAATTTTCTCGCTCTCCGTGGACAAAAATCAAATTTCGACTTGTTTATTTATTCATAGGTGAATATGAATTCGTGTTCTTTAACATCTGAAGAATGTTGTGAGTAATAGCTTTTCTGATTTATCAGTGACAAACTATATTTTGAAGGGTATAAACTCTGAGTCCTTCCTAACACTTCTAGCTCCGGTTCAGTCGTAGAGCAAGGCTTACTATGTGGGTGAAAAAGAGCCAATAGTTAGTGATTTATTGTGTTGTGAAATATGGAATTTGTTCATAATGCAAATGCGAAACTGACAATTTTTAAAATAATATTTATCTTATATAAAGTTATATTTATATTTTTATTATAGGTAAATATTTCTTTCTTCTGAACAAAAACAATACCGGAGAAGTTGTGCAATCATGCTTAGTGCGGGAGGTAGGAAATGGACAAATATATATATATATATATTTTTTTTTTCAAGAGAAGAATAACTTGAACTCTACAATTACTGGCCAGATACAAGTATTATCATTTGATTTGAAAAGTTTATATGAAAGCAAAACAAAGATACCAATTTTCCAGAATGTTATCATGAATAGTTTCGGTGAGTGATATTAATATTTTCATACCCAAATTATTCAAAACATTCAGAACAACAAAAGATATGGACTGCTTGCAAATAAATGTTGTTGGCTTTGAAGATTGAACATCCAGAGTTCGCCCAAGTAGCTCTGCAAAGTATAAGAGGAATTACCAACAGCGGTTCCATCTTTTTCTTGGTCAAAATAGTGATATTTTACCAATTGGTTGGTAGTAGTAGACTACATGACTTTTGGTATTCTATTCGAGGACATTCGTTGCAAGTGGTTGAACCATTTGATCTGATATTCCTGAATGTGTTGTATTATATGGTCTAATTTTAATAATAATAATAATAATAATAATAATAATAATAATAATAATAATAATAATAATAATAATAATAATAATAATATAATAATAATATAATAATAATAATAATAATAATAATAATAATAATAATAATAATCTTTCTTGCAAGTATTACGTCTTTTGGCCTGTTACGACCTCAACGGATAATTTCTTTCATCTTCTTTCGTGGTCGACCTAGTGATAGGCTATTTTGTCAGTTGGTTGGTAGTAGTAGGCTACATGACTTTTGGTATTCTATTCGAGGTCATTCGATGTAAGTGGTTGAACCATTAATTGATCTGATATCCCTGAATGTGATGTACTATAGGATCAACTTTTAATAATTGTAATAATAATAATAATAATAATAATAATAATAATAATAATACTAATAATACTAATAATAATAATAAAAATAGGCCTAATAATAATGATAATAATAATAATAATAATAATAATAATAATAATCTTTCTTGCAAGTATTACGTCTTTTGGCCTGTTACGATCTCAACGGATAATTTCTTTCATCTTCTTTCGTGGTCGACCTAGTGATAGGCTATTTTGTCAGTTGGTTGGTAGTAGTAGGCTACATGACTTTTGGTATTCTATTCGAGGTCATTCGATGTAAGTGGTTGAACCATTAATTGATCTGATATCCCTGAATGTGATGCATAATAGGGTCTACTTTTAATAATTGTAATAATAATAATAATAATAATAATAATAATAATAATAATAATAATAATAATAATAATAATAATACTAATAATAATAATAGGCCTAATAATAATGATAATAATAATAATAATAATAATAATAATAATAATAATAATAATAATAATAATAATAATAATAATAATAATAATCTTTCTTGCAAGTATTACGTCTTTTGGCCTGTTACGATCTCAACGGATAATTTCTTTCATCTTCTTTCGTGGTCGACCTAGTGATAGGCTATTTTGTCAGTTGGTTGGTAGTAGTAGGCTACATGACTTTTGGTATTCTATTCGAGGTCATTCGATGTAAGTAGTTGAACCATTAATTGATCTGATATCCCTGAATGTGATGTATTATAGGATCTACTTTTAATAATTGTAATAATAATAATAATAATAATAATAATAATAATAATAATAATAATAATAATAATAATAATAATAATAATAATATTAATAATAATAATAGGCCTAATAATAATGATGATAATAATAATAATAATAATAATAATAATAATAATAATAATAATAATCTTTCTTGCAAGTATTACGTCTTTTGGCCTGTTCCGACCTCAACGGATAATTTCTTTCATCTTCTTTCGTGGTCGACCTAGTGATAGGCTATTTTGTCAGTTGGTTGGTAGTAGTAGGCTACATGACTTTTGGTATTCTATTCGAGGTCATTCGATGTAAGTGGTTGAACCATTAATTGATCTGATGTCCCTGAATGTGATGCATTATAGAGTCTACTTTTAATAATAGTAATAATAATAATAATAATAATAATAATAATAATAATAATAATCTTTCTTGCAAATATTACGTCTTTTGGCCTGTTACGACCTCAACGGATAATTTCTTTCATCTTCTTTCGTGGTCGACCTAGCGATAGGCTATTTTGTCAATTGGTTCGTTGTAGTAGGCTACATGACTTTTGGTATTCTATTCGAGGTCATTCGATGTAAGTGGTTGAACCATTAATTGATCTGATACCCCTAAATGTGATGCATAATAGGGTCTACTTTTAATAATTGTAATAATAATAATAATAATAATAATAATAATAATAATAATAATAATAATAATCATAATTTTTCAAGGTTTGAAGCTTTGAATCTATAGACCGTTTCGGCCCCATCAATCGAAGTCAACTTCCCATTGTCTTCTACTTTAAAAATAATACCTATATATATTTTTCCCCTCCTTCTGTATATTTTCAAATAAGGAAACTTCTGTTGGCTCAGTTAGTAGAACGACAGAACTGGAACTAGAAGGTCTAGTATTCGTACACCGTACGTGCTCTGAGAGAATCCTACGCATTATACTCTGCTGACAGTACATTACTGACAATTGCAATGCAAACATGCATATTTAACATAGGGAGGGGGTCAATTTGTCTGGAACGGGTTCCCTAATTATAGCGTTGGTGCTTTCGACCACGACTTGGGCGTACTCGTAGCGATGCTGTGGCGGCACAAATGTCGGCGGACGCAATAAATAGCAGAGCGCGTGGCTTTTATTGTCCAGGGAACATTGTAATGCTCTTCTTTTTTTACTCTTGTGCACGTCAATTTATCAGATGTTACGCAGGAACGGGTGTGAAGTACATGCCTAGACCTAATTCTATATAGACTCCCACCTTCCCTTAGGAATACATAATCGAACAGATCAATATTTCTTGATCATAAATTTGTCTCTGTCTAGATTTATAGACTGGAATAACTGCGTTTCAAGCCCAGAAATAGGTGACATTTTCTTCTTCACTAATCTGTACAGAGTTCCAGCAACAATCCTACAAAATACTTAGATGTATGTCATATTGAATGCTGTTCTTAAATTGCGGTAACCTGCAAAAATTAAGAGGTTTATTGACTTTCATGAAATCCGATGTCAGGAAATTTCAAATATATTTGCTATTAGGTTCAGTCTAGCCTATAACTTATCTATATGTGGAATGACTTAACAGTCATACTATTGGACTAACGTTGTCAACTTTGCGCCTTCCTTAGGTCCTATCACATAGGCCTATACTGTGAATCGGCATAGCTCAGATGGTAAGAGCACTCAGCGCACCAAGATGGGTTCGATTTCCGGTGCCGGAACGAATTAATAAATACTTATCACATATGTTTTCCTTTACGAACACGTAGGCCCATTTTTAGGACTCATCTAGATATCTGCCTTTGCGCCTAAGGAAAATTTCGGAAAACCACAGATAGGATAAGTTGTCTTAATTTAGGACACTAGTCAATTGGCTGTGAGATGACTAATAAAATATGGCCCCATTGACTCTGAGGGCATAATGTTGGGAATAATGTGGGGATGTGTTTTTATTCTTTTGTAACAGTCGAATACTAAGGTGTAATTAAATTGCTCAGTAACGGACACGTATTACATCTAGATAACGTCACACAAAACGATTTATTGAATAACTTGCGAAAGATTTAGAACGGTAAGGAAAGAATAAGTAACCATTTCATTAGTTATCCCGAGATACATTAGTTTCTTCAATGAAACAGGGGCCTAAAGGATAGAGACAGTGGGTTGAAGCAAAAGAATACAGAAATAGTGTGAGGAGCAAAGTGCCTTTGTAGTGAATAACATTGGGGGACAAAATATATTAATACATTAGAACCCTTATCATCCGTGGTAATGAAGAGGGTTGACTGAACGGTTAATCGAAAAATCCGATAATCCGTACCATAAAATATTTTCGTAAATTAAATGAATTACACTGAACTTTCGTCATTTTCTGCGAGGTCTTGTGTTTAATACGCTTGGTGTGAATCAGAAGTTCATTCATTTAAGTTCGGTTGTCAACGACGTGTTTTTTAAGGGTAAGAAAACTCCTTTTAATGGCTGTCAACGGAAAGATAGGAATAATAAAGGTCTCATGTTGTAGACTTTCATACTGTATACACTTTATCCTTGATTTTTATTAAATCGTCCATAGTTGTAACATCAGTCTCGTATTGTGATGCGAGATAACCCAAAATTTCTCTTTCTCCAAACCACCTAATTATTTGCATTTTGTTCGATACTTAGCACAACACGTTTTCTTTTGACACTCATGGAATACATTTTATATAGAAGTTGTACAGAACGGCAACTCGAACAGTAGACCAAAACTGTGTTAGTGTAAATGCTTGTAATAACACTCTAGAAAAAAAATACGTATACTAATATAACGTACAATAGTATCTACTTCATAAGTTTCTGTAGCAAAAAAAAAAAAAAAGCGAGAGAAAGACAGTCGGATAATCCTTTCAATCGGTTAACAGGGTGACGGATAATCGGGGTTCTATTGTATATTGTAATATTGCCCTGTTTGTTACACAAATCAGTCAGATAATCGATAAGAAAAATATTATCTTTAGTACACAGTTTCTGTTTCTAAAGCATAGGCATAAGTGTCAAATAAATAACAGTATAATTTTCTTTATTGTGAGGATTTCTTATCATTTTCTGTCTTTCTTTTTTGTCTTAATCAGACTTCTTATCTTTAATTTTTCGGCCACGAAGTGACAGAAAATTAAAATATATCATTTCATTTCCAATAATAACAATGTATATGATCAAGAATTCATAGGACTAGCAATGAAGTAATCAAACAATAATTGGATATACAGAGTGGAAGTAATACAAAAGTGCAGATTTTAACAGTTTATTCCTTGCATAGAGTACAAGAAAAAATTCTCATACCGTGTTAGTCTCAAATGAATACTTTTCTAAGAAAAAAAATTATTTTCCCATAAATATTAACACTGTTTTACTCGATAAGCACTATCCGCGTGATTCTGATTTTTACCCTTATCGTTTGCTGTTAAGTGAAATGGACACATTTCTCGCAAATTAAATAAAACGATTAACACGTAGGCTATCGTTATTTCCCGCGATTAGGATTTCTAGCAACCATAATGCAGTGACCAGGCGACGGAACTCAGCTGTTCGGATCGAGTGCGTGTATGTTTTCGTACCTACGTAAGCCATCGAGGCGTTCTTGTCAAACTACGCAGATTTTCAGCCAAATTTTCTATTTAACCATGCACTTAGTTACAAAACGCATAATAGGTTTTTGATTCATCTTAATGTTTTCTATTGTCCGCTTTAATCTGCACAGCTGTAAAAAAAAAAACACACACACACACACACACGAGTGTTACAACAGGATCCCGAAAAGTGTAGTGATAAGTGAAATGAGTGAAAATAGTGTAGTGACTTGGCAAAGAGAATGGGACCAAACGACGAAAGGTGCAACTACAAAATCTTTTCTCCCAAATGTAGTCCAGAGACTAAAACTCAAAATTAATACCTCTCCTAATTGTACAACTTTGATAACAGATCACGGTAATATAAAATCATATTTACACAAGTATAAAATTATAGACAACCCTATGTGCACTTGTAATACAGCAGAACAATCAGTGGATTACCTTATATATGATTGTAAATTAATAGAGCAGGAAAGAGAAACTTTGAAAGCAAAAGTTCTACGGTTAGAAAATTGGCCAGTCAACAAAAATAAACTGATCTCAGAATATACCACAAACTTCATTAAATTTGCTAATAGTATAGATTTTAGCAAGTTACAATGAAAAGAATAATTTGTATATCCACCATCTTGTAAAGAAAGTAACTGTAATATTTAGTTAACATAGCATGTATACCAAGTTAATATCATTGCATGTAATATTACTCCATAGTAATGGAGAATGCAGGTTGAGTTAACAAAAAAAAAAAAAAAAACACACACACACACCACGCCACACACACTCACACACACACACTTGAATGAGAGAAAATGTCATATCTTCTGATGCGGATGGGCAACGAAAGACTGCCGCAGACAGCCTTTACATAAATGGCGTTCTTTAGGGAACAAGTTTTGGTCAGTTAAATGCAGTCAGTCTTCTATCGTTATTAATCCATTTATATTTGTGACAATGACATTCATGTAGACCTAAATCATTATCAGTTTAATTGACACGCAATTAGTGAATATTAAGTGCACAGACAGAATAATAAATCAAGCTCTGTGGAAATTGTGGGTGAAGAAAGAATGATGCTGAAACTGAACAGGAAGAGAAAAAGGAATTGGTTGTGTCATTGGCTGAGAAGAAACTGTCTACTGAAGGATGCACTGGAAGGAATAGTGAGCGAGAGAAAAGTTCGGGACAGAAGAAGATATCAGATGACAGACGACATTAAGATATCTGGATCATACGAGGAAACAAAGAACGCAGAAAATAGAAAAGATTGGAGGAAGCTAGGTTTACAGTGAAAAACCAGTCCTTGTGCAGAACACTGAATGAATGAATGAATGAATGAATGAATGAATGAATGAATTAATTAATTAATTAATTAACCATGTATGTCCTATAGATCACAAGAAATCGCGAAAGACAGAGACGGCTTGCCGAAAACTACTTTTGTAATACTAGAAACGAGTGCTATCGTGAATACCTTGGAAAATATTTTTTGCACCAGCTTAAACATTCATATCCTACACTTTATTTAAGATCATTTCTCGTCCTAGTTTAATAGAAGGGTTCAGAACCATAGTGGGCCAAGCGCCATTTACAAAAACCGTAGAAAACAAGGGTTAAAATGAAGTTATTACCATAATTCAATGGAAATATATAGCAAGTAATACAAAGCTTACAAATTAAAAGTAAATGATATGTCAATCTTCATTAAACTATGGTATTCTCTTAACTTTAACCCTTGCTTTCTCCGTTTTGTAATAAATGGCGCTTGGCCCACTATGGCTCTGAACCTTTCATTCTAACGCTGAAAAGCTTCACTAAATAAAGTACTACTAGCACTGTATTTATAAATATTAACCATTATAATAAAATAACATATGAGGTCGACCTGGTTGGCGAGTTGGTATAGCGCTGGCCTTCTATGCCCAAGGTTGCGGGTTCGATCCCGGGCCAGGTCAATTGCATTTAAGTGTGCTTAAATGCGACAGGCTCATGTCAGTAGATTTACTGGTATGTAAAAGAACTCCTGCGGGTCAAAATTCTGGCACAGCCGGTGACGCTGATATAACCTCTGCAGTTGCGAGCGTCGTTAAATTAAACATAACATTAACATATAACATTTGATCGCAAATGAGCAATCCTCCTACCTCCATTACACAATTCAACTGCAAATACAGATTCCATACGTATACAAGTTAACATAATTCAATAAAAATGATGATATAATAACTGCAAAGACAATTTCTCATACGCCAGAACATGAATTTAATCCATAGCATAGACGTATTCAGCCTTTTAATACACTTTCGTTTGATACAAAGAGCCAGCAGCTGCGTGTGAATGTTAATATAACAGCTCAGAGGCTTCGATTAATCCCAACGTTAAACGTTTTGGTATATTCTAGATAGCAGATATGGTAGATCAACATTTAGCTATCCTTTAGTCTTTGGATCAAAACACAAATACCCACACTAATCCGAAGGACAAAGTTTAATCACTTTTTGGAGCTTTGCTAAAAGGAAGCGAGAGAGGGCGTGTGTTTTAGTTCATCCTGCGGAAAGAGGATTGTTTTCACCGCCTCGCCAGTGTCTGCCCAGACTTGTTAATCTCTTACGTAGACACTGACGTCATCAAGTTTATCAGTAAACACATCGCTTTAAACTTTACTCCAGCAAGTCTTGCTTTGAGCTGTGTTGTATTCTTTTGTCATCACATTTCCATGGTAATTTCAGAGCTGTCACGCGTTAAGAGTTCACTCCATTTTTATACACACACCCTCTTTAACGTTTCTATCTTTATTCCATGTTGAAGACAAATCGATAAAGATTCGATATTTGATAATTTCGAAATGGTATTATAATATAAATTTTCAACTGACAGTATTCACTACGAATATCGTTTACATTAGCAAGAATTCTACGACAAAACTGTACTAAATAATATACATACTTTACTCTCATTTATTTCTTTGTTAGGAGTTTCCTTTCTTCTGAGGATGCTCCTAATTCTCTTTCCACTCTATTGAGGACAGCATAAAGAGCAGATGTATGCTGAGTAAACGATTGCCTTGATATGCTCATTGGAGTGAGATCCGGGGAGCGCGTAGGCCAGGCGATTGGTCCTGCACGACCTATCCACCTGTGCGGGAACCACTCATGCAGATATAATCTGGCCACTCCGCTGACATGTGATGGCGCCCCTTCACACATAGACCATATATGACGTACCAGAGCCAATGGGACACTCACGGGTAGCAAATTTAAATATTGTCATAGAACAATTAAATAGTTTTAGCTTATAGTATCAGCAGCACTTGGCGTCCGACATGAGTCGGGTTCCAACAGTGCAATGGGACTAGCAACACACTAAGTCAGTATCTAACCACAATCTCTACACAAACAGGGACGCATCTACTACGAACTGCTGATACATGCAGGTTTTATACTTTCAATATATGGCAGTTTATATCCCTAACTGATTTGAAACTTTCTGCGCAAAATCTACATATTTCCGTGGCTTTAAAAGATTATTCTCTTGTTTTCCAATTTGAAAACTGTCGCTTCCATATAATAACACACTCCAAATAAAAGTTCTCATAAATATTTTCTTTATTTCGATGTTTACTCTATGTTACGTCTGATCAGTAACTACTTTTAAAGAAGACTTGTTTTGTTAAAGTAATTAGTCTTAAAATAATTTGATTGTACTGTATTCATGTTTATATTGTTTACTCGATTGCGTTTGCTATTCATTTCGTATTGTCTTTCAATTATCTCTTGAGAGTATAAATATTTTTGAAATAATAAAACATAATATAAAATAAAATGAATACCTAGTTTACTCTGAGTATTTGGAAACACATACATATTTTGCTGACGCTAGAAATCTTTTTATAAACAATAATCTCACTAGAGGTTTTGATTTATCTAGAGAAAATGAAAACTCGAGTGGGATTTAATTCACTATTACACGAATAGAAGAAAGTGTATGAAGATTAGAAGAAATAAAGTACTCTAATACAATAAAAATATTAATTGACTTACTGAAATTCTATTTCTCTAATGTCAACTTCACCAAAACGTTTGAACGGAGCCGCCATTTTCAGTTGACTATCTATGCTGTAAACAAATGCCGATCGCAAAGCATGTTTTATAGTACAGTAAAGAAGTTTCGGTTTGAAATGTTGGCAAACAAAGAAACAAATGGTAGGGAGGTGATAAAAACAGAAGAAAGTATATAAAGACTAGAAGAAATAAACTAGGTACTCTAATACAATAAAATAGATATTAATTGACTTACTAAAATTATATTTCACTGTTACCTTCACCAAAATGTTTGAACGGAGCCGCAATTTTCTGTCGACTATCTATGCGGGAAACAAATACAACCGCAATGCATGTTTTATAGTACCTACCTTAAAGAATTTGCATTTTGAAACATTGGCAAACCAAGAAACAAATGCTGGGGTAGTGATAAAAACAAACAAATGCTAGGGAAGCTATAAAATTAAACAAATCCTAGGGAAGCTATAAAATTGTGCGATAAGCAGCCATGATTGGTTGAAAGAGTTCTTTCGTACCGTTTTATTGGTCAAAAGTAGTATGACGTAGTAAAAGTGTAATAGTCATTCTAAAAGTCCGTTATAAAATATAACCAAAAACTCCTCGAAATTCATAAACGAATGACAAACATTAAAAACATTCTTAATCAAGTCGTACAGCAGCGCCTGTATACTTGGTGACGCTCAGACTGGTAACAAATCCATCGAAGATAAGTACAATTTACATCCCCAAGCCGTGAAAATCAGAAATTTCATGATCAGCCATATAAATCACATTTGTATGAATTTGGTTCGAGGCGACTCTGGACTGCTAGGAAACGAGCGAGCTGGTAAGCTAACAAAGATAGGAGCCACCGGCTAGCTCAGGCGCTTGCCTGCCGATCCGGAGTTGCGCTCGTCCGGCCTCACACAAAATCCGGACTACACGGGAGATAGTGAGTGGTTTCTATAACTGCGCACCTCGCAGCCATAGAAACCACTCTCTATCTCTCGTGTAGTCCGGATTTGTGTGAGGCGGGCCTCGCACCTCGCACGCGTCGGTTCAGAAAAACCAAGGCTTTAGGCTGATTACTAGTTAAATTTTTCCGAAGTTTTTCCTAACCGTAAGGCGAATGTCAGGTAATCTATGGAGAATCCTCGGCCTCATTGCACCAAATACCATCTCACTATCACCAATTCCATCGACGTAAAATAACTTAGTAGTTGATATAGCGTCGTTAAATAACTAAGTAAAAAAAAAAACAAAGATAGGAGCCCTGTCAAAGCAACCATAAGAATACAACCTGTGCTCCCTGTCGTATTTCAAACCCAGGATTCATCAGTATATCTGGTTTAATTGGAGCGACAGGTGGAGCAATAGTTTGATTGACGTATAATGCTACGTTTACACGGCGACAGTTCAGAGAAGAGAGCTTGATATTATAGCTGAGTATCACCGTGTAAACGGTTGTGAGAGCAGGTATCTCGTTGACTCTAATATCTAAATAGAGAGGCCTTGAAAACTGCTCTCGCCGTGTAAACACTCTAAACAGAGAACTCGCATGTACTGTCAGCTCTCATTATAGCTACTCTAAATTAGTCAGCTAAGTTGAACTTTTTCATTAACTCTCGCGACTGTTGCGTACGAGATTATACAAGCTTGCGCATAACTCTTGAAATACAGGTCTAAAGTAATAATCATGCTACGTTTGCACGGCGACAGTTCAGAGCAAAGTTCTGGAGAATCATGAGAGCTCTCTAACGGAGTGTTTACACGGTGACAGAATATAGCTTCTCTAAACCCATTAGCGAGCTCTCATGAGATTTATATAATTCTAAACTCTAAGTTACTCTCCGGACCGTTTACATGGTGCAGACAGTTTAGAGTGAGAGAAAGTGTTGAGAGAGAGCATTTAGAGAAGAATAGGCTGGTCAGTGCGTTTTTATGACATCATCACCCATCTAACTTCTGAGCAGTGTGTCAGCAGTTGTGTAACCTGACTGCGCATAGCACTTGCGTTACTAATGTTGTTGGGTGAGTCATTATTTATTTATTCGTATAGAATACTATAGTTGATAGTCTTGATCAAAAATGTGCAAATTATAGCTCAAGTTGGCACACATGTAATTTACATTCTATGAATCAGAGATGCATGAAAATATTATCAATGGTAAGAGAAACTCAAAAAGTTTAGTGGTGTGAACATTGTTTCCCTACTTGATAACACGCCTCATAATAGTGCATATAAACAAATGTGTTCATTGTTGAGGCGAAATGGCTGCTATAGACGACAGAAGAGCTTAAGTTTCATGTGAACCAGTCGGTTATTAATGTGCAAAAGCATTACCGAACAAAGTTGGTGCAGATCTACCCAGTGGGCCTAAAATCAGTAAATGGTACACAGATTTAAAAGCATGATTCTTCGCAAGCGGTTGCGACTCCATCCATACCTACTACAGTTGCTGCAAGCCCTAATACCAGAGGACAAAGTGCTACGAAGAAATTTTTGCACAAGTATGTAGACTTTAATTAAAAACGATGATGAATTTATTCGTTCCGTAGTGTTTTCTGACGACGTCACTTTTCAACTTTCTGGTAAGGTGAACAGACATAACCTCAGAATCTGAAGATAGGAAAATCCGCGTACCTACGTGGAACTTGACTATAAGCTTGATGTGTGCCGTGTTACTAAGGGGGAGGGACACATTGAACATCTTTAAGTCAAGAAACTAAACGTTTGGAGTTTCCCTTTCCATTGGTACTATTTTCATGCACCTCAAATTTATAGCACGTAAATTACATGTGTTCGAAACCGGAAAGGTCTTTTGTAGGAACCCTGTATAAAGACAATTTTCAGGCTTCCTGATGAAAGAAAGGCAACGGATGCAGCTGAAGAAGTGGTTCTTGAGAAGAAGAAAAAGAAGATGTGCTTTGTGCCCCACAAAATTAAAGAGGAAAAAAAAATTCTTGCTACAAGGGCCAAAGTCCAATTTACCTCCAATGTATAAAAAAAGTGTGCAGAATATGCGATGAAAATGATTGATTGCGTTTAAGCTCCTCAAAAGAGACCGAGTGTTCAAGCAAAAAATACAATAATTTTTCACATAACATTGTTCATCTTCTTAAATTATATTGTGTTTATAATGGTTCTACTAATACAGTGTAATAGTTGTGCCTATTTCGTTTTGTTAAATTATAACTATATTCTTGTTAACAGATACCGGTACAGACCCCACTGTACCAGTTATTTGATTTGTTTGTAATGTACTAGGTGAGCGTTATTATTTTAATATGATGCATTATCAATAGTATTAAAGGAATATAGAAAATATTCCACATCAGGTGAATGGTGATAATTGCACAGTAGTAGTAGTAATAATAATAATAATAGTAATAATAATAATGATAATAATAATAATAATAAAATAATATTGATAATAACATAATAGTGATAATAATAATAATAATAATAATAATAATAATAATAATAATAATAATAATAATAATAATAATAATAATATAATAATAATAAAATTGTGATGATATTATTATTATTATTATTATTATTATTATTATTATTATTATTATTATTATTACAGTTCGCACATACTGGAGGTTATGGAGCTTTCGCTGTACCTCCTCCAGCAAATAAATAAGCAAGAATAAAACCCACAAAATAATTAACAACTAAAACTATGGACCTTGCTAAAATTACGGCTAAATTACAATAAATTAACAAAACTAAATGCCAAATTCAGACGCCTCAGTAGTCTCAGCTAATTTTGACAATACTTGATTTCTCAAGGTCCTTATTCTTGTAATTCTTGTTAAACACATTCAACAAACAACTTTCCAATTCATATGCTTCAATCAATCTTCATGTCTTCGACACTCCATTGTTTTTGGCCGTCATTTATACTGCTTCTGTCGCGAGAGTTTATGAAAAAGTTCAACTGAGTTGAATAATTTAGAGTAGCTATAATGAGAGTTGAGAGCATATGCGAGTTCATTGTCCAGGGTGTTTACACAGCGAGAGCAGTTTTCAAGGCCGCTCTATTTAGTCTATCTAATATCTAATTAGAGTCAACGAGATACCTACTCTCAAAACAGTTTCCACGGTGATATAGCTGGTGAAGATTGACCTTGATGGAGAAACCAGTTCTACGGGCGGTTAAGAGTGGAGTGGGTAACGCTTGTTCAGTTTCGCTTACATCTCGTCACATAACATCGGTCGGTAGTCGATTACACACTACAATACTGTTCTCTCCCTCCAAGTTTCACCAGGTTCCACACGAGCTATACTCAGCTATAATCTCTAACCCTCTCTTCTCTAAACTCTTGCCGTGTAAATGTAGAGACGCAATTCCGCCGCCAGAGCGCTGTTCGATTCTAGATATTTGTAGCAGAACACTTATTGACATTGACATTTGGGGCATTTAAAGGACTCATCGTTGCCTATTAAATGCTTCGTACAATATTTTATGGTCAATAGACGTAAGTTCAAACTTCTACGTATCAATTATATTAAAATAAATGGTTGTCTTTTTTTATATGAAATATTACATATTATAAACTCAGGCACTACCTTCCTGTTGTTCAATTCATAAACCATACCTTTTCGAACATAATGAAAGAAACTTAATACATTTTACATGAGCAATGTAGTCTACCATTTTCATATGTTTATTTATTATTATTATTATTATTATTATTATTCATAATTTATTCTGTTAAGAACAATAGAATAATGTGTTTAGGGTATAAACCTGTTGCTAGGAAGCGTAATGTGACCAACAGCCTTTCCTTTATACTAATGACAATCCTCATAGTTGTCTTTTTTGCCAATTATAGGTCCGATGTGTACGCTCCATACGTGTTCCGGCGAGATATCCAGGGTTTTTCCCACATAGATCTATTTCTCCTCTGCCTTCTTCAATTCAGAAGAATTGCACACTACAGCGGCAGAAAAACGTTGTGTTTATGCCATAGTTGTAAACGCACTGACCAGCCTGTTTTTTTCTATATGCTCGCAACACTTTCTCTCACTCTAAACTGTTTGCACCATGTAAACGGTCCGGAGAGTAATATTAGAGTTTAGAGTTATATAAATCTCATGAGAGCTCGCTAATGGGTTTAGAGAAGTTATAATCTCTCAACGTGTAAACATTCCGTTAGAGAGCTCTCCTGATACTTTAGATTTTCTCTCGCTCTAAACTGTCGCCGTGTAAACCTAGCATAAGAAACCTATACTTTCCTACCATAACCAGCAAAATTACATATCAATCCTTCGAACTCAATTTCATCGTTACTCAATTTATTTCTGGTCATAAAAAATAAAAGCTATATTTCGTAGGATTTAATGCCACGAATTACGAATTTAACGTTTGCAATAAAAGATCCTAGGTACAGTTTCCCTGGAAAAGGATGAGACGATTGAATATTCCTAAGTCTCAGATGTAAGACACTGCGCATGATCGGAGGCCAGAGCACCGATACACAAGATAACGAATATTGAGTTACTTAAATTCAGGCTATTTGGTTTGTTACGAGCATCGTTCCGAAATTCAATTTAAAAACTGCAAAAAATATGATAATATTACGTAAATAAAAGATAAATATATACATATATCGTGTAGTTAAATCGACAATGGACCTTCATGACTAGATCGACACTCCGCACAGAAAGGAAAGCTTTCATGTCGTTTCCATAGCTCAGACGGTAAGACTTCTGCGTGTTGTGTAGAAGAGTGCGAGTTCGATTCTTAGTCTACACAACAATTTTTTTTTGTCGAAATAACGTTAAAATAGCTAAGTCACGTTGAAATATAGTTTTACAAAGTCCTGAGATTAAGTGTTAATGATCGCAAACAATACAAAATTACAAGTTATAATATTATAAACGTTAATCTAATGAATGCATTTATACACACACATATATACTGTACAATGTAAATGCATATATATTAAAAACTAACAATTAAAATGAAATTAAAAAAAAAATATATAATAATAGACAAACTTTTACAAAGGTTTAGAGTCCTTAGGCTATGTCATTTGTTGAGTAATTATTACAATTATTTATTAATAGCTTTCCCATATGTGTAAGAAATGCACTCGCAAAAAACAATTTTTGTTAAAAGTATGGCTTTGGATTATTTCATTCTCACCCCTGCAGTTAATTTTAACTATTTTATCTACGTGTTTGCATTCAATTTTATTCATGTTATGATTGAATATATAAGCACTGTTGCAGTTATTGACTAATTACATATATTAATAATAATTATTAAATACATCTGTTAAGTAACCAATTGCAGTATCTTTTGCAAAATCTTGAATGTTTAAGTTGTCAATAATATTTCTGTACTATATACTATAATACCTTAAAAGAATTTGCAATAGATTTGGGATCCTCTACTTTATAATCATTGGTTTTAATGAAAAAATATTTCTTTCTTAGGATATCTACAAGTTTAAATTTAATAGTATTACGAATAGGTTTAATTGCATTATCTGAATTTTGTACTTTTCTACTCAAATATATTCTATTTCCCTCTTTCATAATTTTTGATAAATTACACTGTACTTCTTGCAGTATTTAAGAACATGAAGATCATTACATTGCAACTCATTACATATAGATTCTTCTTTTTAATACATGAGATTTTGAAGTCCCTGCGTTATCTACATGTTTTAACTTTTGAATTTTTTCACAACATTGAGTGGAGAACATCCACTGAAGTGATTATGAAATTAAGTGAAAAATTCAATATATTTACTCTTAATATCAGTAGTACCAGTATCATATATATTTTTTCAAGATTCATTTTGTAGACATAAATGTAAATAATCACTAGATACAGCAATTACGATCCTTTCTTAGTTTTTAAAATAATATTTTGAAATTGTTCAGTGACATTGGAAACACATAGGATTTGTTTATCATGGTCAGACAAGCCATTGATTATAGGTTCTGTCGAATAGGAATTCAGTCTAATTCTGTGTACAAAACGTTTATCAATGGCTGTGTTACTTCAGCTTGTATGCTATGGGAAAACGACTCTACGAATAAGGTTTCCAGTTTCAAGGAGTGAATTTAATTTACTTTTACGGAAAAGTTCCGAGAGATAATCTATGTTTATGTCACTACAGATCACAAATTCCATATGAGATTTCTAAAGTATTTTCTTTACAAATTCAATGCTGGCTATAAATATTAATAAATAATGTAAGAAATATGAATGATTGTAGTTATAAGTCTGATTTACATTATAAAAAGCAAGAAGTTACATTCCTCGGCAAGATTCGAACTTTCGATGTTTGGTTTTGTCGTCCAACGCACAACCACGGACATATTCAATGCTTATGTTAATAACATACAATTTAGCTGTAGCAATGTGGTGTCATAACTTGGGGTTTGTTTATTTAATGTAATTAGATTTAATTTGATTAGTTTCGCAACAATTGGACTTCCTGTTATATCCTGTTATTCAGATATTTAATTTAGGGTTGATTTATTAACTCTTACTATGCAAGATGCCTCTTATTTCAATAATTCTATATCATGTTAAATAGTCATTGTCTACACTAAAGTATTATCATCATCTCTCATTTCTCATCGTAATGGCGAACCGACGTGACATGAGACAGCGAGTTCTAGCTCTAGTTGAGGCTGGATATGGGGCTAGATCTGCTAGCCGTTTGGTCGGTGTTCCTGGAAGTACAGCCGCGAGATGGGTTCATCGTTACCAAAATTTTGGGGAGGTCGAAAATCGCCCTATTCCTGGGCGTCCGCGGATTTCTTCATTGGAAGAGGATGCTCTTTTATTCGAGACAGTTCGACAGGACCTCTTTCTGACTGCTAACGAAATAAGAGCAGCATCTAACTTTCCCGGCTCTTCACAGACTGTGATCAGCAGGTTGAGGAACCGCGGTATTAGGAGCCGGAGGGCTGCGCAAATGGAAATATTGGGGGAAGCACAAGCTGTCGACCCTCTTGCCTTCGCTACCAATCGAGTGTATTTCGATTGGAGAAATGTAATTTTCTCCGACGAAACAACCATCTCGAGTGATTACGAAGGTCCTGTCCGTGTCTATCGTGAGGATGGTCTCCGACATGATCAGCGCTATGTGCACCGACGTGAAAGATCGGGGCGCTTTAGCATATCGTGTTGGGGGTGGATGTCTTACGATGGACCTGGCGTTATAGAACGCATCGATTGCCGGTTTAATGCGGAAACTTACGAGCACATTCTGGAAAATATATTCCTTCCCTCCGCCCGAGAACGTTTTCCCGAAGGAACATTGCTGTTCCAGCAGGATAACCATCCCGTGCACTATGCTGCAAGCATTCAAAGATGGTTTCAAAGGAGACCCGAGATCGAAATCATTAATTGGCCTCCGAAGTCACCTGATTTGAATGTCATCGAAAATTTATGGGCGGAATTGAAAAAGAGAAGGATAGCCACCTATGCCCACCGACGCCCTCGAAATCGAGACGAATTGTGGGATCAAGTTGTTGACACCTGGGAAGATCTCGCCGGGGATTAGAACTTATTCCACAATCTCGTGACATCCATGCCGGATCGACTTAGAGCTGTAATAGAAGCTGATGGCATGTGGACAAGATTTTAAGTTAACAGGTCTCTTTTTGTTTCTTATGATTTTTGTTTGAGGAAGAATACTTTTAACTTCCAAGTAAGATTTATTTTTTTTTGACGAGGTTCAGCCCACTTGTAAGACCCAGAAATTGGGCATAAATTATTCCATATTTTTCGACAAATTAGACAGTCGAGGAACTCTGAACAAATTAATTACGCCTCAATAAAAAAAAAGTTTTACCTGGGATCGAACACGAGACGTTTCGGTTATACAATGGAACCTGCACGCTACTATATGAGCTACCGAGACAAGACAGTGATAGCAGCAGTCCAGAATGTAGATCCCTTAGTAGGCATTTGCCATTCGGTACAGTGAAGCAATGATATTTTGGGACTCGAGCTATGTTGTGAAATCCTGGCCTTAAATGGCAGTCTTCTTCGTGATCCTTATTCTGGTCCTTGTCCTTGTTGTGGTCCTTGTAACAATTCTTGTACTATCTGTCATGTTATGTATCCCTACGTCGATATCGAGTGAACCGCGCTGTAGAACTTTAACTTCCGACGACCAAGAATCGTCTCATTCTTTTTCAGGGTAACTGTACATAATAAATAACGTTTCCTGACAATGAATGCAGAACTCTGGAAGTTGTGTTGTTGACAATGAAAAACTTCAGAATTTTTGTTGCCAACATTACAAAAATGAAATATAAGAATTTTAATAACATGCAAATATGTTGTCTACTGAATTGTTAACATTGTTACATAATCCATAATAATCTATATTAGAATTCAAAACAAATTCATTGCAGCAGGATGACGATAACAAGCAAACATTCTGATGGGGTAGATAAAAAGTTAAATTGTTTTCTTCTACCCTGTTAATAATGTCAAAAGAAATGCTTATACATATTATGGCCACTCGTCCGCAATTACAAGGCCGTCCAGAAAAAGATTTTCTCTAGGGCTGTTTACAAAAAAATAAAAGCACAAATGCTTACTAAGATTTATTTATTTACTTACTTACTTATTGATTTATTTATTTATTTAATCTGGCGTAGATCTTCTCTACCACACCACCATAATACAAATAGACATATACAAGAAACAAATCCAGAGAGAAGAAGGAAATAACAAATAGAAGTAATTGAAACAGATACAGCAATTGTTGCTCTATTTGTCAACATACCCTTACTGGGGTTGAGATATTGATAATACCATGGGATCAATTTTTGTATCCTTGTGCCGTAGAAGTCAGCCGCCTGGGATCGGAAGCAGCGTTTGACAGCCGTCTGCACCTCTCTTTCGATCCCATGAAATGACAAATGTCTCATTTCTGGTGGGCAATATGTTGAAAAATAGCTTCACAATTGCTCTGTCTGTCCCAATGAATTTTTCCAATGAAATTGTGTTTTCTTCTTGTTAACGGCTCCTGGCGAACTTATTTTTACGGCCTTCGTAATTACGGTCGAGTGGCCAAAATTTGTATAAGCACTTCTTTTGACATATTAACAAGGTGAAAGAAAAAAAATTAACATTTTTATCTGCCCCCATCAGAATATTTGCTTGTTAAGTCGCTCCTTGACTTGGCCGGTTTTGAATTCACTGGTTGAGTGACTTTATCTGTTTTGTTGCACGATCCTATATTCAGTGATCTGTAATACGATGACGTGCCCGATTTTGTAGCAAACTCTTGTTTCACCGGATAGAGATACAGTACTACTTTCAGTTTATAATTAAAATTGATTTTCTTAAATGTTGTGACTTGCCCGATTTTGGTACTGGACGCCGCAATTACATACATACATATATACACACATACATGCATACATACATACGTAACATTACATTACCGGTACATAATATACCTTCTATACACAATTTGAAATTCGAACTTTCTCGTTTGGAATTTGTTTTTTCTTTACCCCTTCCTGAAGATAATTAATACACTTATTTAATCCCTGTGTTAACTACTAGGTTATTCAGCGTCGATGGAATTGGTTATGGTAAGATGGTATTTGGCGTGATGAGGCCGAGGATTCGCAGTAGATTACCTGACATTCGGAGAAAAAAACAACCTAATCGGAAATTGAACCTATGTCCGAGCGAAGCAAGCATCTCTATCGACACCGGGGGCTCTTAGATTGAATATCTCTTTCAAAACGAGTACATACTAATTTCGCAACATATGGGTTACATGTATAATATTAATGTCTAATATTCATGGAGTTGTTTAAATCTCTTACAAACTTAAAAGTACTCAAACGTAATATGATTTACTTACATTTGTCCACGAACATCCTCAAAATCGTTTTCTGTCAGAAGTCTTTCGATAGCTGATACGTGGCCGGTTCAATTAGTTGTCGATAGCTGTTGCATTGCGAATTTAAGGGAGTTGCCTCAAGTTGGCGGCGTCCTAACTGCAGAGTGCAGAGCCTTTATTACAGCTGACGGCGAGACTTGGGAACCCGATACGCTGCTCCCTTCCGAGAGCGTCGAGTTTCCGTATGATTATTTCAGGAAGACAAACACAGCACTAATCAGAACAACCACCAGAGGCGGGGCGGCTGTTGTGCTGCTGGCCGGTCCACGGGGGTTATGGGGGCCAGGGTCGCTAAGGTTTTGCATTACAGCGCATACCTGGCAACGGAACTAAGACGGAGGCTTGCTCCAGCTCTGAGAAGGAAGACTTGGGTGTCAGTTGTACAAAATATTTGTTCATTCCTCAGAATATAACATCCTTACTGCACCTGCAGGAAGTTATTAAATTTTTTGACGTTGATATATTGAACACAGTGTTTAGGAAAAACGACAGTTTTGTAAGAATTAACATTTTATGTATCTCAAAATATAATACGTCTGTTTTATTTCTTTAATTGAAGTTTTTCTTGCGAGCCTCGCGTTGTTTATGCCAAGACAAAATCCTTAGAAAACACTAAGATAATACAGGACAAAGACATCAGTCACCCAAATCCACTACATTCAGAAAGAAGATCAAAACTTTTAATGAAACTTACTATATTGCTATAAAAGCCTCTAACACTTAATCGATAGACATTCAGGGTTAGATACCTTTTAGTAAAGTCAAGTCCATTATAGAAAATTATTGCATAAATTTAATAATCCCTTCTAAAATGTAGGGGAATTTTTATAATATTTCTGATATTCATTATATTATTTAATGTTTATTTAGTATTACATTTGTTTAATGACGATTGTCATAAAACTCCACGAAATAATTAGATAGCCAGGCAAACAGATAGATAGATAGATAGATAGATAGATAGATAGATAGATAGATAGATAGATAGATAGATAGATAGATAGATAGATAGATAGATAGATAGACAGACAGACAGACAGACAGACAGAGAGACAGACAGACAGACAGACAGATAGGACAGATAGGACAGATAGATAGATAGATAGATAGATAGATAGATAGATAGATAGATAGATAGATAGATAGATAGATAGATAGATAGATAGATAGATAGATAGATAGATAGATAGATAGATAGATAGATAGATAGATAGATAGATAGATAGATAGATAGATAGATAGATAGATAGATAGATAGATAGATAGATAGATAGATAGATAGATAGATAGATAGATAGATAGATAGATAGATAGATAGATAGATAGATAGATAGATAGATAGATAGATAGATAGATAGATAGATAGATAGATAGATAGATAGATAGATAGATAGATAGATAGATAGATAGATAGATAGATAGATAGATAGATAGATAGATAGATAGATAGATAGATAGATAGATAGATAGATAGATAGATAGATAGATAGATAGATAGATAGATAGATAGATAGATAGATAGATAGATAGATAGATAGATAGATAGATAGATAGATAGATAGATAGATAGATAGATAGATAGATAGATAGATAGATAGATAGATAGATAGATAGATAGATAGATAGATAGATAGATAGATAGATAGATAGATAGATAGATAGATAGATAGATAGATAGATAGATAGATAGATAGATAGATAGATAGATAGATAGATAGATAGATAGATAGATAGATAGATAGATAGATAGATAGATAGATAGATAGATAGATAGATAGATAGATAGATAGATAGATAGATAGATAGATAGATAGATAGATAGATAGATAGATAGATAGATAGATAGATAGATAGATAGATAGATAGATAGATAGATAGATAGATAGATAGATAGATAGATAGATAGATAGATAGATAGATAGATAGATAGATAGATAGATAGATAGATAGATAGATAGATAGATAGATAGATAGATAGATAGATAGATAGATAGATAGATAGATAGATAGATAGATAGATAGATAGATAGATAGATAGATAGATAGATAGATAGATAGATAGATAGATAGATAGATAGATAGATAGATAGATAGATAGATAGATAGATAGATAGATAGATAGATAGATAGATAGATAGATAGATAGATAGATAGATAGATAGATAGATAGATAGATAGATAGATAGATAGATAGATAGATAGATAGATAGATAGATAGATAGATAGATAGATAGATAGATAGATAGATAGATAGATAGATAGATAGATAGATAGATAGATAGATAGATAGATAGATAGATAGATAGATAGATAGATAGATAGATAGATAGATAGATAGATAGATAGATAGATAGATAGATAGATAGATAGATAGATAGATAGATAGATAGATAGATAGATAGATAGATAGATAGATAGATAGATAGATAGATAGATAGATAGATAGATAGATAGATAGATAGATAGATAGATAGATAGATAGATAGATAGATAGATAGATAGATAGATAGATAGATAGATAGATAGATAGATAGATAGATAGATAGATAGATAGATAGATAGATAGATAGATAGATAGATAGATAGATAGATAGATAGATAGATAGATAGATAGATAGATAGATAGATAGATAGATAGATAGATAGATAGATAGATAGATAGATAGATAGATAGATAGATAGATAGATAGATAGATAGATAGATAGATAGATAGATAGATAGATAGATAGATAGATAGATAGATAGATAGATAGATAGATAGATAGATAGATAGATAGATAGATAGATAGATAGATAGATAGATAGATAGATAGATAGATAGATAGATAGATAGATAGATAGATAGATAGATAGATAGATAGATAGATAGATAGATAGATAGATAGATAGATAGATAGATAGATAGATAGATAGATAGATAGATAGATAGATAGATAGATAGATAGATAGATAGATAGATAGATAGATAGATAGATAGATAGATAGATAGATAGATAGATAGATAGATAGATAGATAGATAGATAGATAGATAGATAGATAGATAGATAGATAGATAGATAGATAGATAGATAGATAGATAGATAGATAGATAGATAGATAGATAGATAGATAGATAGATAGATAGATAGATAGATAGATAGATAGATAGATAGATAGATAGATAGATAGATAGATAGATAGATAGATAGATAGATAGATAGATAGATAGATAGATAGATAGATAGATAGATAGATAGATAGATAGATAGATAGATAGATAGATAGATAGATAGATAGATAGATAGATAGATAGATAGATAGATAGATAGATAGATAGATAGATAGATAGATAGATAGATAGATAGATAGATAGATAGATAGATAGATAGATAGATAGATAGATAGATAGATAGATAGATAGATAGATAGATAGATAGATAGATAGATAGATAGATAGATAGATAGATAGATAGATAGATAGATAGATAGATAGATAGATAGATAGATAGATAGATAGATAGATAGATAGATAGATAGATAGATAGATAGATAGATAGATAGATAGATAGATAGATAGATAGATAGATAGATAGATAGATAGATAGATAGATAGATAGATAGATAGATAGATAGATAGATAGATAGATAGATAGATAGATAGATAGATAGATAGATAGATAGATAGATAGATAGATAGATAGATAGATAGATAGATAGATAGATAGATAGATAGATAGATAGATAGATAGATAGATAGATAGATAGATAGATAGATAGATAGATAGATAGATAGATAGATAGATAGATAGATAGATAGATAGATAGATAGATAGATAGATAGATAGATAGATAGATAGATAGATAGATAGATAGATAGATAGATAGATAGATAGATAGATAGATAGATAGATAGATAGATAGATAGATAGATAGATAGATAGATAGATAGATAGATAGATAGATAGATAGATAGATAGATAGATAGATAGATAGATAGATAGATAGATAGATAGATAGATAGATAGATAGATAGATAGATAGATAGATAGATAGATAGATAGATAGATAGATAGATAGATAGATAGATAGATAGATAGATAGATAGATAGATAGATAGATAGATAGATAGATAGATAGATAGATAGATAGATAGATAGATAGATAGATAGATAGATAGATAGATAGATAGATAGATAGATAGATAGATAGATAGATAGATAGATAGATAGATAGATAGATAGATAGATAGATAGATAGATAGATAGATAGATAGATAGATAGATAGATAGATAGATAGATAGATAGATAGATAGATAGATAGATAGATAGATAGATAGATAGATAGATAGATAGATAGATAGATAGATAGATAGATAGATAGATAGATAGATAGATAGATAGATAGATAGATAGATAGATAGATAGATAGATAGATAGATAGATAGATAGATAGATAGATAGATAGATAGATAGATAGATAGATAGATAGATAGATAGATAGATAGATAGATAGATAGATAGATAGATAGATAGATAGATAGATAGATAGATAGATAGATAGATAGATAGATAGATAGATAGATAGATAGATAGATAGATAGATAGATAGATAGATAGATAGATAGATAGATAGATAGATAGATAGATAGATAGATAGATAGATAGATAGATAGATAGATAGATAGATAGATAGATAGATAGATAGATAGATAGATAGATAGATAGATAGATAGATAGATAGATAGATAGATAGATAGATAGATAGATAGATAGATAGATAGATAGATAGATAGATAGATAGATAGATAGATAGATAGATAGATAGATAGATAGATAGATAGATAGATAGATAGATAGATAGATAGATAGATAGATAGATAGATAGATAGATAGATAGATAGATAGATAGATAGATAGATAGATAGATAGATAGATAGATAGATAGATAGATAGATAGATAGATAGATAGATAGATAGATAGATAGATAGATAGATAGATAGATAGATAGATAGATAGATAGATAGATAGATAGATAGATAGATAGATAGATAGATAGATAGATAGATAGATAGATAGATAGATAGATAGATAGATAGATAGATAGATAGATAGATAGATAGATAGATAGATAGATAGATAGATAGATAGATAGATAGATAGATAGATAGATAGATAGATAGATAGATAGATAGATAGATAGATAGATAGATAGATAGATAGATAGATAGATAGATAGATAGATAGATAGATAGATAGATAGATAGATAGATAGATAGATAGATAGATAGATAGATAGATAGATAGATAGATAGATAGATAGATAGATAGATAGATAGATAGATAGATAGATAGATAGATAGATAGATAGATAGATAGATAGATAGATAGATAGATAGATAGATAGATAGATAGATAGATAGATAGATAGATAGATAGATAGATAGATAGATAGATAGATAGATAGATAGATAGATAGATAGATAGATAGATAGATAGATAGATAGATAGATAGATAGATAGATAGATAGATAGATAGATAGATAGATAGATAGATAGATAGATAGATAGATAGATAGATAGATAGATAGATAGATAGATAGATAGATAGATAGATAGATAGATAGATAGATAGATAGATAGATAGATAGATAGATAGATAGATAGATAGATAGATAGATAGATAGATAGATAGATAGATAGATAGATAGATAGATAGATAGATAGATAGATAGATAGATAGATAGATAGATAGATAGATAGATAGATAGATAGATAGATAGATAGATAGATAGATAGATAGATAGATAGATAGATAGATAGATAGATAGATAGATAGATAGATAGATAGATAGATAGATAGATAGATAGATAGATAGATAGATAGATAGATAGATAGATAGATAGATAGATAGATAGATAGATAGATAGATAGATAGATAGATAGATAGATAGATAGATAGATAGATAGATAGATAGATAGATAGATAGATAGATAGATAGATAGATAGATAGATAGATAGATAGATAGATAGATAGATAGATAGATAGATAGATAGATAGATAGATAGATAGATAGATAGATAGATAGATAGATAGATAGATAGATAGATAGATAGATAGATAGATAGATAGATAGATAGATAGATAGATAGATAGATAGATAGATAGATAGATAGATAGATAGATAGATAGATAGATAGATAGATAGATAGATAGATAGATAGATAGATAGATAGATAGATAGATAGATAGATAGATAGATAGATAGATAGATAGATAGATAGATAGATAGATAGATAGATAGATAGATAGATAGATAGATAGATAGATAGATAGATAGATAGATAGATAGATAGATAGATAGATAGATAGATAGATAGATAGATAGATAGATAGATAGATAGATAGATAGATAGATAGATAGATAGATAGATAGATAGATAGATAGATAGATAGATAGATAGATAGATAGATAGATAGATAGATAGATAGATAGATAGATAGATAGATAGATAGATAGATAGATAGATAGATAGATAGATAGATAGATAGATAGATAGATAGATAGATAGATAGATAGATAGATAGATAGATAGATAGATAGATAGATAGATAGATAGATAGATAGATAGATAGATAGATAGATAGATAGATAGATAGATAGATAGATAGATAGATAGATAGATAGATAGATAGATAGATAGATAGATAGATAGGCAGGCAGGCAGACAGACAGACAGATATACAGACAGATATACAGACAGTCAGATAGGCAGGCAGGCAGACAGACAGAGATGATCATATAATTTTTGCACTGGAACTAATAATTGAAGCGTCGGCTGGAACAACGTTATAAGTTACATTTGGTAAAATTTACAGGAGCTCCAAAAACGTGTACACGTACAACGGTGTTCTTATAGGGTAGCGAACTTTTGAGTGGACAAATTTCACGTACTGCATTGATGGACAGTTGCAAGCGAAAGAGTATAGCAAGGTAACATGACATACAACATTATTATACGGAAACACGCCGGATGGAAATTTTGTAACTTACAACGTTGTTCCAGCCGACGCTTCAATTATCGGTAAAAAGTTCGAGGCAGAAGAAGGTATCAGATGATAGGCAAGGTTAAGATACATGGTTCGTATGCAGAAGCTAAGAGGAAGGTAGAAAGTAGGAAAGATTGGAGAATGCTGAGTTTTCAGTAAAACACCTGCGACTGGGCAGAATACTATGAAAGAAATGAATGAATGTATAACTTTCCTGTTTAATGTTATGTTTTCGTTTTATGTCATCATTCTCTAAATCCGGGAGATTTTAGTGTCAATACAGAAGAGAGGAAGTCTGAGGTAGGCTGCTTGTGGGTGACTAGTGCGTAGACTGACATCTAATCTCTATTGTGTTATTTCATGATGAAATAGAACTGAGAATAAATTTATACAGAGTGTTTCCGGGCTAGTGTTACAAACTTTCAGGGATGATGGGGAAGGGCACATGTATCAATCTGAGATAAGGAACCCTGGTCGGGAAAGCACTGAGTCGAAAGTTACAAGCAAAAATAATTGTGTGGAAATGAAATAATTTTATTCCTCTGTACACCTTATTATGTGTATTTTTCTGTACATCTTACACATACCGTATTCATCTGACGTTGTTGACATTGTCTACTTACAGTATTCCATTCAGTGCGCTGTCTGAGGGATGGGGACAGGAAACTACACTAAAGCAATGCAGATAGCATAATGTGTAACGGACATGTCGGACCTGATATGCACGTCTATAGACAACAGTGTAGGTGTACAAGTTGCAGTGTCAAGTCGATCAGTCCTAGTGAATGGAGGAGTACACGAGGGCGGAATATGCAGACCTGATTTTCGAATACGGATGAGCCAATGGGAACAGTAGACAAGCTCATAGATTGTATCGGGCCAAGTACCTACATAGGAGATATCCGGCCCATACCATCTATCCACGATGTTCCAAAGGTTAAGGGAAGGAGGGCACGTGGTGCCAAATTACAATTTCATTTCCACACAACTATTTTTGCTTATAACTTTCGACTCAGTCATTTCCGGACCAGGGTCACGTATCTCAAATTGACACATGTGTCCTTCCTCAACATCCCTGAAAGTTTGTAACACCAACCCGGAAACACCCTTTATATGTACGAGAGAGGACAAATTCAGTACCTATATACAGAATGTCTCATTTATCTTGCTCACCCATAATACATTTTTTCTTAGGCGGCAAATGAGAAATTGTTTCGAATGTATTTGTTTAATTACAAAGGGGAATTAATACTGTGGGTATGTCTTTTTCGTAATGTTGTTCCTTGAGGAAATAGTAGAAATGCATTTATTTCTTAATTGGTACCATGTGCCTCTTATTCAATTAATCGTTTAACATTTTCAAGGCCTGTTCAAAAATATATCACGATATAGACCTACTATTGTAATAAAAAAAACGTTGAGTGACAGATATTAACATGGAACCGTTTGTCATTACATATCACTCTGGCTCCACATCCATCTGATTGTTTGTTTGAGAAGTACATTCGATGCACAGATAAAAATATATCACACAATAGGTCTTACTTACATATTTATGGCTTTTAAAGAAGCCGGAGGTTCATTGCCGCTCGGTCCCTAGTCTCTACCATCATATCCCACCTCCCTCAAATACATTTTTATATATTATACTCCCATCTACGTCTCGGTCTCCCCAAAGGTATTTTTCCCTCTGGCCTTCCAACTAACACTCTATAAGCATTTCTGGATTCGCTCATACGTGCTACATGTCTTGTCCATCTCAAACTTCTTGATGTAATGTTCCTAATTATGTCAGGTGAAGAATACAATGCATGCTGTTCTGCGTTGTGCAACTTTCTCCATTCTGTGACTTTATTCCTCTTAGCCCCAAATATTTCCCTAAGCACCTTATTCTCAAACACCCTTAACCTCTTGACGACTTAACTTCCCGCTGCCGATTTAAGCGGACGTAAGGTAGTGGTACTACGTGATACTCCTATATTTGGTTATGTTTGCCGACGACTCTGTCTCAAGTTGTAAACGATGTAAATCAAAGTTGGTTAAAGGTTGTAAATGTGTTTTGTACAATTCCTATTATCACAATAGCTATGCTAAACTTCTGACTATTGTTAATATAGTATATGATAGTACATTGAAGTGTTGTGAATTAGTTAATGACAAAATATGAGTCGACCAGGACGATCAGGATAAATAATTGTTCGATGTACGAGTAGGCTATTAAATGAAAGTGCTGAATCAGGTAACAATATTGACGTACGTATTTGAAATATATTCTAAAGAATAAAATTATTCATCAGTTATAAGAAAGAATTAACATACAGTGGAAGCTCTTACGTTCGACAGAAAACAAGTTCGACTGCTTACCTAGGAGAATTAGACACGCCCCTACACGGGCACTAAGAAATGGACTTGCCATTTGAAAGGGAATTGGTTCTGTGTCTTGTAGTGATACTTTTGTTGAAGAAAAACAGAATATTTTAGGGTGCTATTCATAGACATTTCGCAGCACGCGCTACGAGCGTACAAAGCTAGCCCCGGCTATCCACTGGTTACTTGTACAGAATTCAAATCATATCCTATCGCTAACACTGGTTTATGAATACGAAAAACGCTGATCATCCACCGAAAGCCCGCGCTAAAAATGTCTATGAATACGGCCCTTAGTGATTTGGAATATCATATTTAATCACTGATTTTAAATTAATGGATTCTTCTTTCTCTATTTGAAAATTGTGCCGTTTGTGAGACGGAACTGTCGAAACCCACTGTGGTACTAGAAGCGTAAACACAAGTCTCGGGGCGGGCAGGAAATGCAAGTACAGTGCTTGTATTCGTTGATGGATAACCAATAAGAATGTGTATTCATTTCACCTGCTACACCTACTAACCTTATTAGACTGAACAACTTTCAATTCTGTTCTGTCGAACTTAGGAGATTCCACTGTACTAATGAAAAATGTTTATATTTTAATTAACGAAGTCGGGGATACGGTATCTGTGCATAGTGTCCACAAACAATTTGAAGCTGCTACCAAATATGATGGTACAACCTTAAAGAATGATCAAAATGTGATTCCAAAGAAATCAAATAGCCTACTGACGTAAGTGTTTCAAATCTTAAAAACAAAACTGAATCTATATGTGAAATAAGCGAGAGTTGTGAAATCAAAATCAATCCAAATCAGATGAACATACTCAAGAACCGTGGAGCAAAGGGTCTAATACAGTATCAATCTTAGAAGTAGAATTGACTGAACAACTCCAGAAAGTATTGCATGATAATAACAGTTACATTCGCAGTTTTAAATATAACTTTGAAAATGATTCAGGAGCAAACGATTTACAACATATAAATATATATTATTCACCAAGAAATTACACAACTGTATATAGATTTAATTCGATAACATTTATTTTAATTCAATAATATTTATTTCTAACAAGTGCAGCGAAGCGCACGGGTATAGCTAGTTCCACATAATTGTGTTAATCGAAATTTATTTCCAGAAAGTACTTAAAACTGAATTATAAAAAACTAGTATTAGCAGAAATAGTATATAGGCCTACCATTCGTTATCTCGTGAAACCTACTTACGCACGAGGGAATGGAATGGAGTTTAACTGAGGGGGGCACGGATGACCCAGCACTGCGACCTATAGATATCTATCACGCTAACCCTAGATATGGAATGAGTTGCGTGCCACAGATCCCCTACGCGCACAGCCCTAACCATATGACTCCTTTAACGACCGGTCCCTACAGCCGACAGAAACCCATATAAGGCCTACCATTCCTGCTTCGGCAACTTCCCCCAAGGCCCCACAGTCGGTGCTCGTTGCAAAAGCCATCCAACGTCGCTTAGCTACATTCCACGGAGGCCGGTCGAGAGAGCCAGTAGCTTCGGGAGGCTGCCGGTAGAGTGATCTGAAAAACCAGAAACGGGATGATGAGTAAAGGATGGTGGGGGAGGAAAGAAAGTGGCGAAGATGAGTGGGGTTCCAATCGCCTGATAAAGTTACCTGATATTCATCCATAAGAATGAGGGGAAAACTCCAAAAAAAAAACCTCACTCAGGCAACTCGTCCTGACCGGAATCGAACCCGGAACCGCTGGAGTTAGACTCGCTAATCCCTCAGCCACAACGGTGGACACGCAGGAGGGAAAGAAGAAAATGGACTGTGACTCCCTCGCTATGCTTCCAGTTACAGAAAGCTACCAAACAAACATCCACCATAAGATTCATACTAGGGTATGAGCTACGGCGCAAGTAGATTTCGTTTCAAAGATAATCAATGGCTTCTAGTAGCAAGAGTGCTATTGGCAACAATAAAATTTAAATATTACTAGATCTTCCATTTTATTAACAGAGAAAACTGAGTTATTTTCAATATACTTTTCGTTACTTGGGAAATTTTAAATGAATGAGACAGACACAAGCTTTATATTAGGCCCACATGTGAATATTAAAACCTCGGACTGTTCAAAATAAATTAATTTCATACGGGACAAAAAACTATACGGAACTGTTTCAAACCTGTTAACTGGACTATTTGTTACGTAATCATTTAATTAGAGACTAATGGACGAATGTTTGCCGAAATATTTTACTTACATTAAAAATTAAGTTGTAAATGTCGCATTTATAAATTTTTTTCGCACACTACCATTTAACGCAAACATTGTTATAATTTAATACTTAATACAACAGATTCTCTTTAAAATTGTAACTTAAATTATATGTTTACATCCATGCGCTTAAATTTGTTTATTGCTGAAAAATATTTTCTCTAATGCAGTGTAAAATTGTAACATTTGTCAAAGTTATTGTATAAAATACATTATATACACAAATAAAAATACTGTTATTTATTCGAAGTAGTATTTATTAGAAAACTTGAATGGCATCTGCTATTCCCATTCTGAAAATCTGAATCTTTCAATACTTTCCTTTTTCCATCATGAACTATGTTCTGCGTCAGAATCTCATTGTAAAATAATTTTGTATCCTCTGGAATAAGCATGGACGTAAACAGTCATTCACTGTGGTATAATCGCAGTCTAGTATGTATAGTCACGAAGCTCAATACGTAGTAAATATACATCCATATATAGTTGCTAACCACTAGGATCGCTAATATCGCCTCATTACAGACAATGCGAAATAGTACCCGCATAGTCTATTGTTCCTAGCACCCTCACAACTCAAGCTTCGTAACTGTATATGCTAGACTGTGGTATAATGGTTTCTACGCTAGCCGTCAGATCTAAGGTTAGCGGCTTAAAAATACGTCATGGTCCATGGAAATTCAGAAATTTTAACAAACTGGTTTGTTTTTTTAAATATAGGCCTACAGTTCTGGAGAGCAGACTGTTTATATTCGTGTTATGTTGTTCTCAAGGACATAACATTTTAATATACAATGTTCAACTATATTAATCTAATATATATATATATATATATATATATATATATATATATATATATATATATACAGGGACGTCATTTTATTTTTACTAACATTTCTAATATTAACCTGGCTATACCTTTGGATCTATGATTGAAAACCGGAAACACCTCCTTCCACGACTGGAGTTCGATGGTACTGACGTAATATACAAACAAATCACTTTACTAGGTATAGGAGGAAAGAAAAGTAGTTAATCCATTTACGTAAAGTAGGAAATATCGCGATTTTGAGTTCGATAATTTACATTAGGTTTTTCTTTAATCAAAATACAGTACAGTATTAACAATGAGTGTTTTTACTCAGGAACTGAGGTATCCATGCGGACATATTCATTATGCAGTGTATATTATACTGTCTACAGCACATTAGCTAATTAGCGTTCAATATAGAGAAGGAAGTTAAATTGAAAAATGATCACAGTATGGATATTTAAACACATTTTTGAAAATGGTGGCCGTTCATTTCGATACAGGCTTCAGTTCTAATGTGCATATTATCGCACTATAGACTATTGTACGTAATTCCAATTACCAGGTTCGTACTTCCTATCAGTAACTCATGTTGAAATAATTCTGTACCTACTCTATAAAAGAGTACCTTACGTACTGTAAATTCAGTGTTTACTTCTGCCCGATTCGAAGAGATAAAATTACTCAGACATGCTATCCACTGTCCGTCCAAGTGGTTATATCGCAGGGTAGTAGAAAGGGAGGAAATCACATGACAGTTAATTACTTAACGAGGCCCCTTTTATATAGTAACATATTTAGTAAAGTCCTTTTATTTAAGTTGTTTTAGACAATTGTATGGGTATAATATTACGTAGGCGTCCAATTTTTAACAGAAATTAATGTTCTCAAAAAAGAGGTAAGACAGCCCAGCAACTAGCCTTTCCAGAGAGGCGAATAGAAGCAGGTGGGTGAAACCGGGATGCGACGTAGGCAAATGGACGAGAGTACCTGTGCGAAAATGATTCAATATTGAAAGCTCTTTCGTCACTGGAAAACGCGTACATATTTTTGGAACGTGCTGTTTACTATGACCGTACGGCTACTGTGACTGTATATGCGGTCTTGGATCTGTATGGAGGAGGGTTGAACTTCATTAGTAGAAGGGGTGGGAGTGAAGTACATTCAAAAACTCAGGTACAATAAAAATTGAAGTAAAATAAAATGATGTCCCTGTATATATATATATATATATATATATATATATATATATATATATATGATTATAAACTGTCCAATTCATATAAACCACAACACATTGATGATTTTATATTTTATATTTTAACAAAATCGTCTGTATCGAACATTTGAAAAATATTAATAATTCCAGAACATCATATAAAAACTATTACGATTTAATGACATATTAATGAACAATTTAGACACAAACGATAAATTTTTAAGACTATATTTAACTATTAATTATTAAAATGTTGAAATGTATATTCAAGTTCGTATATTTAATGTCTATTCAAAGCTAATAATAAAATAGAGTAACAATATAGCACAATCATATAGAACAAGATTTTTTTTCATAACGTAATAATACGTAAATACGTATGAATTGCTACCGTACTTATAATTATACCCACATGCTCAGAAATTGCCGGGAAATGTAAACAGATCACTTACGCTCTTCTCGCCCACTCTTTGAGACAACACACGCGCGGTTATGCTCGTAAACACAACAGACCCAGTGACGGACTATAGAAAATGAGCTAATGTTTGCATATTACCTCTTTTGTACGATAATATAATTTATACCATACAAATAATAAATTAATCAAATTTCAGTTTCATACACAATAGAACATCAATTATCTGAATACCGATAACAATATATTTCTATTACAAAAAAGAGTAATTAGAATAATAGTAGGTGCCAAATCCAGGGAATTGTGTAGGACTATTTTCAAGAAACTATAAATAATGCCCATGGCTTGTCAGTATATCTTTTCATTAATAATCTTCCTCGTATGTAATCATGAAAACTTTGTAACTAATTCAATAGTTCATAGCATAAATACACGACAAAAAAATGACTTTCATACTCCATCGGCAAGTCTATCGTGCTATCAAAAAGGAGTGCGTTATATGGCAGTAAAAAATGTTAACAGCCTCCCTATCGATATAAAAAATGAAACTCAAAACATAAAATTATTTAGAGCCAAATTGAAGAAGTACCTAATTTCTCACGCCTTCTATTCTGTAGGTGAATTCATGACATTCAATAACACTTCATGAAAATGATACTAAAACTTTGTGTTGTACTAGTAGACTATATTGTAAATCTCATCTGTATATATTTCATCTAGACTGTGACTATGAATTAAGATTTTATAATAGTATTAAGTTTTTTGACTTGTTCCATATTCTAGCTGTAAGCAATGTATGAATACCATGTAATGTTAATAAATACAATACAATACAGCCGAAACATCGGTTAACCGAAAGCGTTCCAGTCGGCAAATTCAAATTTCAGCGAGCACCATGTAGAAGTTCAGCTAGCTCTATTTGCGAGACTTAGCGTCAAAAATGTGTCTCAGCTCTGAAGGGGGAAAAAAATTTGGCCTTCTTTTCTTAAAATATAGCTCTATTTTAATTACCCTTTTGAACTTGTCAAACTAGGCTAGTCAGTTCTTTGTGTTATTTGTAAGACGTGTGATACGAAATATATATGTACAGTTTGTGTTTAATATCAGTGTTATTTTGTTTCATACTGCTCCTATGACACCAGTACAATTTATTTTCGTTAGAGACCAGAGGGGAAAAGACCTTTGGGGAGGCCGAGACGTAGATGGAAGGATAATATTAAAATAGATTTCAGGAAGGTGGGATATGATGATAGAGACTGGATTAATCTTGCACAGGATAGGGACCGATGGCGGGCTTATGTAAGAGCGGCAATGAACCTGCGGGTTCCTTAAAAGCCATTTGTAAGTAAGTTGTAAGTAAGTAAATGATCGGTTATCCGAACACACCCCGTCCCCAATTTTTTCGGATAATCGTTAATCTACTGTATAGGCATACTGTATTTATACTACTAGGAGTACTATTAATGATAAAACGTGTTTTATAAGCGTGTTAAGTAAATAAAGAAAACTGGAAAAAATCAGTTTTAGACGCACAGATCAGGAATGAATGTACACAACAGAGAGATATTACTCCTGACACTTCAAATTAATTTAATGCTAAACAATAATTTAACTCCTCAATCCCTCAGGAACATATCCTAATTTATAATTAATCGTGTCTATCACAATTTTCAAGCGACTTGACACTGAATTAATTAAATGGTCATGAAAGTCAGGATGACACCGAAGTTCTTCCCAAACGTTGTTGTGGAGTCGTAATTTTTGGTGTGTAATTCTGTTTCCTGTAGTCTTTCAGCCCATCTTCGCGTTGTTCTTGCAATGCGTTCATCAATTGGAATACGGCTTCAACCTTGCTGAGTATGCGCAAAGCTCTTTCTTCAGGAGGGATATGAGCTTTCCAACATATCTAAAATGCAGCCTCCATTCTTCAATGACAGATTTAGAGCCATTTTTACAATTTACTTAATCTTGCTGAAGAGTTCACTCTACATATATACATGGATATCACTTTATTTTTACTTGCATTTTTATTGTACCTGCGTTTCTGAATGTACTTGATTCCTACCCCTTTTACTAATGTTCTTGCTCCCGGCAGCCACACAAACTTACGGCCGCTGTTGCATGCGAAGTCTGCTAGCAGTGAAGTAAAGAGTACAGAGTTTAGTGTGTTTCAGAAATATGGTTTCTATAGAAGAAAGAGCCTATATTATTGAAGCTTATTTCCAGGGGCAGGTAATGTTATCATTTGTGTTTTTTAATATTGGTGTCGGCGGAGAGTGTTGGAGATTGATTTGTACTCTTGGTGGGTATTAATGGAAATTTTGGAAAATACAATTATTTTGAAATTAGAGTATTAACTCAGTATGAATATTACTTTCCAAATAATTAATATTAAAGGTTCGTTGGATTCTCGCAAAGGTGCGGTATGGCCAATAGACAATATTTGTTGGATTGAGATTATATTTAACACACATTCATTAAACACAAAAAAAAACTTGCAGCCTCAAATTAACACTTTCAAATTATTGAAAAGTTGAATTCTCCGTCTTTTGAGTTCACTAATGTAATCAGAACATCTAGAATACCATGTAATGTAGCCTACTTGCTTATATAACAGATTCAAAAGAAGAAAAAAATCCTAAAAAATAACTAAAAATATGAAATTCGGTATAAAACGACGGAATAATAATAATTCGCGGATGTGTTCATATTTCGCTATTAGAACTCTATTTCACGATTTGTCGCGATTGTTTTATCCGCATATTATTAATCAGAATCACTTAATTCGTAAAGATTAGTAAAAATCTATTGTATATCTATTATTTGGTGATTTTCGCGATTTCCATAAACTCCTGGCCCTGCTTATTTCGCACAAGTAACGTATGTAGCATGACTGGATAACTTTATCTGTGTGGACTGTGCAGAAGTGAAGATTAGAGTTGCCGAAAGTACGGTAATATGCTGAATAAAGTAGCCATTACATAATGAATACAGCCGCCTGAAGAGTTGAGTTTGTGAAAAAAAAACTGTTACTACTGTACTGTATTGTGATAAAATATCGTAAAAGTAATCAACAAACTGAAAATCGTAATAACGTATTTACCTGTAACATAAATGGATACACTACTTTTCTCTCGTCCTATAGCTAGTAAAATGATTTGTTTACATATTGCACTAGTAACACTAAACTCTTGTAATGGAAGGGGATAACAGTGTTTCCGAGTATAGACAGGTTAATGTTAAAAATGTTGGTAAAAATAAAATGATGTCCCTGTATATATATATATATATATATATATATATATATATATATATATATATATATATCCGCCATTGCACTGATTACTCCTTCAATTTGATTAAATTTTTATTTGTATGGTTTAAATTGTATTCCCATAAAGAAGAGATAATAAGTAAATACTAACTTCTTTCCTACTGCCCTCCACTGGGTTTGTGTTTTTTACTTATCAGCATAGCCTAGCGCTTGTTCTCTCTCTAACAGTAGGCTTGGAGCGCAAGTGATCTGTTTATATTTCCAGGCCATTTCTGAGCATGAGGGTACAATATTTATCAATTGATATTTCATATTACGTGACATCTATTCCCGTTCTAAAAATTAATTAATTATTAATGTACAGTAGTGGCCAAAAAAACCGGACCGACCCTTATAGCTGATTTCAGAGCCTTGTTCACTCCAGAGCACAATAGACTGGCAACTAAGACTTTCGTGGTTCCAATCCTGCCTGGGCGGAAACTTTTTTTTTGTTTCTTATTCAAATTTATTCCCAATACTTTTCGATTGCTGGTAAAATTCATGTTCTGGAAATAATAAGTTAATTAAGTAGTAAAATATCGCTGCAATCGAAAAGTATTGGGAATAAATTTGAATAAGGAACAAAAAAAGTTTCCTTCTCAGGCAGGATTCGAACCACGAAAATCTTAGTTACCAGTCTATCGTGCTCTGGAGTGAACAAGGGTCTGAAATCAGCTACAAGAGTCGGTCCGGATTTTTTTCCACCACTGTATCAGTTGGTAGAGCAGCTGGCTACGGACTGGAAGGTCCGGGGTTCGATCCCAGGTGATGACATGATTTTTTCTCGTTGCCAAACTTTCAGAACGGCCCCGAGGTTCACTCAGCCTCCTATAAAATTGAGTACCGGGTCTTTCCCGGGGGTAAAAGGCGGTCAGAGCGTGGTGCCGACCACACCACCTCATTCTAGTGCCGAGGTCATGGAAAGCATGGGGCTCTACCTCCATGCCCCCAAGTGCCTTCATGGCATGTTACGGGGATACCTTTACCTTTTTTACCTTTACTGTAAAAGATTAAATTAAAACTATGTACACAACCACTAGATAATCAAAATAATGTCATTGTATTTCGTCGGCTTCCTTCTAAAGCCTCGTAACTCCAGTTCATCCTTAATGTTAAAATCTGTTTATATTTCGAAATTCTGTCTCATAACAACACTTCATAAGTTTACAAATGTTTACATTTTATAAATAAACAATTTACGACAATTGTGAGCTGGGGCATAAAAATAATGATAATTTATCACTGTAGAATTTCTCAAATACAGTTACGAGGTTGCAGAAGAAGTAAACCAACGACTTAAATATGTATAATTTATTTCACAAAGAGATAATGACCAGTACATGACTTGATATTAAAATTTTAAATACGAGTATCTTATAAATGTACAGTGCATATGTAAAATGTTCTGAGATGTATCCATATCATGTATCAGATATTGTAACCACAAATGTAACCTGATAATGCTAAAAATAGCGAAACATTATTTCATTAAAATTATACTATATGCCAATAAAACAGTAAGTTTCTTATACTTTGTTCACATGTCATTACTTTTGTAAATTTCCTATAAAAATTAATTTATTAATTGTGTTTTGTTTAGGATCAGCATAATGAAAGAAAATTTCAAGTAGCCACTTTCGTACTTTTGTGATCGTCAAAAAAAATCAGTACTTTATGTAACAATCTCACAACCAAGACGACCTCAGGTTGTGAACCACTATCTCACTACCTCAAGCATTCGTAAGTGGATATACACGTGGAGGGGAAGAACCCTACTCTCACTTTAGAAATCATGCCATCAAAATTACCTCCACGTTTTGTAGTAATTATTCTCCTAGCAATAACGGCTTCAATACCTTGAATTAGCATGTGGACACCCGAGGGAATGGCATATCTAACACCCAGTGACGTCAAGACCATAAAGGGAAGGCGCTGGACACACCCTAATAACCGCACAAGAAGTCCCTCCTTATGGAATTAGTGAGTCTGCCAGAAGAAGAACGAAAAAGTTACCAGTAATCTTATGTCGTGAAACTCTATACAAGGCGTGCCTCCCCGTGGCATGCAACGACCTTTCTCCACCCCCAACCCTTTCAAAATTACACAAACTTAACTAATTATCTAGTCTTAAAACTACCCAACTTTTAGGGGAGAAAATGTGTATTCCGTGCTAACATTATTTTCCCTCTTCTCACTGGAACAAATGTAAAAGCGAAATGTTTTGGTCACATTTAATTGTAATATCCTTTATTATTTCTTCTTTCCAATGTCGAATAAATAATGTGCATTTGTCACGAATTTTTCTTTTAGAGTGTGACCTCTTTTATACACATAACGACATAAAATTGAAATAAAAAAGTTTTCTAATTGTTTGGGGAGGTGGTACAGTAAGAATTGCATATAAAGCCAACATTCTGTTCTCAACACCCGTGCCTTAGCAATTTTCCCACCATCCTACCAACATAATTCCATTAAATATATCATTCCACCTAAACTGTGAGGTTGTTAAGTACCTTTTCAGTAATTTCTCGTAATTGTTACGAGGTGGTAGCGGTACAAATTGCAGTGCAACTCCGCTGGAAAGAAGGCCACCGCCTGCCACCCTTTGCTATTTCGGTCAGGGTAGGTTTTATTAAAAGCAAGACTTAATGTGGGCAGAGCTGTAACCCCCACTCTTTGCAAATGTTAGCCCACGACTATTTACATAGAAACAGCAGCCAGCATTCTGGGTAATCAAGCCTAGACTACAGCTGACTTGTGAGTACTATACTCTGTGCTACATCTGGCTTACTTGTGAGTATTGCACTCTTGCAGAATTCAATTTCATATAAACACACAATTTACAAATTTATATGTTTTCAAAGTCGGCAGTGGTATTTACAAAGGTTAAGACGCAGTTTATTCACATTAATAAGAAATACAATACTTAAGTTGACAATTGAGCAAAGGTGTTGAATGATGTCAACGTACCATGTTCTACAGCACCGTTTCTCAAAGTGTGTTCCGCGGAACCCCAGGGTTCCACGATCAAATCCTTCAGTTCTAAATGGATTTTTAAATTTGTTTGAGGAGTTTCCTGAAAAAATAGCTGAACCCATATTATGTCCTTTTTCCATTTCCAGCATATATTCAATCCTTAATAACATATCTCCTTCATGACCAAATATTATTTCCCTCCAGCACCTACTAGAAGCATTAGAACGTCACTCTGCACAATGCACTAATTCCAGATCTAAAGTGTCTTCTGATGCTCTGTATCTCATTTTCAAGATATTTTAGTTCAGTTCTTATTACAGAGAATGCCTCAAATGAATAAAATAATAATAATAATAATAATAATAATAATAATAATATTGTTATGTTAAGAATATATTCTGTGATGTTGCTGTCATTGAATACTTTCTCCTCTGTATGTTCGAAAAGAAATAGAACTGGCAACTTAATTTCAAAGTTGTATATCTTACAAACATGAATACTGAGTAATACAAAAGAGAGAAAAGTGCGAAGAAAAAGTGTCAGGAGATCAATGGAATCCAAAACATTGCGTGGAACTTATAAGCAGTCGATAATTGAAGGGTTCAGAGCCATAGTAGGCCAAGCGCCATTTATTAGAAACGGAGAAAGGAAGGTTTAAATTTAAGTGAATATCATAGTATAATGAAGATTGATATATCATATAGTTTTTATATGCATACTTTATATTAATTTAATTTTAACCCTTGTTTTCTTCGCTTTTTATTTATGGCGCATGGCCCACTATGGCTCTGAACCCTTCAATTGTTACTGTGAGTATGGTTGGATTGTAAAGATGCCCAGAATTTCTGATACAATATTGATGTTTCTCTTCAGAGGCCTATGTGATTTTATTTTGCTTTTATACATTCTATGCTTTTGTTCTTTTTGTTGTCTGCTGAAGAGATGTGAGTATGGGTCTACGATATGAGAAGTAATATAGTTCCTGTATGGTCCCTCCTTTCGTTTCGTTTCAAGCGAATACTAATGTATTCACGCCAACATTATTTCTTTGACATGCCAGACAATATTTTAAAATACAACTGATCATTTTCTGGAATCTGCATTTAACAGTCCGTTTTACGGCTGTTAAATTTACTAACCATTCTCATTCCTGTACCAATAACTATTTTTATTAGTTACATTAAGTTGTACATTTGGTTAAGCTATTATATTTACTACAAACAGAACCCATATTTTTTAAACATAACATCGCAAAGTACTATAAAACCATATCTAAGAACCAGGACCATCTCCTAAAAGACAACAGAGTTTTACGAGAAACGTAGACTACAAAGAAGTATTTTCTACATTAGATGAGAGAAATGAATGATATGTTGGTTTCCTCATAATCAGCAATATGTATAGATTTAAACTTTTATCATGAGTTTCTTGTTTTCTTTATAATCAACATAATAAGTAATATGTGTAAATTTATATTTTTATCATAGATTTGTTGTTTTCTTAATAATCAATATTATGAATAGATTTATATTTTTATCATAGATTTGTTGGTTTCTTTATAACCAATAACATGTATACATTAAAAATTTTATCAAGGATTTGTTGGTTTCTTTACAATCAACGGTATGTACCAGATTTACATTTTGATCGTGGATTTGTTGGTTTTTTTATAATCAATAATATGTATATATTTATATTTTATCATGGATTTGTTGGTTTCTTTATAATCAATAACATGTATACGTTTATATTTTATCATGCATTTTTTGGCTTCTTTATAATCAATAACATGCATAGATTTAGGATGTTTTTACCATGGATTTGTTGATTTCTTTATAATCAGTAATACTGTATGTATAGATTTATACTTCTATCATAAATTTATTGGTATATTTATAATCAGCAACAGGTGTAAATTTATATTTTTATCACGGATTCGTTGTATAGTTTCATATTTCTATCATGAATTTGTTGGTTTCTTTATAATCAATAATAATAAAATGTATAATTTATACTTCTATAATATATCTATTGGTTTCTTTATAATCAATAATATGCATATACTTATATATTTATCAGGATTTTTTTGGGTTCTTTATCATCAATAATATGTATAAATTTATATTTTGTCACGGATTTGTTGATTTCTTTATAATCAATAATATGTATAGATTTATGTTTATTAAAGGATTTGTTCGTTTATTTATAATCAATAATATGTGTAGATTTAAATTTATCATGAATTTGTTGCTTTCTTTATGATAAATAATTTGCATGGTTATATTAATTGAATTTGTAGATTTCTTTATAATCAATAATGTGATTGTATAGATTTAGGTCCTAGATCCTGTTGATACTCAAGAGTTATCTACTATATCAATAAAATATTATTTATTTACAGCCATAAATATTTGTAAAATATGTAAATATATAAGCCTACTAAATACAGAATAATTTCGTGCTTTGTGAGTAAGTAAAATATTCGTAATAATTTCCAAATTTTCAAGACAATATATATTTATTATCTATAGTTCCTTATATTCATTTCTCATTTAAAATAAAAGTTTGAAACATTAGTTACATTTTAAAGGCAATAGATGCGTGGCTGGCACCTTCTGATTTTATATTTATATTGACAGAATACAAGACACTTAATTAAGAATTGTGTCAGGACATATCGTATTTGTGAATGGAAGCTGAAAAATAAAATTTCACATAGCAGAATAAAGACTTCGAAGTGTACAACAGGAATTTCGACCATTTTACGAAATTAAAAACAATAAAAGTACCTATTGACTTCCGCAGAGTTAAGAAGTTTGAAGGGGAGATATTAAAAGCGAGTTTTACGGTGGTCTGGAATTGGAAGTTCTACAAAGGCAGAGCTAATAGAGCGATTTGGCAGGTTCATTAGAGAGCCAGGCGTGGCCAATTACAACTCCGATGTTATTTATCTGCACAAAACACAAGTTAAATTGCGTGAAGTTTCACATGCACAGCCCTTGAATTATATTGCATGGAAACTATTGACTCCAAATCAACCAGAAATGAGATGTGGCGAATGAGTTATTGACCTCCACAAAAGCAACGTCATCGCTGCAGGGAATTCCCTTCGCTAAAATTCTGCTGTTTCGAGCAATAATGACAATGGAACAACGGGACTCTATGAAGCGGTTTATGGCGCAGAAAAATATGATTTCATAAGAATTTACTGTTTTTTTTTGCCGTTAATTAAACTTTTAAATTCATTAATCTTGTGTAGGCTACACCACTTGTGCTGAAATTACGAAACAACTAACATTTAAGTCCTTATCTCTGAGAAACACTACGGAAAAAATTACATTATTTTACTTGAAGAAATTCCTCATTATTATTATTATTATTATTATTATTATTATTATTATTATTATTATTATTATTATTATAATGACTGGACTAGATTAGAAGGTACGCAATGAGAATTCATATTGTTATGTTCATGTAAATTTTTTACCATTGATTCCAGGAATATTTATGAGAAACATTGTGTTCATCTCAAATGTCAAAATTTTTATATCGGACGCCAAGAGCTCAATTACAAATATTTATTCAAAGTTTTTTTCAAGGTCCTTAAAGGTGATAGAACCTGTGAATCGTCCACAAGCAAGGTTACCTTTCGTGTTCCTATAAAGGGAATAAGAATTTTACAAACTTTTCTACAACAGAAATTCTAAATTTCATATCCCTACATCGAGACTCAATAGAACTGCCAACTTCTACACCAATAAATTCTTTATCCGTTTAATTTATAAGTATAAGTACAGTATATGAATTTCATGATAAATTATAAAATATTTAACATTATTATTATTATTTTTACTCTTATCCTTTTAATTTATAACATTAATGTAATCCATGTGCTACCGCAATATTGACTATTATTGTTACTATTATTATTATTATTATTATTATTATTATTATTATTAATATTACAAATAGTATTAGTAGTAATAGTGGTGGTGGTAGTAGTATTATATTACAAAACAGCTTTAAAAAGCATCAGAAAATATTCCGACATGGGACTACTTATAACAATTGAGACCAGTTTTAATATTATTATTATTATTATTATTATTATTATTATTATTATTATTATTAACATTTCTGATTATGAATGGCGCAAGGATGTATGTCTGGAGTAGGACTACATAACAAGGAATTTAAAAGAAATATATATTTGAAATTAGATTTTGAACTAACAAGAAGCAAAACACTTATCAATTAGCGATCCCAAGCAAGATTTCATAATAAAAGATGAGATAATAAAATAATAAGTAAAGAAATAACCTACTATTTAGCTCATATAATTAGAAAAGGTTTAAGTCATGGAACTGAAATTACAAACGTAGACATAAATTGAAATTCCATTTCATGCGGCGACGGCGACGGCGACGGCGACATTATTATTATTACTATTATTATTATTATTATTATTAATACAAAAATATAACAATACGAACACTATCATTGTAAATAATATTATTGCATCATGCACTTTTGAAACAAGATAATCGAAGTAAAGGTTGATCTCTAGTTAGTGAATCATTTTATGTCGATACGTCAGTATATGAAAAAGAAAAAAATAGGAATGCTGTCACCCGAAAAGAAATGGATGTAAAATACACTTTTATTGGTTATAGACCTACTGAAACAACACAATTAAGATGGTATGAACACGTACAAAAAGTGAGGTCAATAAATTGTACCTTAACCCTTTCTAACCCAAATTAAATTTACAAGCAATCCATGTTGAAACAAATAGCTGTATTAGGACCAATTCAGTGACCAAGTTACGGGAGTGGCAACATTTGAAACAAAACTATATTGATGAAAATGTATTGAAATAGAAGTTATCCAGCAAAATTTACCTTCATATGTAACACACAAGTATATAAATGCTATAAAGTTAATTATTGCCATATGGTATCTATAGGTAAGAAAGGGTTAAATAAAAAAGGTGCTAAGTGCCGAAGAGAAGAAACAGATACTTAAATAAAACTGTTCATTACTTGAAGTTTACAAGACACATACAAGAACATTTAACTAATGTTAATAATATTTCAGTATGTTGGTAATGATGACTTGTAACAAAATAATAATAAACGCCGTCATGAACCAACACCTATTTTTCGAAATATCTTTAGAGTTCTCATTCGTATCATTTTAGACATGATTTTAAAAGACTTACACAGGCCGTAGAACATAGCACCTGTCATAAATGATAAAGCTTGGTATATAGCGCCAGTCTAGTAGGCTATAATAACTCAATATTTTCAATTTTGGCACTTACCATCTTCATTATTTTAAGTACCCAATTATCAAAGGAGGTTGAAATTGTTAACAAAATAGAAGAAGAAAGAAAGGAAAACCAAGAAAGATAGTGGAAAAGTATAATCAATGAACAGCAATTCAAGAAAGAAGAGGTTTTGTCGTTGTCTTTCGAAAGACACAAAATAGACTAATTTATTATAATTTATTAGCCTATTACTACTACTACTACTACTACTACTACTACTACTAGTACTACTACTACTACTACTGCTACTACTACTACTACTACTACTACTACTACTACTACTTTTTTGTTGCATATTGCTTCAGGATGAATTAATTTTACAACCAGAAAGGAAACAGTATAATTAATTACGATTACTTGTGCATGTTAATTGTCATCAATGTTTCAACTCCACCACCACCACATTTACAAACTACACCAGCTCACTATAACAAATTTCGCAGAGTATCCAGACTTTGAACAGGGAAACCTAATCCTTAGGCAATGCCTTTTTGCTAGCCGGCGATCGTAGAATGCCGTGGAACGATAATAGGACGTCAGCGAATAGGAATTATAAATAATAGACACTGAGCGAATTTTTCAGGTCTGTTTTCCGCTTCCAAACGCTAGCGGTCAGTGTAATCGAGCACCCGCGAACGGTTGAACAGCAATCGTGATTCGCTGGCAAGTCTGCTGAAAAGTATTTCTGCGTCGATTGCTGGTGCGATATCAGCGCCAACTCTAGGAAAAAAGACAGAATCTCACGCTGATGCAACTGATTTGAAGGTCACTGAAATAAGTCACGGATTCATCAAATGTACTGACGCGCAGTGTCCACACTTATAATTCCCTAGACGCTGAGGATGAAATGATATTGATGCCCATCGTGAGGAAACTGGAGAACCTCGAGAAAAACGCCAACTTCATTTTTCTTCGCCACAAATGTCACTACGGATTGTAACCGGTCGTAGTGCGCATGTTTAGTAGGGAGATCCAACTGTTCTCTTGCACGGGAGAAAAACGAATAGGCGGGGGATTTAGATTTATAATTCCGTACAACAGTAGTAGAAATAGTAACAGTAGTAGTAGCATTAGTAACATAGTATTATCATTGGTATTAGCAGGAGTGGAACTCGTGGTAGTAGTAGTAGTTTCTAATTTTTTATTTTCTATTAGTATATTTTACGATCCTTAACAACTGCGATGGTTATCTAACGTCTGAGTGAAATGATGGTGATAATGCCGGCGAAATAAGTTCAGGGTTCAGCACCAAAAGTTACCCAGAATTCTTTCTCTTAACAGATTGAGGAAAGACCCCTGAATAAACCGAACCAGGTAACTTGTTCCAACCAGGATTTGAACCCGGGACCCCGGCTTTCTCGTTTCACGCTCAGATATACTAACCGTTACTCCATAGCGGTGGGCTGGTAGACCTAATAGGCTAGTATTAATATTTAACGGTTCTTTCATTTACGCGTGATATTCACTGTGGGCGAGAAACGTTTCGCACATTTTTCCTGGAGCCTTCTACCACGAATAGGGTTATTTGGTATACCACAAAATTATTACACAGGCTTCCCAGTTTTATTACCTCCTGAAAGAAACAAAGGCAATTACTTTATCGTTACATTAAATTAGGATTACCGTGAGAAGAAATTCTATAGGAGGATATGGACTCTAAAATAAGAGGACATTGCTGAAAAAAGGAGGACTTTTAAAAATTGGTATGACAAAAATTAAAGATAAAAACAATGGCTCACCTTAGTCAGTTTTCTCACTAGTTTGCTGGATTAGTATTACATCTATACCCTACTTACCGGTGGAGCCCACTTTGTGCACAAGAGCCTGAAGAGACAAACTTGTATCTTGTAACAAATGACTATGGAACTGTTCACAGGACATGTTCTTGAAACTATATTTCACCATGATAATACCTCTGACTGTCTCCATCAGCATGCGATTTCGTTCTTTTGTTTATTGAGCAGATATTAGGGAAAATGCTCTCTCTGCACTTTCATTGTGACTTGGAATAAATAAATAGAATTGAAATATTTTTAAGAGTTCTGAGAAAGTTTCAGTGCTCGCTGAACTATTGAAATTGAAGAATTTGAACCATTGTTTATCTAAACTTAAATCTTTGTCAAAATTAACTTGATTGGCATATCTTTGTATTTTTCAGAATAAAATTGATAAAATAGCTTAGAATCATGAATAATGTAAGAATTCAATGCATGTCAATAGGTCAACATATTTTATGTTTTTTATGTGCTCCATCTTCAACCATTGAAAGCAGTTAATTCTGCCATAGGTTTTCACCATTTGTTTAGATATTCTATGCATAATATCGCACATTATTCAATATTCATATAAATTCTAGTTGAAATGCGAAATGCCGGACATTTCAATTTTTTTTTTTGCCTGCCGGACAAGATAAAATTATTAAGAAAAGAGGACATATCCTCCTTTTGTCGGACGGATGGTAATTCTACATTAAATCCATCACCTTGCCTGAGTTTAAACCCATGAACAATAGATTGAACAAGCAGCATGGTTGTAGCTAGACCACCTACGACGAGAAATTAAAATAAGAATAGGAAATTGCCCATTTCTTCAAGAACTACAAACGTCAGTAACTTCCTGGAGACTTAAAAAATGCTGTAAGGAATAACGTCTGTTTCCTTGTGTTCTTGTAATTCCCGTCTTTGTACAAGATGTCTGAAAGTGTAAGATCACGCGCGGTGCATGTCGGGACGCGCGCGGCGTTGACTGCAGATCGGATCTCAGATACGGATGCACGACACTCGGTCACGCGTGATAACGCGACTTCACCCCCAGACGCCTACGAACGCGGCTAACAGGGGTCACATTAAGTGTGCGTGAGAGAATGTGCCGTGATTCACACGAAGAGAACAGAAGAGTAGGCCAGATACGGGGAGCAGCCTGAATCTGGAACTCCGATGAACTTCTGTTCAGAAGATGTGTGACGTCACTGGTCATGAAGAAATTTCGGAAAATTTTAGAATGGATATATTGCCCCAAAATGTTCTCCTCTTTCCTCATTAAGCACTTTTATGTTGCAAGTCTTCACCCCAGCTAATTTTAACTTTTGCAGATGTTAAATGAAATGAGAGGGAGGTGAAGAGTGTAGGTGGAACGAAAGATGGAAATGGGAGTGCCAGGAGAAAATCTCCCTCCTCAACGCCTGATTTGTTCACCACAAATTTCATCAGGAACTGGTAGGGCTGAATGGGAGACCAGCGCACTAACACTTTAGCCACAAATACGGCAACCATACACGGAACTGACGTCTGATTTGTGTTTCCTAATGTGTTATTTATTTACTTACAAATAGCTTTTAGAGAACCCGGAGGTTCATCGCCGCTCTTACATAAGCCAGCCATCGTTCCCTATTCTGAGCAAGATTAATCTAGTCCCTACCATAATATCCCACCTCCCTCAAATCCATTTTAATATTATTCTCCTATCTACGTATCGACCTCATCAAAGATCTTTTTCTCTCCAGCCTCCCAACTAACACTCTACAGCAGTCATGTCAATTGATGCCCATAGGCGCAAGCGCTCGCATTAGAGCTCAGTAGAGCCTGAGCGCTTTACAGCGGAAAGGAAAGAGACAGACGAAAGAGGTAGTATATGCCGCTTGGTCGAGCTATATACAGGGATGGCCAACACTGATTCAATGGCTAAAGGGAAGAGAACTTTTTAAAACTGTATCCATGTTAATTTTTATATTATTATCTGAGTAGTATAAGTGCATTACAAGACTGTAAGTTTTAATTTTAATGCTCATTTTTCACAAGTTTGTTTTTTTTTTATTCAAAAGGAATATTTTCTCAACTTTTTCATAGACTAGTGGAATTTTCAAATGTAGCCTTCCAGGTACTGAAACTATGTTTTCGTAAATCTAATATACCATAAATACGTGTTACTGAAGATAGTGTATTACAACTTTTGAAAATATTCGCATCGAAAATGTTTGTAAGAAATGGATTAACAAAGCAACTACTGTTACATCATAAACAAAAGATATGTTACCATGTGTTGTAAAAATGTCAGCTCTATAGCTTCAGCAGGTTTCGAGAAAATGGTTTAATATTCTGATGATAGGAAGTTGCTCACCAAAATCACCTTAAAAGCATAATGCGATATGAGTTTTGTTATGTAATATTAGTTACACTTAAAACAAATACAGTACCTAGGTAATTTTGCTTTGTACTATAATATTGTTTTGATTAGTTCATCGATTACATTTATAAGGCTAAAGATACCATCAATATCAATTCCAACTTATCATGTCATATTCAATCTCTTTCTTTGGGATATCACTTTCTTTATGAATGATGTGTTTCATTCACTAAGTACAGTATCGTTGTACTACTATGGAGTATGAATATTCCTTCTTAACTCTTTATTAGTTATTAACGTTTAAAACACAACTGCTATATTAAGAAATTGGTGTTAGTATGTTTGTTTAACAGACAATATAGATAATATCAAACAGAAAGAAGTCATATAAAAATAACGACATAAAACTTCACGTTCCGTTTGAAGTTTGTGCACCACTGTTTTCTTAATCCAAAATATTTCTTATTCATACACACAACACTTCCTCCTTCCATACCTAGCGCTTGATGCCCGCGCACGACGTCAAGGTCAGAAAAATGCGCTTGCTTTGACGTCACTGCTCTACAGTATATGCATTTCTGTATTCATCCATGAGTGCTATATGCCCTGCCCTTCTCAAATGTCTGTATTTAATGTTTCTAATTATTATGTTAGGTGAAGAATATAGTGCGTGCAGATCTGCGTTGCATAACTTTCTCCAATCTCCTGTGGCTTCATCCTTCTTAGCCCCAAATATTTTCTAAACACCTTATTCTCAAACATCCTTAGCCTGTGTTCCTCTCTCAAAGTGACAGTCCAAGTTTCACAACCATACAGAACAACCGGTAATGTAACTGTTTTATAGGCCTAAATTCTAACTTTCAGGTTTTCTGAGAACAGACTGGATGACAAAAGCTTCTCAGCCGAATATTAACAGACATTTCCCATATTTATTCTATATTTAATTTCCTCCCGAGAGTCATTTATATTTGTTACTGTTGCTCCGAGATATTTCGTAATATGTTAGAGTCGACGGCAATTCGGAAGACGGTAGTTGCTAGCGTTTGCGTCGAGAGAGACAGATAGAGAGAGCAAGGCAGCGTACAACATTGCCACATCGAACTTCACGCGCACGTGCAATACAAATAACGCAGGAGAGAATTTAAATTATCAAACGACAATAATTACCTTAGCCGTTGATTACTGTAAGCATGACACCAAACAAATCCTCTTTCCTTCACTAACAATATTTTTGCACTGTTCTCACTCCCACACCTTCTGCTTCTGCAGTCGTTTCTTGCGCGTTGGCAACGTTCCAGCCCAGCATCAAGATGGCCGGCAACGTTCTGCTCGTCAACGCTTTTAAAATAATTATACACCTTAAACACTATTTTCTGCGCCTGCCTGTGCAATTCTTGTCTTTTTACAGTCTCTTCATCCATTTATTTATCTTACACACATAAAGTAAATATTACTTTATGCTCGATCATGCCGATATGTAGTAATTATACACCTGGTAGCACCCTTTAATGGACCTCATTAAAGTACACCTATTCATTAAAGTTCAGGTGTTCCACCAATCAGAAAACACCATTGTAGCAATATGAAAGCGCAAGTATCGATTATTCTCGGATTATGCAATCGAAAGACAAGTAGCGAAACGTCACGGAGGCTGGAAATCCAATACTGTCGCAGAAGTTTATG